>NC_000086.7:63459998-63808331 GCF_000001635.26 Mus musculus
ACATCTTGAGGTGAGGCATGGCGATTCCACCAGAAGTTTTTTATTGTTGTTCTTATATTGAGAATATTTTGGGCTATCCTAGGATTTTTGTTATACCAGATCAAATTGCAAATTCCCCTAACTCTGAATAATTGAGTTGGAATTTTGATGGAGACTGCATTGAATCTGTAGATCGCTTTCAGTAAGATGGCCATTTTTACTATATTAATCCTGCCAATTCATGAGCATGGGAGACCTTTCCAACTTCTGAGGTCTTAATCATATTCTTTCTTCATAGACTTGCACTTCTTATTGTACAGATCTTTCAGTTGCTTAGTTAGAGTCATAGCAAGGTATTTTATATTATTTGTGACTATTGTGAAAGTGTTTTTTTTTTTTTTTCTAATTTCTTTCTCAGCCATTTTATCCTTTGAGTAGAGAAAGACCACTGATTTGTTTGAGTTAATTTTATATCCAGCCAATTTTTTGAAGTTGTTGATCAGGTTTGGGGTTTCTATGGTGAAACTTTTGGAATCACTTAAGTATACTATCATATCACCTGCAATTTTTTAACTTCTTCCTTTCCAATTTGCATCCATTTAATCTGCTTTATTTGTCTAATTGATCTGGCTAGGACTTCAAGTACTATATTGAATAGGTAGAGAGAGAGTGGGCAGCCTTTTCTAGTACCTGGTTTTTGTGGTATTGCTTTAAGTTTCTCTCCGTTTAGTTTGTTGCTGGATACTGGTTTACTGTATATTGATTTTACTATGTTTAGGTATGGGTCTTGAATTCCTGATCTTTCCAAAACTTTTACCATGAAGGGGTGTGTTGGATTTTTTTTAAATGTTTCTCAGCATCTAATGAGATGATCATGTGTTATTTTTTTTTCCTTTGAGTTTGTTTATATAGTGGATTACATAGATGGATTTCCATATGTTGAACCAAACATGCATCACTGGGATGAATCCTACTTGATCATGATGGATAATCATTTTGATTTGTTCTTGGATTTGGTTTGCAAGAATTTTATTGTGTATTTTTTGCATCAATATTCAAAAGGGAAATTGGTCTGAAGTTCTTTTTCTTTGTTAGGTCTTTGTCTGGTTTAGGTATCATTGTAATTGTGGCTTCATAGAATGAATTGGGTAGAGTACCTGCGCTTTTTTTTTTTTTTTTTTTTTTTTTTTTTGGTTGGGAATCTATTAATTACTGTTTCTAATTCTTTAGGTATACAGGACTGTTTGGATAGTTTATCTGATCCTGATTTAACTTTGGCATCTGGTATCTGTCTAGAAAATTGTCCAATTCTTCCAAGTTTTCCAGTTTTGTTGAATATAGGCTTTTGTAGTGGGACCTGATGACTTTTTGGATTTCCTCAGATTCTGTTGTTATGTCTCACTTTTCATTCCATATATATATATATATATATATATATATATTTTAATGAGTATACTGCCATGTGCCCTCTAGTTAGTCTGGCTAAGAGTTTATGTATTTTGATGATTTTCTCAAAGAACAAGCTTCTTGTATAGTTATTTTGATTCCACGTGGTTGATTTTAGTTCTGAGTTTATTTTATTTTATTTTATTTTATTTTATTTCCTCCTGTCTACTGCTCTTGGGTCAATTTGCTTCTTTTTTGTTCTAGAGCTTTCAGATGTGCTGCCAAGCTGCTAGTATATGCTCTCTCCAGGGTTTTTTGTAGGCACTCAGAGCTTTGAGACTTCCTCTTAGGACTGCTTTCATTGTGTCCCATAAGTTTGGGTATGTTGAGGCTTCATTTCCATTAAACTCTAAAAAGTCTTTAATTTCTTTATTTCTTCCCTGACCAAGTTATCATTGAGTACAATGTTGTTCAGCTTCCATGTGTATGTTGGATTTCTATTGTTTATGCTATTATTGTTATGTTATTATGCATGGTATTATTTCCATATTTTTGTATCTGTTGAGGTCTGTTTTGTCACCAATTATATGATTAATTTTGAAGAAGGTACCAAGAGGCTGAGAAGAAGTTATATCCTTTTGTTTTAGGATAAAATGTTTTATAGATATCTGTTAAATCTATTCGTTTCATAACTTCTTTTAGTTTCAATTTGTCTCTGTTTAGTTTCTGTTTCCATGATCTGTCCGTTTATGAGAGTGGGCTGTTGATGTCTCCCACTATTATTGATTATTGTGTGTGGTACAATATGTGCTTTGAGCTTTAGTAAAGTTTCTTTTATGAATGAGGATAACCTTGCATTTGGAGCACAGATGTTCAGAATAGAAAGTTCATCTTGTTAGATTTTAACTTTGATGAGTATGAAGTAAAATATATTAATTTCCTAAAAATGTTTCAAAAGATGTCATTTTGCAAAAAAGAAAATTTTCAATAAAATGCATTGAAAAAATTAAACCATAATATAAAAATAAACTTGTAATTTTTGCAATATTAATTAACAGATACTAATAAAAATGTTAAACCACAATATCTCTATGGAAAAAAGTGATTTTCTATGTCTGCATCTGCAAATACTTCGTAGTAAGACCATAAGTATAGTGTGTGAAAGCATAATGTTAAATAGGAATTTACCCCAGTATCAAAATTTTGCTCTGACATGTTGTTACAAGAAAAAAAAAGACAAGTTACAGAAAATATGTCATATATTATACAATAGATTTGCTTCCAGAGTTTATAAGGTAGTCAATCAACTAAGTAGCAAGAGTAACAAATGTGAAAAAGTTTGAAAGGACAATAGTCAGAGAGAAAATGCAGATATTTTATAAGCACATGGAAATATGTTTATTATCAGGAGTTATTAGGAACATCAACAATGTTTCTGTAGACACAGTTTTACATACATATAGGAAACTTGCTGTGTCTGGCTTGGCAATGTAAGGAACAGTATGACATGGTTGCCTGCCCCTGGAAAAGAGCCAGCAGGGAGTGGTCCTCTATGAATGTTGATGGTTGTTGTGGGCAAAAGGCTCATTTGTATAATAGTGTACATATTTTCATATTCATGCTTGGAGGAAAGTCCTCTCTGCCAATGTTAATGACTCTATGATAATCAGAAACAGCAGGAGTCCTGGAGGCATTTCCATGTCTGTGTCTCAGCAAAATGGTAGAAAGCTGTGTCCTTCAAGACAGCCCTTAATGCTGTGGGAAAGAATGCTGAAGACATGAGTCAAAAAATATATGATTTCTCAACTATGGAAAATCTAAGGATCCAATACAAATTGTATACGGAATTTAATATATCTAGAGGAACAGGAATAGCTGTACTATGAACCAGCTTGTCAGAAAAATACAAAGGAAGGAGATAAAGAGATTTACAAAGTGATGATTGCAGGGCAAGATCCCACCCAGCTGAGATTTTTTTGTTTATGCTTAGAAAAGCAGGAAGATTCCTGAATTCAAGTCAGACTGGATCAAAACTAATTTAAGTCTAGGCATGGTAAGAATGATAATGTTAGGGTGGGGTCGCACCCAACTATCTTAATGTCTGTTCATGTTTTTGGTGTCTCTTCTGAGAATCCAAGAGCTTGAGTCATAGGATGCTGATTCATGGGATAATAAAAAGGGAACCTGCGGAGAAGACTGAGTTGGTGTATAAATAGAAGACTAGGCTTTTGATCTGCAAGAGATGAGCTATGCAGAGAGTTTCTAGAATACAAAAAGATAGCTGTCTGGAGCAGAGCAGAACACAGAGAACAGTCTGAAAAACTGTCTTGAGCAGAAAACAGAGAGAATGCTACCTTGGAAAGCCATTTCAATAAGAACCTAGGCTGTCAGCTTGTACCCAAGATTTGATTTTGAGTTCTTTATTTTGTCATTCCCAGACATCCCTTCTCTCAGAACTCCACTCCAAGCTGAGACTGGTGCTTAGCAGAAACTGGAATTTAATTCATTGCTAATGAAAATATAAAATTATACTGGTCTGAAACATTCTTTGATACCCTACACAAAAATGAAACTGAGTTCATCACATAACCTGGGAATTTTACTGCATAATAGCTTCCCAAAATAAATGATAATTTGCATTAGCTCAACTTACATGGAGTAAGTATTTATAGAAGTATGGCTTATCATCTCCTTAAACTGGAAATAATCATTATTGGTGAATTAACAAATATTTGGAATGCATTTGTTTAATGAAATACTATACAGCAGCAAAGGGCAAAAGAACTCCAAAAATTATACACCAATAAATATATGTAAATTTTGGGATATTAAAGTAATTATGGAGAGTTTAAAAATTCAGTCTGAATGGAGAAGTGCTGGACCCTGCCTTTAATCATAACATTCAGGAGGTAGAAAAATACCTGTCTCAAAAAGAAAAAAAAATCTTTTACATTACAACCAAACCTTCAACACAAAATGTGTCCTGCCTATAATATGTGCATGGATAAAGATGGAGGAGAGAGTGAGGGAATGAGCAACTGATGACAACTGACCAACTTGAGACCCACCCCATGGGAGAGAGCCTTCTCCTGACACTACTAATGATATTCTGCTATGCTTGCAGACAAGAACCTAACATATCTGCTATTTGAGAGATTTTTTCAAGCAACTCATAAAAATAGATTTAGAGTTCCACAGCCAAACATTACACATAGCTCAGGGAGTCTTGTAGAAGACTGTCTCTGACACCAATGCTGTTGCGGGCCTTTAGATCCGTTTCCCCTAGCTAGGCTACCTGGCCTGGCCTCAGAGAGAGAAAATTTGCACATTTCCTATAAGAGTTGAGGTGCCAGGGCAGATTTGAGGGAAGGAGCTCCCCTTCTCTGAAGGAGAGTAAGAAATGGGGGGTGGGATAGGTAGGGCAAGAGATGAACTTGGAAGAGAGGAAGAAATACATCTGTGAACAGAATGTAGAAAGAAAGAAAGAAAGAAAGAAAGAAAGAAAGAAAGAAAGAAAGAAAGAAAGAAAGAGGGAGGGAGGGGAAGGAAGGAAGGAGGGAGGAAAGAAGGAAGGAAGAGAGAAAGAAAGAAAGAGAGAGGAGGGAAAGAAGGAGGGAGGAAGGAAGGAAGGAAGGAACGAACGAACGAATGAACGAAAAGAGAGAGAAAGGAAGGAAGGAAAGAAAGAAAGAAAGAAAGAAAGAAAGAAAGAAAGAAAGAAAGAAAGAAGGAAGGAAGAAGGATGAGGGAAGGAGGGAGGGAGGGAGGAGGCAAGGAAGAAAGGAAGGAAGGAAGGAAGGAAGGAAGGAAGGAAGGAAGGAAGGAAGGAAGGAAGGGAGGGAATCTGAAGTGGAAATTTAAGGGTTCTTTGGAAAGTCAGTTGTGTTGGATGGTGTTTTGCTGGAGCAAACACTTGAAAGAGTGTTTTTCTGAAGTGGACACAGGTAAAAGCCTAACGCAGACTCCGAAAGGACTATTTCCTTAAGCAGACATAAAGTAAAAGAATGTTCTGCTAAAACAAGCCAGTGAAAGGACACATGATTAAATAAAAAAAAAAAAAAAAGAACACTTTGCTAATGACTCATGTGTATTGGGCTACCTTATGTTGCTTATCTGAGCTCGTTTTGTTTAGACTCCATAGAGAGAAATGCACTAAACTCTTCTGGTGGTGTGTGGACTCAGGCTGATGGGCAGTGGTGTCAGCTGTGACCTACATACATGCTGAGGCAAGACCCATGGAGGACACATGATCTTTGGATGGAGTATACAAAAGATATGGCATACAGTGACTTTGGAGGGAATATAAAAGGAATTTGACAGACAGTGACAGAGGAGGAGCTTGGCTTGAGGCACAGAAAAAATGTTTCCTGGCATTTCTGCTCATCCCTCCTGCTGACTCTTGCTGAGGCTGAGCCCTGGAAATCTCTGCTAGGTAGTACCACTATTGCTGATTTGTGTTTGCTATTCCACCTCTATTGAACCAGACTACTGATATATTCATGAAGTGTTTGTGAGTGGATTGAGCTGCTAACCTATGAACCGTTTCCAGACACACAGATGGGAGCTGCTTCAAAGAACCTTTCTAAACAGGTACACTTCCTCCATATCCTTTCTCTTCTAAGTGGAGAGCTAAAAGGGAGGTTAAAGCATTAAAAAACCACCATTCTCAGAACTGTTAGACATTACTATAGAAGGTAATACAAACCTGTGTTATAGAACATGGAAAATTCAATTTGTGACTTATCTAGAAATGTCACGGGATATCATAGGAGAAGCTAAAGACTAGCAGATGATCGTCCTTAGATTAGTTTGCTTTGGATTAAAATTTACAATGGAGTTCCATAAGGCAAGGGCAAGAAGAAATTTATTTTAGAAAAGATTCCTAATATTAATATGCTTTTCCTGGTGATATATATATTAGGTATTAGGCCACCCATTTGTGAAGATCTCTGGAGAACCATGTAGATGTCCTGTCTTGAGGTGATAGTATATAAACAAATAGATGATTTCTTAAACCTTAATGATGATACTATAAGAATTCCTAAAATTGTAGTGATTATTTAGCTCTTTTAATAACAGTGCTATTAAATCCTTTCTGATAGTTAAAACTGCAAAGAGAATTCTGCAAGTCTTTAGTGTTATTACTTAATTGCTTCTGAGATAGAAGTAGACATATACTATTCAGGGCACATTCCAAGAAGTTGTAAAACCATTAACCAAAGGTCATAAAAGGGGACTAATGATTTATAGGTACAAGGATAGAAGATAAAATATTGACTGAGTTTATCTATACAAAATTTCAGTAATAACTTAGTTATGGTTTTTAACTCTCTATGAACCTGTAGAACTGGGACATATGATATATGTTTAGCCCGATAATTACTCCTAATGGATATGCATATATACATCCTCTGTTGTAAGCATTTTTAAAATATTTTTAATTAGGTATTTTCCTCATTTACATTTCCAATGCTATCCCAAAAGTACCCCATACACTCTCCCCCCACTCTCCTACCCACCCACTCCCACTTTTTGGCCCTGGCGTTCCCCTGTACTGGGGCATATAAAGTTTGCAAGTCCAATGGGCCTCTCTTTCCAGTAATGGCCGACTAGGCCATCTTTTGATACATATGCAGCTAGAGTCAAGAGCTCTGGGGTAATGGTTAGTTCATAATGTTGTTCAACCTATAGGGTTGCAGATCCCTTTAGCTCCTTGGGTACTTTCACTAGCTCCTCCATTGGGGGCCCTGTGATCCATCCAAAAGGTGACTGTGACCATCCACTTCTGTGTTTGCTAGGCCCCAGCATAGTCTCACAAGAGAGCTCTATCTGGGTCCTTTCAGCAAAATCTTGCTAGTGTATGCAATGGTGTCAGCATTTGGAAGCTGATTATGGGATGGATCCCTGGATAAGGCAGTCTCTAGATAGTCCATCCTTTCGTCAGTGCTCCAAACTTTGTCTCCCTAACTCTTTCCATGGGTGTTTTGTTCCCAATTCTAAGAAGGGGCAAAGTGTCCACACTTTGGTCTTCATTCTTCTTGAGTTTCAAGCGTTTAGCAAATTGTATCTTATATCTTTGGTATCCCTGAGGAATACCGAATGGCTGAGAAGCACCTGAAAAAAAAAATGTTCAACATCCTTAATCATCAGGGAAATGCATATCAAAACAACCCTGAGATTTCATCTCACACCAGTTAGAATGGCTAAGATAAAAAATTCAGGTAACAGCAGATGCTGTCCAGGATGTGGAGAAAGAGGAACACTCCTCCATTGTTGGTGGGATTGCAAGCTTGTACAACCACTCTGGAAATCAGTCTGGCGGTTCCTCAGAAAATTGGACATAGTACTACCGGAGGATCCTGCAATACCTCTTCTGGGCATATATCCAGAAGATGTCCCAACCGGTAAGAAGGACACATGTTCCACTATGTTCATAGCAGCCTTATTTATAATAGCCAGAAGCTTGAAAGAACCCAGATGCCCCTCAACAGAGAAATGGATACAGAAAATGTGGTACAGTTACACAATGTAGTACTACTCAGCTATTAAAAAGAATGAATTTATGAAATTCCTAGGCAAATGGATGGACCTGGAGGCCATCATCCTGAGTGAGGTAACCCATTCACAAAGGAACTCACACAATATGTACTCACTGATAAGTGGATGTTGTAAGCATCTTATTCGATTTAGGATTTTAATTCATGTGTAAACTTTTTACTATGGGATCATGTATTCTGAAAGATGTGTAAGTGCTGAGGACAAAAAGAGGAAGGATGTGTTTTTTATTTTTTATTTTTTTATTTACATTTCAAATGTTAATACCCTTCCCAATTTCCCATCTGCAACCCCATAGCCCCTCCCCCTGCTTCTGTGAGAGAGCTCAGTCACCCACCCACCAACTCCCCCCCACCATCCTAGCATTCCTCTACATTGGGGCATGGATTCTCCACAGTATCAAGGTCCTCTCTTCCCATTCATTCCAGATAAGGCCATCCTCTGCTATATAAGAAGCTGGAGCCATGGTTCCTTCCATGTGTACTCTTTGGTTGGTGGTTTAGTCCCTGGGAGTACTGAGGTGGAGAGGAGGGGTCTGGTTAATTGATAATGTGGTTCTTCTTTTGGGGTTCCAAACCACCTCAGCTCCTTTAGTTCTTTCCTTAACTGCTCCATTGGGGTCCTGGTGGTCAGTTCAATAGTTGACATTATATTGGTCAGGATCTGGCAGAAGTTCTCAGGGGACAGCTGTGTCAGGCTCCTGTCAGCATGCACTTCTTAGCATCAGCAATAGTGCCAGGGTTTGATGTTGGCAGATGGGTCAGATCCCTAGGTAAGGCAGTCTCTGGATGGTCTTTCTTTCAATCTCTGTTCCACTCTTTGTTCCTGCATTTTCTCTAGACAGGAACAATTCTGTGTTAATATTTTTGATATGGGTTGGTGGTCTCATCTCTCAACTTGGGGCTGCAGTGCCTCTGGATATGGTCTCTATAGGTTTTCTCTCCTCTTTGTTAGGTATTTCAGCTAATGGCATCCCAGTTTGATCCTGGGAGCCTCTTGGCTTTCCTAGCATCTGGGACTTTCTAGTGGCTACCCCTAGTCTAGTCTCCCATCCCCCACTGCTACAAACCTTCATTCAATTGCCTGATCCTCTGTACTTCTCTCTACTGTCTCCTCCCACACCTGATCTTGCCCCTCTTTTTCCCTCCCCCTCCCACATATTTCTAGGTCCCTCCCATTTTCTACTTTCCATGACAGCAGATGCTGGCAAGGATTTGGAGAAAGAGGAACACTATTCCATTGCTGGTGAGATTACAATCTGATACAAATACTCTGGAAATCAGTCTGACAGCTCCTCAGAAAATTGTTCACAGTATTACCTGAGGACCTAGCTCTACCACTCCTGGGCATATATCCAAAAGATTCTTCAAAATATTACAGGGACACATGAACCACTATGTTCACAGCAGCCTTATTTATAATAGCCAGAAGCTGGAAAATACCCAGATGTCCTTTAACAGATAAATAGATACAGAAAATGTGCTACATTTACATAATTGTGTACGACTCACATATGTAAAACAATGAGTTCATGAAATTAAAGGGCAAATAGAAAGGATCTAGCAATTAATCTTTTACTTATTTCCCTGACACCTGCCTTTAGACTACTGGTGTTATTCACTTAATCCAGCAGCTTTTTAAGCCCCAGAAAGAGCAAGAACATTTTTAAGATCTTTCAGAAGCTAATAAAAAGCATTCAGTATAGTAAGAGAGCTAGAAAATCTGGATATCACCAGTCTTTAAAGCCACACCCGAGTCCAACTCTGTATCTCATTTCAACCCGCTTCAGGCCAGAAGGATCCTGGCATAGAAGCTTCATCCCTACTGGGTAGCTTTCATAGTACATACATGCATGTTATTGGAAGAGAAATGTTACCATAATGTTACCAGCAATGAACCCTGTGAGCTACAGTTTTGACCATATATCTGATGTAATAGTGATACAAATGTCATGGAAATAACCATCTGATTTCTCACTGATTTAAGTATACTCTACAAATTGATGCTGGCATCATTACTAGCATCAAAAACCTGTGACTATAGAGGTCCTAGGCTTTAAGGAAGAACATATTACCTCTTACCTTCTATATGGGCATAGTTTTAAACTGACTCATAATGACTTATCACTTCTCCCATAGATTAATTTATCTTTCAACACTCATTACAGATTCTGCCTGCAGTAGTTTGCAATTAAAGAGATACAACTGTTCAACCTGATGACATTCAGACACTGTAGAAATATTTATAATTAGAATGTTATAACTAGCACCCAAATACTCAGGAACCATTGTGGAAGATATGGCCCCAAAATTTTAAGAACAAGAGGCAATGAATAACTTGAAGAGAACAGTGTTTTCTGAACACAGCAAGATATTTTCAAATAGGAACTCACAGTAGTTGTTATAAAATGTATATGATCTGTGTGATGTCAAGCCAGATAAAACCCCAATATATAGAGAGCAGGTGACCATGATGCCTCATCCCTAGACAACAATATATTAGATATTAATAGTTGCCAGAAAAAGAACATGGCATTGTGTTTAATACTGTAATCTCTGGGGGGTTGAAAAACTCCAAAAAGAGGCCAAATATTCAAGATTAATACCCAAGATACAAGATACAATTTGCAAAACACATGAAACTCAAGAAGAACAAAGATGAAAGCGTGGACACTTTGCCCCTTCTTAGAATTGGGAACAAGATACCCATGGAAGGAGTTACAGAGACAAAGTTTGGAGCTGAGACAAAAGGATGGACCATCTAGAGACTACCATACCTGGGGATCCACCCCATAATCAGCTTCTAAATGCTGACACCATTGCATATACTAGCAAGATTTTGCTGAAAGGACCCTGATATAGCTGTCTCTTGTGAGGCTATGCCTGGGCCTAGTAAACACAGAAGTGGATGGTCACAGTCAGCTAATGGATGGATCACAGGGCCCCAAATGGAGGAGCTAGAGAAAGTACCCAAAGAGCTAAAGGGGTCTGCAACCCTATAGGTGGAACAACAATATGAACTAAACAGTACCCCGGAGCTTGTGTCTCTAGCTGCATATGAATCAGAAGATGGCCTAGTCGGCCATCAGTGGAAAGAGAGGCCCATTGGTCTTGCAAACTTTATATGCCTCAGTACAGGGGAAAGCCAAGGCCAAGAAGTGGGAGTGGGAGGGAGGGGAGTTAGGGGAGGGTTTGGGGAACTATTGGGATATCATTTGAAATGTAAATGAAGAAAATACCTAATTAAAATAAAATAAAAGATAAGTGCATCAAAAACTGTACTTTATGTATTTAATGGAAGAAATATAACAAGAAGTTGGATGTATGTAAGGAATAGAGATGCATCTATAAGAAGTTGAAAAAGGATGGTGAATATGATCTGTAATCAAAATATGTAATATTCTCTGAGAACTAGCAAAAAGAGAACTTTCACATTCATGTAATTCATGTACTAAGGCATATTTTACAACATGGCCAGTAAATTGTGAGTTAAAGTTCTTGCAAGTAAGCCTGATGAATTCAGTTTGATTCTTGGGTCTCACATAATTAAAGGATAGAATTGATTTCTGAGAGCTGTTCTCTAATACTCATACTCTGTAACACACATGTGCTCAGACACATACAAAGAATAAAATATAGTTAAAACAGAAAAATCATTGCCGTGTATATGAAAATTAAAAGTATTAAGCAATTGATTTATTGTTTTTTCCTTCTTCAACTAATGTCTTTTAAACTTAACACCAATTATTATGGGATTGCATTTTTCATAATCTCAGCTAAATTGGTCAAATTGACTTAGATTTTTTCTGATAAAAATCATTTTACATTTTCTTAACGGATTTTAAAGATGTAAGTCAATTCGAAATTGTTTTGAAACCCTCTAAGTTATTTAAAAACCCCACAACTCTAAGATGATGCTCAAACAGTATTCATGTATCAATGAGAATTTGTTATAAGATACCTTCTTATAATATTGCATAGATATTTTACCATGTTTTCAAAAAAATTCCTATAAATAGCTATTTTTTGTTCCCTCATTTTTAATGAGTACACAAAGCACTTGAAAGGAGATCAAGGGGATACAAATTGGAAAAGAGGAAGTCAAAATATCACTTTTTGCAGATGATATGATAGTATATATAAGTGACCCTAAAAATTCTACCAGAGAACTCCTAAACCTGATAAACAGCTTCGGTGAAGTAGCTGGATAAAAAATAAACTCAAACAAGTCAATGGCCTTTCTCTATACAAAGAATAAACAGGCTGAGAAAGAAATTAGGGAAACAACACCCTTCTCAATAGTCACAAATAATATAAAATATCTTGGTGTGACTCTAACTAAGGAAGTGAAAGATCTGTATGATAAAAACTTCAAATCTCTGAAGAAAGAAATTAAGGAAGATCTCAGAAGATGGAAAGATCTCCCATGCTCATGGATTGGCAGGATCAACATTGTAAAAATGGCTATCTTGCCAAAAGCAATCTACAGATTCAATGCAATCCCCATCAAAATTCCAACTCAATTCTTCAACGAATTGGAAGGAGCAATTTGCAAATTTGTCTGGAATAACAAAAAACCTAGGATAGCAAAAAGTCTTCTCAAGGATAAAAGAACTTCTGGCGGAATCACCATGCCAGACCTAAAGCTTTACTACAGAGCAATTGTGATAAAAACTGCATGGTACTGGTATAGAGACAGACAAGTAGACCAATGGAATAGAATTGAAGACCCAGAAATGAACCCACACACCTATGGTCACTTGATCTTCAACAAGGGAGCTAAAACCATCCAGTGGAAGAAAGACAGCATTTTCAACAATTGGTGCTGGCACAACTGGTTGTTATCGTGTAGAAGAATGCGAATCGATCCATACTTATCTCCTTGTACTAAGGTCAAATCTAAGTGGATCAAGGAACTTCACATAAAACCAGAGACACTGAAACTTATAGAGGAGAAAGTGGGGAAAAGCCTTGAAGATATGGGCACAGGGGAAAAATTCCTGAACAGAACAGCAATGGCTTGTGCTGTAAGATCGAGAATTGACAAATGGGACCTAATGAAACTCCAAAGTTTCTGCAAGGCAAAAGACACCATCAATAAGACAAAAAGACCACCAACAGATTGGGAAAGGATCTTTACCTATCCTAAATCAGATAGGGGACTAATATCCAACATATATAAAGAACTCAAGAAGGTGGACTTCAGAAAATCAAATAACCCCATTAAAAAATGGGGCTCAGAACTGAACAAAGAAATCTCACCTGAGGAATACCGAATGGCAGAGAAGCACCTGAAAAAATGTTCAACATCCTTAATCATCAGGGAAATGCATATCAAAACAACCCTGAGATTCCACCTCACACCAGTCAGAATGGCTAAGATAAAAAATTCAGGTGACAGCAGATGCTGCCGTGGATGTGGAGAAAGAGGAACACTCCTCCATTGTTGGTGGGAGTGCAGGCTTGTACAACCACTCTGGAAATCAGTCTGGCGGTTCCTCAGAAAATTGGACATAGTACTACCGGAGGATCCAGCAATACCTCTCCTGGGCATATATACAGAAGATGCCCCAACTGGTAAGAAGGACACATGCTCCACTATGTTCATAGCAGCCTTATTTATAATAGCCAGAAGCTAGAAAGAACCTAGATGCCCCTCAACAGAGGAATGGATACAGAAAATGTGGTACATCTACACAATGGAGTACTACTCAGCTATTAAAAAGAATGAATTTATGAAATTCCTAGGCAAATGGATGGACCTGGAGGGCATCATCCTGAGTGAGGTAACACATTCACAAAGAAACTCACACAATATGTACTCACTGATAAGTGGATATTAGCCCCAAACCTAGGATACCCAAGATATAAGATATAATTTGCTAAACACATGAAACTCAAGAAGAATGAAGACTGAAGTGTGGACACTATGCCCCTCCTTAGATTTGGGAACAAAACACCCATGGAAGGAGTTACAGAGACAAAGTTTGGAGCTGAGATGAAAGGATGGACCATGTAGAGACTGCCATATCCAGGGATCCACCCCATAATCAGCATCCAAACGCTGACACCATTGCATACACTAGCAAGATTTTATCGAAAGGACCCAGAAGTAGCTGTCTCTTGTGAGACTATGCCGGGGCCTAGCAAACACAGAAGTGGATGCTCACAGTCAGCTAATGGATGGATCATAGGGCTCCCAATGGAGGAGCTAGAGAAAGTAGCCAAGGAGCTAAAGGGATCTGCAACCCTATAGGTGGAACAACATTATGAACTAACCAGTACCCCGGAGCTCTTGACTCTAGCTGCATATATATCAAAAGATGGCCTAGTCGGCCATCACTGGAAAGAGAGGCCCATTGGACTTGCAAACTTTATATGCCCCAGTACAGGGGAACACCAGGGCCAAAAAGGGGGAGTGGGTGGGCAGGAGAGTGGGGGTGGGTGGATATGGGGGACTTTTGGTATAGCATTGGAAATGTAAATGAGCTAAATACCTAATAAAAAATGGAAAAAAAAAAGAAAATGTCCTTTATTCATAACATAGGAGTGAATGATGCCAAGCCTATTTTTTTCTTTCATAGACTTATGATGAGAAATTATTATAAACTAAGATTGACACTGAATAATTACATGATTTCATACACTTGCATTGAGTCCATAGTTATAATAAGTGTTTTAAAGCTAATAATTAAATGAACATTTACAGAGAACCTACTGCCTGTCAATTACTGTGTTTAGTGAAGAAAATATAAATATAAATAATACATTATTTCTGGCTATATAGGCACATCAGTCTAATGTAGTACATGAAAAATAGTGTTATGAAGAGAAGGCACAAAAGAATAAGGTATTCTTGGGGTAAAATTTTTTCACAAAGGAAGGAAATATTGTTTACATTAAGACTGAAAAGTCACTGGTGAACATCATTATTAAGAGCATCTTTTTGTATTTTTTAGATATTTTCTTTATTTACATTTTAAATGTTATCCCCTTTCCTAATTTCCCCTCTGAAAATCCCCTATCCCTTCCCTTGTCCCCCTGCTCCCCAACCCACCCACTCCTATTCCTGTTCCTGACATTCCCCTATACTCGGGCATAGAGCCCTCACAGGACCAAGGGCCTCTCCTCCCATTGATGACCTACTAGGCCATCCTCAGCTACAGCTAGAGCCACAAGTTCCACCATGTGTTTTCTTTAATTTGTGGTATAGTTCCAAGGAGCTCTGAGGTTACTGGTTAGTTCATATTGATGCTCCTTTTCAACAAAATCTTCTTGGCATCTGCAATAGTGTCTGAGTTTGGTGGTTGTTTATTGGATAGATCACCAAGTGGGGCAGTCTCTGGATGGTCATACATTCAGGCTCTGCTCTGAACTTTGTCTCTGTAGCACCTTCCATGGGTATTTTGTTCTCATTCTAAGAAGGAACAAAGTATTCACACTTTGGTCTTCCTTCTTATTGAATTTCATATGTTTTGCAAATTGTGTTTGTATCCTAAATTTCTGGGTTAATATTCACTTATCAGTGAGTGCATATAATGTGTGTTCTTTTGTGATTGGGTTAACTCACTCAGGATGATATCTTCCAGATCCATCCATTTGCCTAAGAATTTCATAAATTCATTGTTTTTAATAGGTGAGTAGTACACCATTGTGTAAATTTACCACATTTTCTGTATCCATTCTTCTGTTGAGGGACATCTGAGTTCTTTCCAGCTTCTGGCTATTATAAATAAGGCTGCTATGAACATAGTGGAGCATGTGTCCTTATTACAAGTTGTACCATCTTCTGGGTGTATTCCCAGGAGAGGTATTGCTGGATCTTCCAGTTGTATTATGCCCAATTTTCTGAGGAACTGCAAAACTGATTTCCAGAGTAGTTGCAACAGCTTGCAATCCCACCAACAATGGAGGAGTGTTCCTCTTTCTCCACATCCTTGCCAGCATCTGCTGTCACCTGAATTTTTGATCTTAGCCATTCTGACTGGTGTGATGTTGAACCTCAGGGTTGTTTTGATTTGCATTTCCCTGATAATTAAGGATGTTGAACATTTTTTCAGATGCTTCTCAGCCATTCAGTATTCCTCAGTTGAGAATTATTTGTTTGACTCTGTACCTTATTTTTTAATAGGGTTATTTGATTTTCTGGAGTCCAAATTTTTTAGATTTTTTTATATATTGGGTATTAGTCCTCTTTCAGATTTAGGATTGGTAAAGATCCTTTCCCAATCTGTTGCTTGTCATGTTGTCTTATTGAAAGCTTCTTTTGCCTTACAGAAGCTTTGCAATTTTATGAGGTCGCATCTGTCAATTTGCGATCTTACAGTACAAGCCATTGCTGCTCTGCTCAGGAAGTTTTCCCCTCTGCCCATAACTTTGAGCCTTTTCTCTACTTTCTCCTCTATAAGTTTCAGTGTCTCTGGTTTTATGTGGAGTTCCTTGATCCACTTAGACTTGAGCTTGTACAAGGAGATATGAATGGATCAATTCACATTCATCTACACAATAATCACCAGTATGCCAGCATCATTTGTTGAAAATGCTGTCTTTTTTCCACTGGATGGTTTCAGCTCCCTTGTCAAAGATCAAGTGACCATAGGTGTTTGGGTTCATTTCTGGTCTTCAGTTCTCCTCTAGTGACCTACCTGTCTGTGTCTGTTTCAGTACCATGCAGTTTTTATCACAATTGCTCTGTAGTACAGCTTGAGGTCAGGCATGGTGATTATGCCAGAGGTTCTTTTATTGTTGAGAACAGTTTTTGCTACCCTAGTCTTTTTGTTATTCCAGATGAATTTGCATATTGCCCTTTCTAACTTGGTGAAGAATTGAGTTGGAATTTTGATGGGGATTGCATTGAATCTGTAGATTTCTTTCGGCAAGATAGCCATTTTTACTATATTAATCCTGCCAATACATGAGCATGGGAGATCGTTCCATCTTCTGAGATCTTCTTTGATTTCTTTCTTCAGAATCATGAAGTTATTATCATACAGAAATTTCACTCCCTTAGTTAAAGTCACACCAAGGTATTTTATAATATTTGTGATTATTGAGAATGGTGTCATTTCCCTAATTTCTTTCTCAGCCTGTTTATTCTTTGTGTAAAGAAAGGCCACTGATTTGTTTGAGCTAATTTTATATACAGCTACTACACTGAAGGTGATTATCAGGTTTAGGAGTTCTCTGGTGGAATTTTTAGGGTCACTTACATATACTATCACATCATCTGCAAATAGTGATATTTTGACTTCTTCCTTTTCAATTTGTATCTCCTTGATCTCCTTTTGTTATCGAATTGCTCTGGCTAGGGTTTCAAGTACTATATTGAATAGGTAGGGGGAGAGTGGGCAGCCATGTCTCATCCCTGATTTTAGTGGGATTGCTTTGAGTTTCTCTCAATTTATTGTGATGTTGGTTACTGGTTTGATGTATATTGCTTTTATTATGTTTATATATGGGCCTTGAATTCCTGATCTTTCCAAGACTTTTAACATAAATGGGTGTTGGATTTTTTTCAAATGTTTCCTCAGCATCTAACAAGATGATCATGTGGATTTGTTTTTGAGTTTGTTTTTATAGTGGATTACAATGATGGATTTCTGTATATTAAAACATCCCTGCATCCCAGGGGTGAAACCTACTTGATCATGAGGGATGATCATTTTGTTGTGTTCTTGAATTTAGTTTGTGAGAATTTTAATGAGTATTTTTGCATTGATATTCATAAGGGAAATTGGTGTGAAGTTCTCTTTCTTTGTTGGGTCTTTCTGTGGCTTAGGTATCAGAGTAATTGTGGCTTCATAGAAAGAATTGGGTAGAGTCCCTTCTGTTTCTATTTTGTGCAATAGTTTGAGGGGAATTGGTTTTAGGTTTTTGAAGGTCTGATAGAACTCTACACTAAGCCCATCTCGTTCTGGGCTTTTTTGGATGGGGGACTATTAACGACTGCATCTACTTCTTTAGAGGATATGGGGCTGTTTAGATTGTTAATCTGATCCTGATTTAACTTTGGCACCTGGCATCTGTCCAGACAATTTTCCATGTTGTCCAGGTTTTCCAGTTTTGTTGAGTATAGCCTTTTGTAGTAGGATCTGATGATTCCTTAGATTTCCTCTGTTGTTATGTCTTCCTTTTCATTACTGATTTTGTTAATTAGGATATTGTCCCTGTGCCCTCTAGTTAGTCTGGCTAAGAGTTCATCTATCTTGTTAAGTTTATTAAGAGCTTCTTGATGGGACATCTATCAAGTTCAAATAAATTGTTCACTTACTCTATCCCAACATGTACTGGAGTTGTAAATTGGATTCTTCTGAAGCTTATTAAAACTGACGAATGTTTTCCACAAAGCCCAGTATGGTAAGAAAGTGAGAAGAAAAGGTTAGTGTATATAAACCTGGCTCTTTTCCATGTAATTTCAGTTTGAATCAGTCTGTTGAGGGTGAGTAATCACATTCATGAATAATAATAATGCTACCTATTTTTAATTTGGAAAATTATTTTTGAGACAGCTTACTCTATTGATATACAGTGGTCATGGTTGACTATAAGATGCGACTGATACTAGGGACATTATGAAATGTATGAATGTCATTTCAGAGAGAGGAATAATATTTTCATGCAGATTCAAATATAAAATGTAATTTATAAGGAAAGAGAAGGCACATTTATAAAGTGGAAATGTATGTTAGGGCAAAATCTCAGAGCTATGGACAGGTATTGTATGTCTTGAATATGTACAGTCCAACCTGCTGAAATTTTTTTCAATGTTCACTATTATTGAAGGATGTACTAATCTATGTGTACAATTTCTCTTTAGAAACACCTTTATCTTATAGATACTACATTTACGTGCTTCTCTTCTGATTACTGTTGTTTTCTCACCTTGTTCCACAGGGCACAATCCTCTATTTTGTATGTTTCTTAGCTGTTAACAATGCCTAGGCAATCTCATCCAGTGTACTAGGCGATTGATAAATTTCCCTATGCTTAGATTTTCCTATGAGTTACTAATACATATGTAACTGTTGTTTGAACTTCTTGAGAAATACCATACATCCTTAAAGTGCCTTCTATGTAGCAGTATCTTTTCAAGGCATCAATATATACAGTAGAAAACAAGATTAGATATATATTCTCTAATCAAAATATAGTGACAGTTCATACTTACAAATGGGCTTTTGTTGTTTGGTAATCATAGTTCTGAGAATTTTCTATCTATTAGTATAGTTGTTTCATCTTCTTTCTTTCAGTTAATTGTATGTGAATTCTCACAAAAAAAAAATGTTTGGCAAACCTGGACACCAAATAGAAATGATCCTTTACCTATGCATTTTGCCTTTCCTTCTATTCTTCTTAACCCTCATTTTCCTCCATCTTTCTCTTTCATCTTCTTCATTTTGCCTCTCTTTATTCCTCTTTCATCTACTCTGAGCACAGTATTAAGTGAGCTCATCCAATCCTAGAAAGAATAAAAACATATGTTCTTCATATGTGTATTCTAATCTAATATATATATATGTGTATATATATATATATGTGTGTGTGTGTATATATATATACATATGTGAGTGTAGAATATAATTTAGAAAAGAGTCAGTAAAAAGGTAATATTAGATGATAAAAGACACATGAACTGTGAAAGAAGATGTTAAATTTATAATTTCTAGATTTATTTGTCATTGATTTGTGTTTTAGTTAGTGTTCTATTGCTGTGAAAGAGTTACCATAACCAGCTCTTATAAAGGACATCATTTAATTGTATCTGGCTTACAGTTTCAGAGGTTTAAGCTGTTATCATCCTGGTGTCAGGCAAGTAAACATGGTTCTGGCGAAGGAGCTGAGATTTCTACAACTCTATCTGTAGGCTTCAGGAAGTTAACTTGATTGGGGCTAACTTGGTCTTTTTGAATCCTCAAATTCTACACTCAGTGACACACTTTGTCCAATAACATCTTGATAGTTAAAATGTAATATTAAAAAAAACTTACTCATTTTATAAATGTGATATCTTTTCAACATTTTATTTTTTTATATTGCTTATCATCCATACCACTACTTCATTTGTCACAAGCAGTTTTTTGTCTTTTCTTCGGAACACACTCAACTCAATGTTTGTGAAACTGCTGTAATAGTGTACTAGAAATTTCAATGCTCTGTTATTCATTTTTAATAATTAAATTTGGTCTTTAAGAATTTCATATATGTTTATAATACATTCTCCCATGCTTGGGTATTTTCCTGTCACTCAGTGAAATATTGAAATGTTTACTCATCTCTAAAAATCCATTTCTCACATTTATTTATTTATTTATTTATTTATTTATTTTTACTTTTGGACCCTGAGTTGTCCTTGAGTCATCTATGTGATTAGGGGTTTGGTGGTTATTGGCTAGACAACTAAAGGCAATGATCTTCTCTCCTTGACTCTATTAATAAATGGCAAAGGCTTCAGAAGGATTGTATAAGGATTCCTTGATCCTTTATTCAATCTATGTCTGACTGTACCTTTTGATGGACCCATTTTTTTATAGAGACATGGTACAAACATCTCTATCTGTCATGCATTTCTGATTATAATGGCTGCATATATAAAAGAAATCATAAATCATGTTATGCCTGATTCTATTTCTTAAATATTGTGAATACCAATCCTCAATATTCCTGCTTTATTATAGTCTTTAGAATGTGATTTTAAAGCCATTTTATGCTTGAATTATGTCCATGTTCTTACCACCCATTAAATAGTATTCATGATGGACAGAATTGTAGCTATATTGTACTCACTATAATCCTCATACGTAATGCAGTGTTGCTCACATAACAGAGTCTCATTTGTTTTTGAAATCAAAATTACCAGGAGCATAGTCAGAGCATAGGTGACCATTATTATCTTAGAAAAAATTAAATCAAGTACATAAAATAAGAACTACAGGGGTCTAAAGCTAGAGCACATATCTATGTGGCAAATAGTTATATACTAAATATCCTATTAGCAAATGCTCTCTATGGTAGCAGAACAGGATATACATGTGTGTGTGTTTATGTGATGTATATGAATGAAATCTATTAGACTGACTTATAAAATGTTATCTAAGTAGTTTGGCTAGTTGAACAATAGCTATACACTGGAGAAGCTTGGAACTTCGTAGCTGTTTAGTCCATGAGACTATTTTTTTTAGCAGTTCCCTTCTTCACACTGGAGGCTTGGAAGATTCCTGGCAAGAAACTGTTAATCAGTCTTTGTTGGAAACCCCAATAAACTCATTTCTTCTGTCACCAGGAGACTGTTGCAATGGCATCAGCAGCCATAACAGCTACAGCATAGATGAACTTGCTAATGACAATTGAAATAAAAGGGTCAAAATGCAAAACTTTTCTGTTAGACTTATGTTGTCTGGCTTGCTAGCATCACAGAAAAGAACTGACCATATTTGTCATGCACCTTTTTATTTCAAATAACTAGATCAAATTATTTTTCATAAATATATGTATCTTCCAGCATATCTCTTACTTGGCTTGTGGTTTGACAGTCAATATTAAGCACGATACTGTCAAAGTTTTCAGTCTTCTCATTCTTGAAAAGTAGCTGAATACAGATGGTAAAACTGGTGGAAATAATGAAAGAGAAGCCCTTGAATTGCAGCTATACTCACTGTTTTACTTCCCTAAGCCCAAATTATGTTTTATTTTGTTTGTGTGTTTGTTTGTTTATTTTAAGATATTAATGCAAAATAATATTATAGGACCACTAGATTTTTGATATATTTTGGTATATCATGTAGAAGATAAACTACTATATTTCTTCTGTTCTTTCTCCCAATGCTCACTCTTAGGAATTTTAGGCAAGAACTCTCTCTCCTTTGATAGAAGCTCTAAATCAAATGAAATTAAAATACAAATACATATCTGCTGCCCAGACTTCAGCATTTCAACAGGTTTGCTAGCTTCAGCATAGGGCCCCATACATTGTAATTTTAGGTGGCTAGCACAGCTTATAAATCACTGCTAACTATTCTTGCAAGAATAAGTTACAGGGTTAGAGACATGACTCAATAGTTAAGAGTACTTGTCACTCTTAGGAAGAATCAAGGTACATTTTCTAGTGCCTATTGATGACTTTCAACGTTCTATAGTGCAGATTCTAAGAGATGCAGCCTATGCTTAATGCACATACATACAGTAAAACATGCATAAACATAATAAGTATTTTAAAAAAATAAAAGTTCATGATATCTTCCCCATAACCAATTTTCTCTGGAATGTGTGACTTCAGAGAAACCTTTTAGGAACAAAGCCTCAGGAGAGATTAAGTTTATGGTCCTGGTTCACAAAGGTAGTAAGTAGCACAATAGTGATTTAAAATACATGGGAATTAGAGATAATACATTGAAAATTTCTGGCACACAGTAAGTACTGGGTACCTGGTTAGCTATTACACTAACTAATCCTCACTGCATATACAAACCTGAACAATGCATCCTTTGAGGTCTTCTTTAGTGCTTTAAAATTCATTTTTCCCCAACAACAAAAGGAATTATAAGGATTCCGGTTTATCTCTCTAAATAGAGCCTATTATAAAATATGAGCAATCCATGCATTGGAAATCTTCTTCTAAATTTAATAGAATACATTGCCATGACATAATAAGACTCTGCATAATTTTTACTTTTCTTTAAAATTTAATTAGCCTTGGTTGTTTTCTTCCCTTTGTTTTGACTGGTGCCCTCTCAATCTTTGCACCTTTTTATTATGAACAATTGGTAACAGACACTATGTATTCATATTGCTGCCACTCTTTGACCCAGGATATTAGAGCTTGCTTTCTTTTCTTTGAAAATTATAAATGATAATAAAAATTTTAAGCACCATGCTTTTTTGAGAGTTTAAATCAATGTTCAAGAATGAGAATTGTGTAGAATTTCCAAAATATTTTACTCCTATTCATGATACTTAACCCAAATCATTAATTTTTTAATGCTAATTGTTTTAATTGTGTAATGTCTGCTTTTAAACCTAGGCATTCTGAATTTGAATGTATTTCCCTGTTATATTTTAGAGCAGCACTTAGCATACTAAGGCCCATGGGCTGTATCTTGCCTGCCATCTGTTTGGATAAATTTTTTTTTTTACTGAATTATATCCATGTTTATTATTTTCAGCAGACTTTTGTGTTATATTGACAGTGTTCGTAGTTGTGAGAAGAATCTAATTACACATAAAACCAAACATATTTACTGTCTGGATCTTTATGGAGTTTGCTGGTCACTGCTTTGCCAAATGTTCCTGTCATTCCACAGAAAACAGCCTCTCCTGAGATGAAAGAAATAAGATATTTTTACCCTTATCTTTTCTGCTTTGATACTTCAACAAGGCACAGCCTAAAGTATACAATGCATTTTGGCAAACTTTGAATCACTGCTTATCAGAAATTTTACTGAGAAAACTACCCAACTATTATCTTGGGGAATTTTGTTACTTTGACATATCTACAGTAAACTATATTTACAAAATCTTAAGATTTTCCTGAAAGAAATTAAGGGTTTTTGTTGTTGTTGTTGTTGCTTTGCTTTTGTTTTTGTTTTTGTTTTTCAAGACAGGGCTTCTCTGTGTAGCCCTGGCTGTCCTGCAACTCTCTCTGTAAACCAGGTTGGCCTCGAACTCAGAAATCCGCCTGCCTCTCCCTCCCAAGTGCTGGGATTAAAGGCGTGCACCGCCACGGCCCAGCCTGAAATAAAGGTTTCTTAAACTTCATTGAATTACAGAAAATTGGACTTCACTATACTTTTTTTTTTTTTTGCTAGTTCTACTTTACTTTCAAACATTGTGCATACTTTAACTAAAAGATTCAGTGAGCACTTGCAGATAAATTTAATGAGCTCATAAGGGAACATTTCAAACTTGGATTATATGCGATAAATAAAGCCCAATACTGATTTTACAATGAATTCTAACATTTCCAGATAAATCAGAAGTCTTTTGGGAAAGCATAAAGGATGGCTGTTGACTGGTTGTTTTACTAGAAGTTAAAGGTTATGAACATCTTGACATGTCATATCTGTAATCAAACTGTATTTGCTTAGGTTCATATTTCTTATTAACTCAAACACTGTCTCCTGTTTCTAGCCTTGGAAAAGACTTCCCTTTTGCAAATGGATAAATCTCTAACCCATTATAATTCTGATATCCATGAAATTTAACTGTCATATATTTATTGGTATGAGTATTTAATTCATGATACTATTGTGTGTGTGTGTGTGTGTATACACACAAACTATATTATTTTTAATAAAACAATCACTATCATTTGCCAGTAAAAATAAAAATTAAGAAATTATATAATATATATATATATATATATATATATATATATATATATGCACATACAATACACTCCACATACACATATAACCAAACCTTAGAAAATACACCATAAGAGGAGGAAGAATGAATGTAAGAGCTTCAGGTGGAGAGCTCAGTAGAGGAATGTGAAATGCATTCTTCTGTACATGACTTGGTCTATTAGCTGATTTTGTTTCTCAACTTAAAACAAGAAAGTGTTATCAGAGAGAAAAGAATCTCAATTGAGGAAATGCCTTCATGAGATCTACCTCTAAAACATTTATTTTCTCAATTAGTGATCAATGGGAGAGGGCTCAGACTATTGTGGGTAGTACTTTCCATGGGCATAGTTCTGGTTATATAAGAAAGTAGGCTAAGCAAGCCATGAGAAGCAAGTCAGTAAGCAGCAACCATCTATTGCCTCTGCCTCAAACCCTAACTAAGACACTTCTAAACAAACAGTACTTGTCTTTTGCCCTAGATCAGCCCCAGTTGGCCTCCCTCAATCTGTGGAAGAAATCTGGGGTTCCGGTTACAGGCGAGCAAGGACTTGAAATGGGGCTAGCACCCGGTCACCTAGGGCACAGAGTCTGCAGACACACCCTGGAGGATTCTCCACAAGATCTTGGGATCACTGGTAAGTGGAACACAACATCTGTTCCAATCCAGTAGCACGGGACCTGAGACAGCAGAAGGGAAGCAGAAAACTAGCCTGACCAGGGGCACAAGTCTCTTCCAGTTGGCACCAGCACCAGGTCATCTTGGGCACAGAATCTGCAGACACACCCACGGTCCCCATAGGACTCTCCACGTGATCTTAGGATCACTGACCAGACAGCTTTACAGTCCTCAAAGGAGACACCACTTCCAGGTACAGTAACACGCCCAGGATCTTAGGACAACAGGATCCCAGGATAACAGGAGCTGGGTCACACCAGTATTTCAGGGTTTCAGAGGAAGCATGACTGCCAAAAACTCTTAGACACATAGAACCTCAGGTTCACAAGAGCCCACAATCAAAGGATAACAGAGGAAGATGGACTCTGAGGAGTCATGAATCAACTGGGATTATAGGATGGACAGGCTCTAATCAGATATATTGAGGGTAGCAAGCACATGAGTTAATCAGATGGCAAGAGGCAAGCCTAAGGATAGAAACAACAGAAACCAAGTTTACTTGGCATCATCAGAAACAAACTCTCCCACTGTAGCAAGAACTGGATACACTGTCACACCAGAAAAGCAAAACATGTATCTAAAGGTACTTCTCATGATGATGATAGAGGACTTTAAGAAGGAAACACAGGAAAACACAGGTAAACAGCTAGAAGCCTTTAAATAGGAAACAAAAATTCCTTAGAGAGTTACAGGAAAACACTACTAAACAGGCGATGGAATTGAACAAAACCATCTAGGAACTAAAAATGGAAGTAGAAACAATAAAGATAACACAACGGGAGACAAATATGGAGATAGAAACCCTAGGAAAGAAATCAGGACTCATAGATGTGAGCGTCAGCAAACGAATACAGAGATGGAAGAGAGAATCTCTGGTGCAGAAAATTTCATAGAGAACATCTGCACAACAATCAAAGAAAATGCAAAATGCAAAAAGATCCTAACTCAAAACATCCAGTAAATTGAGGACACAATGAGAAGACCAAAACTACTGAAAATAGGAGTAGGTGAGAATGAAGATTTTCAACTTAAAGGGCTAGCAAATATCTTCAACAAAAATATAGAAGACTTCCCAAACCTAAAGAAAGAGATGCCCATGAACATACAAGAAGCCTACAGAACTCCAAATAGACTGGACCAGAAAAGAAATTCCTTCTGACACATAATTGTCAGAACAACAAATGCACTAAATAAAGACAGAATATGAAAAGCAGTAAGGGAAGAATGTCAAGTAACATACAAAGGCAGGCCTATTAAAATTACTCTGGACTTCTCACCAGAGATTCTTAAAAGCCAGAAGATCCTGGACATATGTTATACAAACACTAAGAGAACACAAATGCCACCCCAAGATACTATACCCAGCAAAACTCTCAATTACCATAGATGAAGAAACCAAAGTATTCCATGATAAAACCAAATTCAAACAACATCTTTCCCCAAATCCAGCACTTCAAAGGATAATAAAGGTAAAACAACAACACAAGGATGGAAACTACACCCAAGAAAAGGCAAGAAAGTAATCCTTCAACAAATCTAAAAGAAGACAGCCATAAGAACAGAATGCCAAATCTAACAACAAAAATAATAGGAAGCAACAATTACTTTTCCTTAATATCTCTTAATATCAATGGATTCAATTCCCCAATAAAAAGACATAGACTAACAGTCTGGCTACACAAACAGGACCCAACATTTTGCTGCTTACAGAAAACCCATCTCAGGGAAAAAGACAGACACTACCTCAGAGTGAAAGGCTAGAAAACATTTTACCAAGCAAACAGCCAGAAGAAGCAAGCCTAAGTAGCCATTTTAATATCAAATAAAATAGACTTCCAACCCAAAGTTATCAAAAAAGACAAGGAGGGGCACTTCATACTCATCAAAGATAAAATCTTCCAAGATGAACTCTCAATTCTGAATATCTATGCTCCAAATGCAAGGGCATCCACATTCATTAAAGAAACTTTAGTAAAGCTCAAAGCACACATTGCACCTCATACAATAATAGTGGGAGACTTCAACACACCACTTTCATCAATGGACAGATCATGGAAACAGAAACTAAACAGGGACACAGTGAAACTAACAGAAGTTATGAAACAAATGGATTTACAGATATCTACAGAACATTTTATCCTAAAACAAAAGGATATACCTTCTTCTCAGCACCTCATGGCACCTTCTCCAAAACTGATCATATAATTGGTGACAAAACAGGCCTCAACAGATAAAAAATATTGAAATTGTCCCATGCATCCTATCAGATCACCATGGACTAAGGCTGATCTTCAATAACAACATAAAAAATACAAAGCAAACATTCATGTGGAAACTGAACAACACTCTCCTCAATGATAACTTGGTCAAGGAAGAAATAAGAAAGAAATTAAAGACTTTTTAGAGTTTTATGAAAAGGAAGCCACAACAACATACCCAAAATTATGGAACACAATGAAAGAAATTTTGAAAAGAAAACTCATAGCTGTGAATGCCTCCAAAACAAAAACAAAAACAAAAACAAACTAGAGAGCATTAGCAGCTTGACAGCACACCTAAAAGCTCTAGAACAAAAGGAAGCAAATTCACCAAAGAGGAGTAGATGGCAGGAAATAATCAAACTCAGGGGTGAAATCAACCAAGAGGAAACAAAAAGAACTATTCAAAGAATCAACCAAACCAGGAGCTGGTTCTTTGAGAAAATCAACAAGATAGATAAACCCTTAGCCATATCCACTAGAGGACACAGGGACAACATCCAAATTAACAAAATCAGAAGTGAAAAGGGAGACATAACAACAGATCCTGATGAAATCCAAAACACCAATAGATCCTTTTACAAATGGCTATACTAAACAAAACTGGAAAACCTGTGTGAAATGGACAAATTTCTAGACAGATATCAGGTACCAAAGTTAAATCAGGATCAGATTAATGTCCTAAACAGTCCTATATCCACTAAAGAAATAGAAGCAGTCATTAATAGTATCCCAACCAAACAAAGCCCAGGACCAGATGGATTTAATGCAGAGTTCTATCAGACCTTCAAAGAAGACCTAATTCCAGTTCTTCTCAAACTATTCCACAAAATAGAAACTGAAGGTTCTCTACCCAATTCATTCTATGAAGCCACAATTACTCTGATACCTAAACCACATAAAGACCCAAAAAAGGTAGAGAACTTCAGATCAATTTCCCTTATGAACATTGATGCAAAAATAGTAAACAAAATCCTTGCAAACCAACTCCAAGAACACATCAAAATGATCATCCATCATGACCAAGTAGGCTTCATTCCAGGGATGCAGGGATGGTTTAATATAAGGAAATCCATCAACGTAATCCACTAGATAAGCAAACTCAAAGACAAAAACCACATGATCATATCTTTAGATGCAGAGAAAGCATTTGACAACATCCAACACCCATTCATGATTAAAGTCTTGGAAAGATCAGTAATTCAAGGCCCATACCTAAACATAATAAAAGCAGCTACAGCAAACCAGTAGTTAACATCAAAGTAAATGGAGAGAAATTTGAAGCAATCCCACTAAAATCAGGGACTAGACAAGGCAGCCCAAGTTCTCCCTACTTATTCAATATATTACTTGAAGTCCTATCCATAGCAATTTGACAACAAAAGGAGGTCAAGGCGATGTAAATGGAAAGGAAGAATTCCAAATATCGTTATTTGCAGATGATATGATATTATAATTAAGTGACCCTAAAAATTCCACCAGAGAACTCCTAAACCTGATAAATAGCTTCAGTACATTAGCTGGATATAAAATTAAATGAAACATATCAGTGGCCTTTATCTACACAAAGGACAAGCAGGCTGAGAAAGAAATTAGGGAAACAACACCTTTCACAATATTCACAAATAATATAAAATACCTTGGTGTGACTCTAACTAGGGAAGTGAAAGATCTGTATGATAAGAACTTCACATCTCTGAAGAAAGAAATCAAAGATGATCTCAGAAGATGGAAAGATTTCCCATGCTCATGGATTGGCAGGATCAATATAGTGAAAATGGCTATCTTGCTGAAAGCAATCTACAGATTCAATGCAATCCCCATCAAAAGTCCAACTCAATTCTTCACCAAGTTAAAAAGGGTATTTGCAAGTTCATCTGAAATAACAAAAAACCTCGGATAGCAAAAACAGTTCTCAATAATAAAAGAACCTCTGGCATAATCACCATGTGTGAACTCAAGGTGTACTGCAGAGCAATTGTCATAATAACTGCATGGTACTGGTATAGTGCCAGACAGGGAGCTCAATGGAATAGAATTGAAGACCCAGAAATGAACCCACACACCTATGGTCCCTTGATCTTGACAAGGGAGCTAAAACCATCCAGTGGAAAAAAGATAGCATTTTCAACAAATGGTACTGGCACAACTGGCAGCTATATGTAGAAGAATGCAAATTTTTCCATTCTTATCTCCTTGTATTAAGGTCAAGTCTAAGTGGATCAAGGAACACCACATAAAACCAGAGACATTGAAACTTATAGAGGAGAAAGTGGGGAAAAGCCTCAAAGATATGGGCACAGGTGAAAAATTGCTGAATAGAACAGCAATCGCTTGTGCTGTAAGATTAAGATTTGACAAGTGGAACCTCATAATATTGAAAAGCTTCTGCAAGGCAAAAGACACTGTCAATAAGAAAAAAAGACCAACAACAGATTGGGAAAGGATCTTTACCAATCCTAAATCAGATAGGGGACTAATACCCAATATATATAAAGAACTCAATAAGATGGACTCCAGAAAACCAAATAACCCCATTAAAAAATGGGGCACAGAGTTAAAGAAAGAATTCTCAACTGAGAAATATCGAATGGCTGAGAAGCACCAGAAAAAATGTTCAACATCCTTATTCATCAGGAAATGCAAATCAAAACAACCCTGAGATTCCACATCACACCAGTTAGAATGGCCAAGAGAAAAAATTCATGTGACAGCAGATGATGGTGAGGATGTGGAGAAAGAGGAACACTTCTCCATTGTTTGTAGGATTGCAAGCTTGTACAACCACTCTTGACGTCAATCTGGTTGTTCCTCAGAGAATTAGACATAGTACTACCAGAGGATCCAGCAATACCTCTCCTGGGCATATATCCAGAAGATGTTCCAACTGGTCATAAAGACACATGCTCCAGTATGTTCATAGCAGCCTTATTTATAATAGCGAGAAGCTGGAAAGAACCCAGATGTCTCTCAATAGAGGAATGGATACAGAAAATATGGTACATTTACACAATGGAGTACTACTCAGCTATTAAAAAGAATGAATTTATGAAATTCCTAGACAACTGGATGGATTTGGAGGGTATCATCCTGAATGAGGTAACCCAATAACAAAAGAACTCACATGATATGCACTCACTGATAAGTGGCTATTAGCCCAGAAACTTAGAATATCCAAGATACAATTTGCAAAACACATGATATTCAGGAAGAGCAAAATGTGGACACTTCACCCCTTCTTAGAATTGGGAACAAAACATCCATGGAGGGGGTGACAGAGGCAAAGTTTGGAGCTGAGATGAAAGGGTAGACTATCCACACTGCCCCCCTGGGGGTCCATCCCATAATCAGCCACCAAAGCAGACACTATTGCATATGCCAGCAAGATTTTCCTGAAAGGACCCTAATATAGCTGTCTCTTGTGAGGCTATGCCAGTGCCTGGCAAACACAGAAGTGGATGCTCACTGTCAGCTATTGAATGGAACCCCAATGAAGGAGCTAGAGAAAGTACCCAAGGAGCTGAAGGGGTCTGCAACCCTATAGGTTGAACAGCAATATGAAATAACCAGTACCTCCAGAGCTCTTGTCTCTTGCTGCATTTGTAGCAGAAGATGGCCTACTTGGTCATCATTGGGGAGAGAGGTCCCTTGGTCTTGCAAACTTTATATGTCCCAATAGAGGGGAAACACTAGGGCTAAGAAATGGGAGTGGGTGGTTAGGGGAGCAGTGGTGGGGAGGATATAGAGGACCTTCAGGATAGCATTTGAAATGTATATGGGACTCTAGGGACAGCATTTAAAATATAAATGAAGTAAAAACCTAATAAAAATTATAAAAAAGAAAGGAGTTGGCACGGAATGTGACAAACAGACATGGACACAAGGGAGTGTGTATCTGAATGTATGTTTTCTCAAAGTGAACACCAGTCTTATAAGTGACTTTTACACAAAACAGAGGAATGCATACAAAAGGCTAACAGGAACCAACTGGGATAAAAATCAATGTTAACATGTGCGATCAAAAGCAGCCCACCTAAGGCCAGCTTAATCTTAGAAGCTAGGGGCAAGGGCTTCATATCCTTGCCATAGTTCCAATTCTAGTCTATTGCATAGTCTACCTTCACCCTAGGTCAATGTAAATTCCTGTTTATGGGTGTAACTCAGCTATCTATAGTTCTAAGTATTTACTCTAGTTTCTTCTTAGACCACAACCTTCCTTCTTCCTAGGTCATTGTAAATTCCTGTGTAGGGCAGTGACTCAGCTATCTATGCCCAGGGTTTGCTCAAGGCCTGCCTAGGACTGGTGAAGAATCTACCTTAGCTATATGTCAAAATCAATCCTTAGAAGCACTTATAATAAAGCAATATTGAAGTAAAGCACACAGATCCATTTACCAACTAAAGCAAGGACAGATTTGGAGCATTCATTATTACATGATGCCACAGTTTCAGGAGACTAAGTTTTCGTGAACTTTTTGCCTCAGCACTGCGTCCAGGCTTTTGGGCCTGTCATGTGGGTAACTACTGGAATGGATGTGGCAGTCTTTACCTACATATGACCTGTATAAGACCAAACAAGTCAACATTTTATCATAGACAAGGAATAACACTCAAAATTTTAGACCTTATTAAGGCACTATGGGAAGTTGATTGCTATGTGGAGAATAAATGTGGGTTTTTATTTTGAGAGTGTGGCTTCCAGTAGTTAATCCTGATCTAGTGGATCCTCTATACCTTTGAAAATAGAGGAAGTTTTAGTTGGACTTAGTGGGTTATTTTTTTTTAAATGGAACAAAACATGATTTTGAGTGAGAGGTTGGAGTAGGCACTAGAAGAGAGTTGGAGATAGGAAATGGGCCTAGATAGGATCATATTTCATCATATACATGAATAATATTTATAAGGGGCCTAAAATAGATGCTACCAATTAAGAGTTTTTCCTACCTTCACATGACACCAAATTATTGAATATACTTTTTTTTTATTTTATTGGGTATTTATTTCATTTACATTCCAATGGTATCCCAAAAGTCCCCCACACACTCACCCACCCACTCCCCCACCCACCTACTCCCACTTCTTGGCCCTGTCGTTCCCCTGTACTGAGGCATATAAAGTTTGCACAACCAATGGGCCTCTCTTTCCACCGATGGCCGACTAGGCCATCTTCTGATTCATATGCAGCTAGAGACACAAGCTCCGGGGGGTACTAGTTAGTTCATATTGTTGTTGAATATGCTTTTAAGGACACAAAAGAGCCAAAATCTAGCATATGTTGATTGAAAGGTAAGGAAATTGAGGTGTAATAATGTAAAATTTACCAAAAATCAAACTATTAAGTGGAAAAAAGATGATTTCCTTCTAAGAAATATATTTTATGAGTGCATACTCTCAAATGCAACTTCATAAGTGTGGTAGTTTATAAAACAGTAAGCATTCCAAAGAGAAGTTAAGACAGTCTAAAAACTACACACACTGGAGCCTTAAATGTACCACTTCTAAAACCTCATCCCTCATAAATTCTAATTTAATGACATATATTGGAAACATGGCTCTTTAATGGATCCGATGATCCAAATATTCTTTCGTCAGGCACAAGTTGCATAAAAGTTCTCTTGAGAATTAGGCTGATGGGCTCCATTGTCTCAAAGGAACTCTTCCAGCCCAAAGGTTCTGTGATTAATGTTTTATATCAAGAAAATTTTTATTTCATTATATGTGAAGAAAGTGTATCTATTAACACTCTGTAATATCCCTCAGGCCATCTTGCATTTTCAAAAATCATGAATTCAGTTATGTTTTCAAACACGGTTCTCATCAGTTTAGGTTTAGTAGATGAAACATAGATGTGTCTCAGGGTATATCAAAAGAGCTATTTCACTAAAAGAGAAAGAAAATTCCTTTCATTTTTCAAAGTCATCCATTCTTCCCTTATTAAAATATATAACAAACCATTTACATATTTCACTAGTCATATTAAATACATTTATTTTTGTTTACCTAGCATATTACATTTTCAATTATAATTTGACATTATCTGTTTCAAGCTTTACAATAACCTTATTAGCATCTACAAAACAGCAATTGTATATCATTATTTCTTTCCTTCTATATCAAATGTTATAGTTCACAGTCTTTTACATCAAATAATTATGTTATTTACTATACCACTGAAGAGGATCTACAAATTTCTTAGACAAAAACACTTTCTAAATGTCTCTGCATTGGGCTGGGAATCTAAGATAAAGTAATTAAAATAAAACTCTGCAGGGTGAGTCGCACTATGGAGATATATTTGGCACTGGTGTTGTTTTAATTACCTATGTCCTGAAGAGCCCAGAGTCTTCAATTAGAGGACAAAGAAATTGATAGTCAGAGAAGACTTGATTAAATAGTCTAGTGGAAGGAGGAATTTGTACTTGAGTTATAAGAAAACCCATAGCTAGGGACAAATGGTAAATGTCATTTATAGCAGTAACTTAGTAGAAAGCATGAAATGGACATAAAGTAATCTTAGATATACAGTACAAGGGAGATGGTAGCAAACAGTATAAAAGTGTTTCCTAGGTAGAGCTTATAATCTAGTGGAGAAGAGCAAGTACATGCGGAACAATAAGGGACATATACGTTTACTTTAACTAATCCAGTGAAAAGAAAAAATAATCTCTTTTAAAAAAATACAAATATTTATATTATCTGTGGACCTGATAATCACTAGTTAATATAAATTGAACTTGTAGGAATGTTCCAATATTTCACTTATATGTCTGATAGTTACTAGTTTTCAGTAGAAATCTTGCCTGGGCTACTAGCCAAAGCATGGAAAGACACCTCCTTCAGCTACCTAGATCATTTCAAAATATTGTTCCTTGGTTCAACTGGCAAGTATAGTGAAAGAGCAAGAAAGGAAGTGTAATCATGCATTCCATTTTATCACCTTGCCTTAGAAGTTAAGGGGTTAATTAGGCAACATTCTCCCACAAAAACAATAAAAAAGTATCTACTTTATTTCAAGTAGAAAAATATATGGACATTACCTCTTAAAGAAAGAGTGATACACTTGTAAAATTAATAAGTGTGAGATCAGAAATATTACTGTTCTTATTGTTGTTCCTCCTATGGTGCTGCAAAGGGTTGGTGAGCAGGTTGAGGGGGAGGGGATAGGGGGTTTTCAGAGGTGAAACCAGAAAATGGGATAACATTTGAAATGCAAATAAAGAAAATATCTAATAAAGAGAAATATCACTGTTATTTTCATAAAACTATTTATATCAGCATTCAAGTGGAGAGTATAAAACAGGCAGTTGAATTGTATCTGGTCTTCAGGATAGCAGTTTTAGCAGATATACAGCAATAGGAGCTGTTCAATAATATGTATTTAAGTAAGGATATAAATAAGAACATCTAAATAAAAGAAAACAAGTGTAAGCATTCCTGAAGACTACAGCATGGAAGTTCATGAAGAAAAGGAGGAAACAATAAGAACTGAGCAAAAGGGGTTCTGTTATGTTTTCATCTATTTGTTCACAACATGTATGCTGATATGCTTACTTTAATTTCAACTAACCATGGGAAAAAATTTTTTTAATATAAAGAGTCTAGGAATGTTTTCCAAAGCACCCTAGCTGATTTTAATTTTTCTGACACTGTTTCATAATTTAAGACCTAGGAAATATGAGCCTTTCTTTTAAGCATTATAAAATTTGGTCATATTGAAATTATCAAAAAACTATTACACTTAGATTAATATTGTGTCCAACTATAAGTAAAAGTCTTCACCCTCTAAAAGTCAATTTTCAAGTTCTTAAAATTATTCATTCCTTTTGAGGCATTGTCCAAAATAATGCCTTTTTTTCCTGTGCATAGTCAAGACATATCCATTTTTCTCAGAAATGTTTAGTCTAACTAAACCCATATATGACTATCTCTTTTGATACCCATATTCTGGGAAATTTCTTTTGGTTAATGTATTTGAGGATTCTCATTACAAATGTTTGAAGACATAGATTAACTTACAGAGAATGGTACTGTACCAAATACAGGTAACTAAAATCTTTGTAAGTATAAATAAATTACTTTAACATAACAAAGGTAAGAATCAACACATTGTAAATATGAGATACCCCACAGAGAATTCCCTGGGCTTCTACTGAGAGGCAGAGAATGTTTTTTATGCTAACACATACATGAGATATTACATATTACCCTTATTAATATAAATTTCCAAAATATTTGTATATGTTACATTTTCTCCTCTATATATGATGAGAATGCAGAATAAACCTTTGTTTATAATATTTTCCTCATTATGAATCAAGGTTAATTGAGTATCTGGAAACATTATGTAATTCTATTATATATTCATATGTTTTTTTGTGTTTCTATATTTTTTAACTTTATATTTTATTTTATTTTTTTCTTTTTTAATTTATTTATTTTATTACATATTTTCCTCAATTACATTTCCAATGCTATCCCAAAAGTCCCCCATACCCTCCCCCCCACTTCCCTACCACTCATTCCCATTTTTTTTGGCCCTGGCGTTCCCCTGTACTGGGGCATATACAGTTTGCGTGTCCAATGGGCCTCTCTTTCCAGTGATGGCCGACTAGGCCATCTTTTGATACATATGCAGCTAGAGTCAAGAGCTCCGGGGTACTGGTTAGTTCATAATGTTGTTCCACCTATAGGGTTGGAGATCCCTTTAGCTCCTTGGGTACTTTCTCTAGCTCCTCCATTAGGGGCCCTGTGATCCATCCAATAGCTGACTGTGAGCATCCACTTTTGTGTTTGCTAGGCCCCGGCCTAGTCTCACAAGAGACAGCTACATCTGGGTCCTTTCGATAAAATCTTGCTAGTGTATGCAATGGTGTCAGCATTTGGAAGCTGATTATGGGGTGGATCCCTGGATATGGCAGTCTCTACATGGCCCATCCTTTTTTCTCAGCTCCAAACTTTGTCTCTGTAACTCCTTCCATGGGTGTTTTGTTCCCAATTCTAAGGAGAGGCATAGTGTCCACACTTCAGTCTTCATTCTTCTTGAGTTTCATGTGTTTAGCAAATTGTATCTTACATCTTGGGTATCCTAGGTTTTGGGCTAATATCCACTTATCAGTGAGTACATATTGTGTGAGTTCCTTTGTGAATGTGTTACCTCACTCAGGATGATGCCCTCCAGGTCCATCCATCTGGCTAGGAATACTTTTATTCATATATATATATATATATATATATATATATATATATATATATATATACACATATGCATCTATCTATCTATACACATGCATATATATATATATACATACATACATACATATATATAGGTATATATACTTATATAACTATGTACTTATATGAAATGGAAATTTCTGGCTGTGTCACATGATGCAGTTGACTCATGTGATGTTTTGCTAAGGCAGACCCATGAGAGGACATGTGATGTTTCTAGAGATATAAGTAGGACTCAACAATGCTGCTGCCAGCATTCTTGCATAGTTAACCATGCCAAATTCAGAGATCTTCTAGAGTCCTGGCTGGTTTTCGTTATTTTTGTTGACTTGTGCTGATTTGGCAGAGTCCTGGCTGTTTCTTCTGGATAGTGCTGCTGCTGTCAATTTATGTTTGGTGACATTCTTTGAACTGGATTGTTGGTATCCTGACACTACTTAGCTGAACTATGTGCATTACTTACAAACAGATCTACATTTTGATCATCATATTACCCATCTTTTCTCACGTACTTATGGGCAGTGGGCTAGAAGGATGGTCAAAGAATTTGAGGACCCTAACAGAGGAGGTTTTTAAAAAAACCTAAACCTACATCTATAAACATATATACCTACATACCCACATATCTATATATCTATATGTCTATATATCCATATACCAATATCTATATACATATATCTATACATCTATATATAGAGACCTAGATAGATAGGTAATAAATTTATGGATAATGATGTACATATATACATATAAAGATAGAGATAGAGATAGAAATAGAGGTGAAAAAATAATAGAGATAGATAGATAGATATAGGCATAGATATGCATATATTAATATACCATATACACATATTCATACATATATCTATAACTGTACCTATCACTATATATGTATATATGTATATATGTGTATATATATGTGTGTGTGTGTGTATATATATATACATATATATATATATATATATGTATATATATACATATATATATATATATATATATATATAGAGAGAGAGAGAGAGAGAGAGAATGAGAAAGAGAGAGAGAGATCTGCATGAACCATCCATTATCCTTTCAAAGAGAATAAGACTAACAGAACTGATGGAATGGAACATGCATTCATACAGTGAGATTCATCACCACTGGTACTCTATTTGCAGAGATGCCAGCTCAATTGTGTGCCCTTGAAGAGACACCTTAATTCATCTGAGCTTTAGTTACTGATTTTTAAAATGGTGTTTCTGCTTCCATTCTAGGTAGTTAAGAGAGCTAAATGAGGGAGTAAATACTTTAATTAAAATGATAAATATACTTATTTTAATTATTAACCAACAGTTTTCTTCCTGTGATACCATTTGCTAGCTTAGGTTCCTAATGAGACATGATTTCTATTCTATATGATCCTGAAACATCTCTATATTGGATCACTATTTTTATTCATTGAAAATCATCCTTAAGTACAATACTTAAGAGAAAAGAATTTACCAATAAACAAGGAGATTATAACCTGTAATTTGTAATGCCCAGGCTCTGAATTTAGAAATGTCCAGTCTATTTTCCTTTTTTACTGGTAGTGTGATGGTAGATGAACGACATTACTTTCTGAGTCATAGCTTCACCATATCCAGCACATGTTTGACAATATTCCATATCTCTCGAGCATATAAGAGTTAAATTCATTGGAACAGGACATAAAGTGTTAGGGCACTAGTTTGCATTAAATATATGTCACAGCACAGCATCATGTATCATATCTGAACCCAGGCTAAATTTTCTCTCACCTTCACCCAAATTCTGGAGAAAAATGGTATCCTGTTTTAGTGGGTGAAAAGGTCCCTTTATTTATGACAATGGAAGGAGTTACTCCTTACGGTCATTTAAGTGTCATTGACTTTAATAGGTGATCAAATTAATACAATTCATCAAACTATACCATAGCTTTTATTGACCTTCAAATATATCTTAGTAAATTTGGATGGCTTCATGTTGTAAGACACTCTGAAGGACAACTGCTTTATCTTGTCCTATGGAGTTATAACATTAAGCTGCAACACATCCTATGAATCCTTACTTTCATAGCATTAGCACCTGCTGTCATCTGCAGAGTATTCCTGTTAGTGTCAAAGGAAACACATGTTGCTGTTACCTCCACATATGTCATGTACTGTGAGCCTTCTCTCTATTCAAACATGGATCTTGAACTCTCTAAGATTTTACAGGAAGAAATTATTATAAATATGCCAATATCACCACAGAATCTCTTTTAAGCATCCCTGTAGTGATGATCTTTTTCTGTTCCCATTCTATGGAAAATATATGAATACAATACAAATTATATTTTGAAATGTGGAAAGTAAATAAAAGAGCAGATATTTCAAATTCTTATATATTAAAGGAAAAAAAAAAGACTTCCTGGTGAGAATTTTTCTTACTGCATTTAATGATCCACCTTTTGAATCTGACAGGTGAGGTTGTATAAATATGTGTCAAAGACATTAATATTGTCTTTCCTATATCTTATGAATACTACATGAAAAGGAGAGATTTTAAAATGTAATTTATGTTAAGGCTAAACTTAACTGAAATATCTAACTAGTTCAGATTTAATCACAAGCACACTTGTTGAGCACCAGATAGGCCTGAGTAGTATGAATAAGGAAGACAAATGATTGCCACAGCCAAAGCTTTTCTAGACATTGAAAGAGGCAAAAAATGAGGATTATAGCAAAATCTTTCTAGAAGCAACCAGCCCTGGATAATGCCTTTGTTTTTTTCACCTGGCTGCTCATTTCAGATTTCTGGCTTCCAAACTCTGAAGAATCAACTGTATAAGCCATATTAAGATCATATTAAGATGAACAAAAATTGTCTGTTTTCATAATTTCTACCTCTATTTGCTAAACTTGTGAGCAGTTACTTTGTATAGTTGAAGAATTCTGGTCTAAAAGTCTTCTTATTTAAAGATATTGTGAATGCCTTCTCTTCTTTTTCTTCACACACACACACACACACACACACACACACACACACACACACATTCTTCCTTTGTTTTTGCACTTAAGTGTGAAACTTCTGAATTGCCAGATATTGGAATAGCCATGCCATAGTTGCACCCAAATTAAAGTCACAAAATTGATGTTATTAGTGTCCCTTTATATCTAAGACTTGAATATAATGTCTCAACTTGTAACACAATCTATAAAGCTCTAATAGTCTACAATGGCCAAGACTGTCAGACAATAGAGACCCTATAGATTATAAAAGGTAAAATGTGTCTTTATAAAAATTCATATAACATTCTTCACAGAATTTTTTAAATGCTCAACCTCATAAAGACCCACACACACACAAAAAAAAAACCCGAACAGCTAAAGTAAATTTGAGGGAAAAGATAACAATAAATTTGTGAGGGTGTCACCATAACTGATTTTAATTTACTACATACACATAGTTGCATGGTACTTGGCATTCAAGAAAACGGATGTGTGGAATATAACTGATTTCCTAGAATTTAATCTACCCATCTATAAATATTTGTTTATCTTTAAGATATAAAAATAACCATAATTAGAGAAAGAAAAGTATCTTTCACAAATATGCTTTAAAATATTGAAGAATGAGCATAGATTCCTACATCTAACCTTGAATACAACACAGTTCCTAATTATCAAAAGCACTACTGTAGTATCTGGAACAGAGTTGGTTAGAGAAAAATGCTTTAATAAATAAGTATATTAAAAGATATTCAAACAGTATTGCAATCACTCAGGATTTAGAGCATGAGTTGTTTTTTCCCCATTCCCACTTTTTTTAATTAGATTTTTACTTTATTTGTATTTCAAAAGTTGTCCATTTTCCTGGTTTCCCCTCTGAAAACCACCAATACTCACCAACACACCCACACCCGTTTCCTGGCCTTTGCATTCCCCTACATTGGGTCAAAGAGCCATCATAGGACCAAGGGCCTCTCCACAAATTGATGAACAACTAGGCCATCCTCTGCTGCATATGCAGCTGGAGCCATGAGTTCCACCATTTGCATTCCCTGGTTGGTGATCTAGTCCCTGGGAGCTCTGGGGTTACTGGTTAGTTCATATTGCTGTTCCTTCTATGGGAATGCTAAACCCTTCAGCTCTTTGGGTACTTTCTCTAGCCCCTTCATTGGGGACTCTGAGCTCAGTCCAATGGTTGGCTAAGAACATCCACCTCTGTATTTGTCAGGCACTGGTGGATCCTCTCTGGAGACAGCTATAACTGTCTTTTGTCAATAAGCAGTTGTTGGCATCCACAAAAGTGTCGGGGTTTGGTGATTGTATATGGGATGGATCCCCAGGTGGGGCAGTCTCTGAATGGTAATTCCTTCAGTTTCTACTCCACACATTGCCTCTGTAACCCCTTCCATGGGTAAGAAGGTTCAAAGTATCTACACTTTAGTCTTCCTTCTTCTTGAGTTTTCTGTGATTTATAAATTGTATCTTGGGATTTCCGAGCTTCTGGGATAGTATCCACTTATCAGTGAATGCATACAATGTGTGTTCTTATGTGATTGGGTTACCTCATTCAGGATGATATTTTCTAGTCCCATCCATTTGCCTAAGAATTACATAAATTCATAGTGTTTAACAACTGCATAGTATTCCATTGTGTAAATGTTCCACATTTTCTTTATCCATTCCTTTGTTGAGGGACATCTGGGTTCTTTCCAGAATCTAGCTATTATAAATAAGGCTGCTATGAACATAGTGGAGCATGTGTCCTTATTACCTATTGGAGCATCTTCTGGGTATATGCCCAGCAGTGGTATTGCTGGATCTTCTGGTAGTACTATGTCCAATCTTCTGAGGAACTTCTAAACTGATTTCCAGAATGTTTGTGCCAGCTTGCAATCCCACCAGCAATGGATGAGTGATCCTACTTCTTCACATCCTCGCCAGCATATGCTCTACCCTGAGTTTTTTATTTTAGCCATTCTGACTGGTATGAGGTGGAATCTGAGGGTTGTTTAGATTTTTATTTCACTGATGATTAAGGATGTTGAACATCCTTTTAGGTGCTTCTCAGACATTTGGTATTCTTCAGTTGAAAATTCCTTTTTGGTTCTTTACCCCATTTTTAATAGGTTTATTTGTTTTTCTGGAGTCTAACTTCTTGTATATATATGATATTACCCCCCCCCATTGGGTTTAGGATTGGTAAAGATCTTTTCAAAATCTGTTGGTTTTCATTTTGTCTTATTGACAGTGTCCTTTTCCTTATAGAAGCTTTGCAATTTTATCATATCCTATTTGTTGATTCTTGATTTTACAGTACAAGCCATTGCTGTTCTGTTCAGGAATTTGTCCCCTGTGCCCATATCTTCGAGGCTTTTCCCCACTTTCTTCTCTACATGTTTCACTGTCTCTGGTTTTATGTGGAGTTCCTTGATCCACTTAGACTTGAGCTATGTACAAGGAGATGAGAATGTATCAATTCACATTCTTCTACGTGCTAACTGCCAGTTGAGCCAGCACCATTTGTTGCAAATGCTGTCTTCTTTCCACTGGATGGTTTTACCTCTTTGGTCAAAGATCAATTTTGGTTTGATTTCTGGTCTTTGAATTTTTTCCACTGATCTACCTGCCTGCCATAGTTTGAGGATTATTGGAATTAGGCCTTTTTTGATGGATATATAGAACTCTGCACTAAACCCATCTGTTCCTGGGCTTTTCTTATTTTCATGTATTTATTTATTTATTTATTTATTTATTTATTTATTTATTGGTTTGTTGGTTAGTTGGTTGGTTGGTTGGTTGGTTGGGAGACTATTAATGAACGTTTCTATTTCTTTGGGGATATGGAACTCTTTTGATCATTAATATGATCCAGATTAACTTTTGAACCTTCTCTCTGTCTAGAAAATTGTCCATTTCATCCAGATTTTCCAGTTTTTTGAGTATAGACTTTTGTAGTAAGATCTAATGACATTTTGGATTTCCTCAGATTCTGTTGTTATGTCTTGCTTTTCATTTCTGATTTTGTTAATTGGTATACTATTCCTGTGCCTCTCATTTGTCTGTCTAAGGGTTTATCTATCTTGTTGATTTTGTTAAAGAACCAGCTTCTGATTTGGTTGATTCTTCGTATAGTTCTTTTGGTTTCCACTTGAATGATTTCCGCCTTGAGTTTGACTGTTTCCTGCCATCTACTTGTCTTGTGTGAATTTGCTTCCTTTTGCCCTAGAGCTTTTAGGTGTGCTGTCAAACTGCTAATGTGTGCTCTCTCCAGTTTCTTTTTGGAGGCACTCAGAGCTATGAGTTTTCCTCTTAGCACTGCTTTCTTTGTGTCCCATAAGTTTGGGTATGTTGTCTCTTCATTTTCATTAAACTCTAAGTACTGTTTAATTTCCTTCTTTATTTCTTCCTTGACCAAGTTATCATTGAGTAAAAACTTTTTCAGCTTCCAAGTGTATGTGCTCTTTGATTATTTATGTTGTTTTTGAAGATCAACCTTAGTCTGTGGTGACCTGATAGGATGCATGGGATTATTTCAATCTTCTTGTTTACTGTTAAGGCCTATTTTGTGACTGATTATATGGTCAATTTTGGAGAAGGTACCTTGAGGTGCTAAGAAAAAGATATAAAGATATATTCTTTTATTTTAGGATAAAATGTTATACACACACACACACACACACACACACACACGCGTGTGTGTGTGTGTGTGTGTGTGTGTGTGTGTGTGTTTTAAATCCATTTGTTTCATAACTTCTGTTGGTTTCACTCTGTCTCTGTCTATTTTCTGTTTCCATGACTTGTCCATTGAATAGAGTGGAGTGTTGAAGTCTCCCACTACTATTCTATGTGGTACAATGTGTGCTTTGAGCTTTACTAAAGTTTCTTTAATGAATGTGGATGCCATTGCATTTGGAGCAAATATGTTCATAATTGAGAGTTCACCTTGGTAGATTTTAACTTTGATGAGTGTGAAGTGTCCCTCCTTGTCATTTTTGATAACTTTTGTTTGGAAGTTGATTTTACTACTCCAGCTTGTTTCTTCTGACTATTAGCTTGGAAAATTGTTTTCCAGCCTTTTATTCTGAGGAACTGTCTGTCTTTGTCCCTGAGGTGGGTTTCCTGTATGAGGCAAAATCTTGGGTCCTGTTTATGTAGCCAGTCTGTTAGTCTATGTATTTTTATTGGGCAATTGAGTCCATTGATATTAAAAGATTTCAAGGAAAAGTAATTGTTGCTTCCTGTTATTTTTGTTGTTAGAGTTGGGATTCTGTTTATCTGGCTATCTTCTTTTAGGTTTGTTGAAAGATTACTTTCTTGCTTTTTCTATGGTGTAGTTTCCCTCCTTATCATGGAGTTTATTTATTATCTTTTGAAGGGCTGGATTCATGGGAAAGTATTCTGTAAATTTGATTTTGTCATGAAATACTTGGGTTTCTCCATCTATAGCAATTGAGAATTTTGTTGGGTATAGTAGCTTGGGCTGGCATTTGTGTTCTCTTAGTGTCTGTATGACATCTGTCCAAGATCTTCTTGCTTCCATAATCTTTATTGAGAAGTCTACTGTAATTATAATAGGTCTGCCTTTATATGTTACTTGACCTTTTTCCCTTACTGCTTTTAATATTATATCTTTATTTAGTGCATTTGGTGTTTTGATGATTATGTGTTAGGAGAAATGTCTTTCTGTCCCAGTATATTTGGAGTTTTGTAGCCTTCTTTTATGTGCATGGGCATTTCTTTCTTTAGGAGAGATAAGTTTTCTTCTATAATTTTGTTGAAGATATTTAATGGCACTCTAAGTTGAATATCTTCACTCTCATTTATATCTATTATTCTTAGGTTTGGTCTTCTCATTGTGTCCTGGATTTCCTGGATGTTTTGAGTTAGGATGTTTTTGCATTTTGCAGTTTCTTTGATTATTGTGGCTATATTTTCTATGGAATCGTCTGCACCTGAGAGTCTCTCTTCCATCTCTTGTATTCTGTTTGTGATGCTTGCATCTATGGTTTCTGATTTCTTTCCTAAGATTTCTATCTTTAGTGTTGTCTCCCTTTGTGATTTCCTTATTGTTTCTACTTCCATTTTAGATCCTTTATGATTTTGTACAATGCCTTCACCAGTTTTGGTGTGTTTTCCTGTAAATCTTTAAGAGATTTTTGTGTTTCCTCCTAGGAGCTTCTACCCATTTATCTGTGTTCTCATGTATTTCTTTAAGGGATTTATTAATATCCTTCTTAAAAACCTCTACCAGCATCATGAGATAAGATTTTAAATATCAATCTTGCTTTTCTGGTGTTTTGGGCTATCCAGGACTCACTCTGGTGTGAGTACTGGGTTCTGATTATGCCAAGTATTCTTGGTTTCTGTGGTAAGATTCTTGCATTTGCCTTTCACCATCTGGTAATCTCTGCTGGTAGATGTTCTTTTTGTTCTGGCTGGAGCTTGTTCTGCCTATAAGTCTGTAAACCTGTGTCAGCACTCCTGGGAGGCCAGCTCTCTCCTGGCAAAACCAGTGCACTGAGCCAGAGCACTGTGGAACAGCCCCACCTCCTGGAAAATAGAGAACTCCTCTGAGTCTTGGTGTCAGAGCACTCCCAGGATGCAATCTCTCCTCTGGCAGGGAATGTGCACAGAGGACTGAGGATCATCTCCACCTCCTGACTGCAGATGTAAGCCCATAGAACCCTGTCCCAGCTGCTCTGCTGCTTCTGTGGCGTGTGCTCTCCTGAATGGACCCACCTTAGAGAGACACCAGAGAGAAAATCGCAATCTCCCCTGAGTCTTTGGATCAGAGCACTCCCTGGAGGCAAGCTCTCCACTGGCAGGGAACCTGTATAATCCTCTTCTTCATTACAAATGGTCTATCTTCCTCATGTTCAACACTCATACACACAGAGAGAGAGAGAGAGAGAGAGAGAGAGAGAGAGAGAGAGAGAGAAAGAGAGAAAGAGAGAGAGAAAAGAGAGAGAAAAAACAGAGACAGAGAGGCACAGAGACAGAGATAGATACAGAGAGACAGGCAGAGAGAGAGAGAGACAGACACACACACACACACACACACACACACACACACACACACAATCTAGATTGCATATGAGAAACAAATACATGACATTTGATTTGTGCTTATATGGCTAACATCTTTTTCTCCAGCTCTATTTTCCTGAAATTATCCTAATTCCATTATTCATTTTGCTAACTAGCAGTACACATATGTAATAACACCTTTCTGATTTATCAATAGTCATTTAGGCTGGTCCATATACATGGTACTATGAATGATATTTCAATGAACACAGAAGTTGGGGTATCTTTTTGGTGTTTTCATGTGGATTCTAAGCTATACTCTCTTTACAGTGTGATCTTCTATGAAAATGAATTAATTTTATTGAGGTTCTGAAAGCACTCTATAGCTTTTTTGAGTATGAGATTTTTTCATGAGAATAAACATTTTGTGTACTAATGAAGCACCTTTCTTAATATATTTATGATTTCCTGTGTATGGTTTCTCTTCCACTGATATAAACATACATGAAATACTATGTGCTAGATTTTATGGGCACATTCTGTGAATACATTTAGTGAGATGTCTTCATCAATAATCTATTTATCTGAAAACTTTATTCGAGTAACAAAGCTTAAGGAAAATACAAAATGGGGTGGTATTATCAGGGCTAACAGAGGAGCAAAATCCTGTCATACACTGAAAATAAATCAAGAGTGTTGCTCAAAATATAAAGCATATCTTTCTTTGATGACAGAAATCTGTGGAGCACAACAAAGCACAGCACAGACTTCAGTTTTATCTGGAATTTTCTTGCTTGTAAAATCATCTCAGTTCACGTTATGCACTGGAATTCTCTCTCCGTTTGTTTTAATAGCCTGTGAAATGGAGAAATCCTGCCAGTGTCCTCCACTTGTCCTCTACTGCAATCTTACCTGGCAAGCTGTACGAAGCAGTACAATAGCTAATTTCTAGATAAGTATATCTTAGGACACCATACAAAAATCAGTTGCAGGTTTGGGCTGCCAGCTTGAATTTTCTAAACATAATAGCTTAGATGTAGGAGGAATAGAGGAGATATTTCGCTTCTGATACATTTCTATACACTGATAGTGGTGATGAACAGTTAAAGGGATGGAGCCTATTATTATGGTTCTTTTTTTTGAAAGCATGGTTTTAAACACAGAACCAATTTCTTTTCTTTATTTCTGCCTATCGCCTGGGCTCAGTTACCAGAATGTTTATAAAAGTCTTTTAAAGGTAAAGGGAAGCAGGCCCTTGAGAAGGCTGAGCTGCAGCTTTGTTTTTCTTAAGAATTACATGGATTGCAGCACAAATATAAAATAGATACAAAAGAGGTTGCTATGAAAACAATATTGGGCTCCTTAAAATATTTGTTTCATTTGAGTAGAATACATAGAAATGCTAAAATAGCCTCAGAAAAGGCATCACTCTAAGACAACAAACAGGATTTACATTCAGTTTTTCATGAAGATGGATGCAGAATCCTATAATGGACTTCCAAAACACTAGTTGTGAGTGCTAAAAAGAAACAGCAACAGTTTAAGTAGGAAAGAGCTTATTTGAGGCCTCTCCTTTACCCTTAATGCTATATGTAATGCATTGGTTATGTAGATTTAGTGTCTTCCATAAAGAAATGTAAAATAGAAAAATATCTCAGAAACAGAGCAATACAAGAAGAAAGCTCTTCACAAGTTCTTTTCATGCATGCAACTGAAGGCACTGACAAGAACAAGCATAAAACAAAAGAGATGGAATGCTCAAATTGGGATAATCACCACGAATGCCATTATATCTATAAGTATGAAAAGAAGAAGACTGCAAATAAATCCAGTACTAAGGAGAAGAGTTAATCACAGAGCTCAGGAAAGATTTATTTAAATGTCTTGAGAGTAGGGGAACACAGACTTTATATTTTTAATACAGTTAATTGCTTATAAATGACTTAGATGCAAATTAATACCTTTAGCTAACCTTGCTCAATCAGACTGCTTTTGGAGAAGGTCCAATGATGTAAAACATAATGAAACTTCAGAATATTCTGAGCCTTAATGTTGTCTATATGAGTCAAATTTCTGGGACAGAATGATTGGTAGAGAATGTATGCCTTTGGTAAATAGGTAAATAGGTAAAACACAATCTTTGAAAACAGTCTACCACTATCACTTTGCTAAAACAGCCTTATTCCTTTCTATATCTAAGTATTATATTTTATCCAAACATAAGGGTATTCCTCATCAAAGAAGTTTCTCTTTACAGAAAGAGAAACCATCCCTGGAAACCATAAGTAGGAATAATATAGACATCAAAACCATGTGTGAGGAACCTGGACCCACTGGATGCATCTATGTCACTGCTCCTGCAACTATGGTTCAGGAAACACTGAAGGAGGGGTGGAAAGACTGTAAGAGTGAGAGCATCAAAAGGGCTTCTGTGAAACAATCTCTTCTAGAAATAACTGTATAGATACGATGGAAGCAATGGTAATATCAATAGACAGGTAATGTGGCTTTGGAAATCTTGTCATGGGTTCTCACCCCTATATAAAGAACTACAGGTACTTAATGACCCCTGAAAGAATTAACTCCTCCCAGGAATGATACTTCAAACAGGTTGTCTAATATAATCTAATAAGCCCTGAAACCATATATATACCACCAATAAAAATAGCCTCAGCGGGTTTCATTTAGTCATTTTTTGCATAAATATACATTTTTGTGTATGTATAGGTAACAATAATAATTAAATGAAACTATCAATTTAAGTGGTGTTTTGGCAGTAGGTGGAACTTGACAGGTGCTGAGAGCAGGAACAATGATAGGGATATAATTATGTTTTAGTTAAAATGTAAAAAAGTAAAGACATAATTACTGTGGATATAGCACACTATTTAAATGCTACTACTATTCACTACAGTTTTTACTATGAGAGAATTAATTGATTCTTTGAAATGAGAATTTTTTCAAATAGTAACCATTTTCTCAAAGCTTTTAACTGTTAATGATATAAATTATCAAAAGGCGTAGGGCATAGTAAATATTCTGTAGTTATTAGCTTATTGTTGAAAAAGAAGTGAATAAAAATAAAGAGAAAAATAAAAATATTTGAGGTTTCCTCCATTAAAATTTATTCTTAGAGACTGCAGAGATGATTCACAGTTATAAACACTTGCTGTCCTTGGAGAGAATGAGAGTTTGGTTCACCACATGGTGACTCACAAGTATCAATATCTCCAAGTTGAGGAAATCTAAAAGTTTCTTCTGGACTCCACAGTCACCAGGCACACATCCATTGCACATTCATAAGTGTAGATACTCACACATACACTTATGATAAAAACAAATCTTTATAAATTAATCTTAGTAATGAGTGCATTAATTCTTTTTCCAAATAGTATCATTTGCCCTATGGAAACATTTAAAACTAGACCACTATTAAACATTAAAATATGGGTGTTAAACATCTATTGTGGAGAAATAAGTAGATAAAGATATTGTGATGTGTGTGTGTGTTTGTGTGTGTGTGTGTGTGGACTTGCATGTGCTCATGCATATATAATGATAATGGAATTTTATTTTGCTGTAAAAAGGACAAACTTATGTAACTTGTATAAAAAGTATAGCATGGTAGATCATCATGTAAATAAAAATAAACAAAACAAAGTTAAGTATTCTTCCTCTCGACTCGAGACTCGAGCCCCGGGCTACCTTGCCAGCAGAGTCTTGCCCAACACCCGCAAGGGTCCACACGGGACTCCCCACGGGACCCTAAGACCTCTGGTGAGTGGTTCACAGTGCCTGCCCCAATCCAATCGCGCGGAACTTGAGACTGCGGTACATAGGGAAGCAGGCTACCCGGGCCTGATCTGGGGCACAAGTCCCTTCCGCTCGACTCGAGACTCGAGCCCCGGGCTACCTTGCCAGCAGAGTCTTGCCCAACACCCGCAAGGGTCCACATGGGACTCCCCACGGGACCCTAAGACCTCTGGTGAGTGGACCACAGTGCCTGCCCCAATCCAATCGCGCGGAACTTGAGACTGCGGTACATAGGGAAGCAGGCTACCCGGGCCTGATCTGGGGCACAAGTCCCTTCCGCTCGACTCGAGACTCGAGCCCCGGGCTACCTTGCCAGCAGAGTCTTGCCCAACACCCGCAAGGGTCCACACGGGACTCCCCACGGGACCCTAAGACCTCTGGTGAGTGGATCACAGTGCCTGCCCCAATCCAATCGCACAGAACTCGAGACTGCGGTACATAGGGAAGCAGGCTACCCGGGCCTGATCTGGGGCACAAGTCCCTTCCGCTCGACTCGAGACTCGAGCCCCGGGCTACCTTGACAGCAGAGTCTTGCCCAACACCCGCAAGGGCCCACACGGGACTCCCCACGGGACCCTAAGACCTCTGGTGAGTGGAACACAGCGCCTACCCCAATCCAATCGCGTGGAACTTGAGACTGCGGTACATAGGGAAGCAGGCTACCCGGGCTTGATCTGGGGCACAAACCCCTTCCACTCCACTCGAGCCCCGGCTACCTTGCCAGCTGAGTCGCCTGACACCCGCAAGGGCCCACACAGGATTCCACACGTGATCCTAAGACCTCTAGTGAGTGGAACACAACTTCTGCCAGGAGTCTGGTTCGAACACCAGATATCTGGGTACCTGCCTTGCAAGAAGAGAGCTTGCCTGCAGAGAATACTCTGCCCACTGAAACTAAGGAGAGTGCTACCCTCCAGGTCTGCTCATAGAGGCTAACAGAGTCACCTGAAGAACAAGCTCTTAACAGTGACAACTAAAACAGCTAGCTTCAGAGATTACCAGATGGCGAAAGGCAAACGTAAGAATCCTACTAACAGAAATCAAGACCACTCACCATCATCAGAACGCAGCACTCCCACCCCACCTAGTCCTGGGCACCCCAACACAACCGAAAATCTAGACCCAGATTTAAAAACATTTCTCATGATGATGATAGAGGACATCAAGAAGGACTTTCATAAGTCACTTAAAGATTTACAGGAGAGCACTGCTAAAGAGTTACAGGCTCTTAAAGAAAAGCAGGAAAACACAGCCAAACAGGTGATGGAAATGAACAAAACCATACTAGAACTAAAAGGGGAAGTAGACACAATAAAGAAAACCCAAAGCGAGGCAACGCTGGAGATAGAAACCCTAGGAAAGAGATCTGGAACCATAGATGCGAGCATCAGCAACAGAATACAAGAAATGGAAGAGAGAATCTCAGGTGCAGAAGATTCCATAGAGAACATCGACACAACAGTCAAAGAAAATACAAAATGCAAAAGGATCCTAACTCAAAACATCCAGGTAATCCAGGAAACAATGAGAAGACCAAACCTACGGATAATAGGAATTGATGAGAATGAAGATTTTCAACTTAAAGGGCCAGCTAATATCTTCAACAAAATAATAGAAGAAAACTTCCCAAACATAAAAAAAGAGATGCCCATGATCATACAAGAAGCATACAGAACTCCAAATAGACTGGACCAGAAAAGAAATTCCTCCCGACACATAATAATCAGAACAACAAATGCACTAAATAAAGATAGAATATTAAAAGCAGTAAGGGAGAAAGGTCAAGTAACATATAAAGGAAGGCCTATCAGAATTACACCAGACTTTTCACCAGAGACTATGAAAGCCAGAAGAGCCTGGACAGATGTTATACAGACACTAAGAGAACACAAGTGCCAGCCCAGGCTACTATACCCGGCCAAACTCTCAATTACCATAGATGGAGAAACCAAAGTATTCCACGACAAAACCAAGTTCACACAATATCTTTCCACGAATCCAGCCCTTCAAAGGATAATAACAGAAAAGAAGCAATACAAGGACGGAAATCACGCCCTAGAACAACCAAGAAAGTAATCATTCAACAAACCAAAAAGAAGACAGCCACAAGAACAGAATGCCAACTCTAACAACAAAAATAAAAGGGAGCAACAATTACTTTTCCTTAATATCTCTTAATATCAATGGACTCAATTCCCCAATAAAAAGACATAGACTAACAGACTGGCTACACAAACAGGACCCAACATTCTGCTGCTTACAGGAAACCCATCTCAGGGAAAAAGACAGACACTACCTCAGAGTGTAAGGCTGGAAAACAATTTTCCAAGCAAATGGACTGAAGAAACAAGCTGGAGTAGCCATTTTAATATCGGATAAAATCGACTTCCAACCCAAAGTTATCAAAAAAGACAAGGAGGGACACTTCATACTCATCAAAGGTAAAATCCTCCAAGAGGAACTCTCAATTCTGAATATCTACGCACCAAATGCAAGGGCAGCCACATTCATTAGAGACACTTTAGTAAAGCTCAAAGCATACATTGCACCTCACACAATAATAGTGGGAGACTTCAACACACCACTTTCTTCAAAGGACAGATCGTGGAAACAGAAACTAAACAGGGACACAGTGAAACTAACAGAAGTTATGAAACAAATGGACCTGACAGATATCTACAGAACATTTTATCCTAAAACAAAAGGATATACCTTCTTCTCAGCACCTCACGGGACCTTCTCCAAAATTGACCATATAATTGGTCACAAAACAGGTCTCAATAGATACAAAAATATTGAAATTGTCCCATGTATCCTATCAGACCACCATGGCCTAAGACTGATCTTCAATAACAACATAAATAATGGAAAGCCAACATTCACGTGGAAACTGAATAACACTCTTCTCAATGATACCTTGGTCAAGGAAGGAATAAAGAAAGAAATTAAAGACTTTTTAGAGTTTAATGAAAATGAAGCCACAACGTACCCAAACCTATGGGACACAATGAAAGCATTTCTAAGAGGGAAACTCATAGCGCTGAGTGCCTCCAAGAAGAAATGGGAGACAGCACATACTAGCAGCTTGACAACACATCTAAAAGCCCTAGAAAAAAAGGAAGCAAATTCACCCAAGAGGAGTAGACGGCAGGAAATAATCAAACTCAGGGGTGAAATCAACCAAGTGGAAACAAGAAGAACTATTCAAAGAATTAACCAAACGAGGAGTTGGTTCTTTGAGAAAATCAACAAGATAGATAAACCCTTAGCTAGACTCACTAAAGGGCACAGGGACAAAATCCTAATTAACAAAATCAGAAATGAAAAGGGAGACATAACAACAGATCCTGAAGAAATCCAAAACACCATCAGATCCTTCTACAAAAGGCTATAATCAACAAAACTGGAAAACCTGGACGAAATGGACAAATTTCTGGACAGATACCAGGTACCAAAGTTGAATCAGGATCAAGTTGACCATCTAAACAGTCCCATATCACCTAAAGAAATAGAAGCAGTTATTAATAGTCTCCCAACCAAAAAAAGCCCAGGACCAGATGGGTTTAGTGCAGAGTTCTATCAGACCTTCAAAGAAGATCTAATTCCAATTCTGCACAAACTATTTCACAAAATAGAAGTAGAAGGTACTCTACCCAACTCATTTTATGAAGCCACTATTACTCTGATACCTAAACCACAGAAAGATCCAACAAAGATAGAGAACTTCAGACCAATTTCTCTTATGAATATCGATGCAAAAATCCTCAATAAAATTCTCGCTAACCGAATCCAAGAACACATTAAAGCAATCATCCATCCTGACCAAGTAGGTTTTATTCCAGGGATGCAGGGATGGTTTAATATATGAAAATCCATCAATGTAATCCATTATATAAACAAACTCAAAGACAAAAACCACATGATCATCTCGTTAGATGCAGAAAAAGCATTTGACAAGATCCAACACCCATTCATGATAAAAGTTTTGGAAAGATCAGGAATTCAAGGCCCATACCTAAACATGATAAAAGCAATCTACAGCAAACCAGTAGCCAACATCAAAGTAAATGGAGAGAAGCTGGAAGCAATCCCACTAAAATCAGGGACTAGACAAGGCTGCACACTTTCTCCCTACCTTTTCAACATAGTACTTGAAGTATTAGCCAGAGCAATTCGACAACAAAAGGAGATCAAGGGGATACAAATTGGAAAAGAGGAAGTCAAAATATCACTTTTTGCAGATGATATGATAGTATATATAAGTGACCCTAAAAATTCTACCAGAGAACTCCTAAACCTGATAAACAGCTTCGGTGAAGTAGCTGGATATAAAATAAACTCAAACAAGTCAATGGCCTTTCTCTATACAAAGAATAAACAGGCTGAGAAAGAAATTAGGGAAACAACACCCTTCTCAATAGTCACAAATAATATAAAATATCTTGGCGTGACTCTAACTAAGGAGGTGAAAGATCTGTATGATAAAAACTTCAAATCTCTGAAGAAAGAAATTAAAGAAGATCTCAGAAGATGGAAAGATCTCCCATGCTCATGGATTGGCAGGATCAACATTGTAAAAATGGCTATCTTGCCAAAAGCAATCTAAAGATTCAATGCAATCCCCATCAAAATTCCAACTCAATTCTTCAACGAATTGGAAGGAGCAATTTGCAAATTTGTCTGGAATAACAAAAAACCTAGGATAGCAAAAAGTCTTCTCAAGGATAAAAGAACTTCTGGCGGAATCACCATGCCAGACCTAAAGCTTTACTACAGAGCAATTGTGATAAAAACTGCATGGTACTGGTATAGAGACAGACAAGTAGACCAATGGAATAGAATTGAAGATCCAGAAATGAACCCACACACCTATGGTCACTTGATCTTCGACAAGGGAGCTAAAACCGTCCAGTGGAAGAAAGACAGCATTTTCAACAATTGGTGCTGGCACAACTGGTTGTTATCGTGTAGAAGAATGCGAATCGATCCATACTTATCTCCTTGTACTAAGGTCAAATCTAAGTGGATCAAGGAACTTCACATAAAACCAGAGACACTGAAACTTATAGAGAAGAAAGTGGGGAAAAGCCTTGAAGATATGGGCACAGGGGAAAAATTCCTGAACAGAACAGCAATGGCTTGTGCTGTAAGATCGAGAATCGACAAATGGGACCTAATGAAACTCCAAAGTTTCTGCAAGGCAAAAGACACCGTCAATAAGACAAAAAGACCACCAACAGATTGGGAAAGGATCTTTACCTATCCTAAATCAGATAGGGGACTAATATCCAACATATATAAAGAACTCAAGAAGGTGGACTTCAGAAAATCAAATAACCCCATTAAAAAATGGGGCTCAGAACTGAACAAAGAATTCTCACCTGAGGAATACCGAATGGCAGAGAAGCACCTGAAAAAATGTTCAACATCCTTAATCATCAGGGAAATGCAAATCAAAACAACCCTGAGATTCCACCTCACACCAGTCAGAATGGCTAAGATCAAAAATTCAGGTGACAGCAGATGCTGGCGAGGATGTGGAGAAAGAGGAACACTCCTCCATTGTTGGTGGGAGTGCAGGCTTGTACAACCACTCTGGAAATCAGTCTGGCGGTTCCTCAGAAAACTGGACATAGTACTACCGGAGGATCCAGCAATACCTCTCCTGGGCATATATCCAGAAGATGCCCCAACAGGTAAGAAGGACACATGCTCCACTATGTTCATAGCAGCCTTATTTATAATAGCCAGAAGCTGGAAAGAACCTAGATGCCCCTCAACAGAGGAATGGATACAGAAAATGTGGTACATCTACACAATGGAGTACTACTCAGCTATTAAAAAGAATGAATTTATGAAATTCCTAGCCAAATGGATGGACCTGGAGGGCATCATCCTGAGTGAGGTAACACATTCACAAAGAAACTCACACAATATGTATTCACTTATAAGTGGATATTAGCCCCAAACCTAGGATACCCAAGATATAAGATATAATTTGCTAAACACATGAAACTCAAGGAGAATGAAGACTGAAGTGTGGACACTATGCCCCTCCTTAGATTTGGGAACAAAACACCCATGGAAGGAGTTACAGAGACGGAGTTTGGAGCTGAGATGAAAGGATGGACCATGTAGAGACTGCCATAGCCAGGGATCCACCCCATAATCAGCATCCAAACGCTGACACCATTGCATACACTAGCAAGATTTTATTGAAAGGACGCAGATGTAGCTGTCTCTTGTGAGACTATGCCGGGGCCCAGCAAACACAGAAGTGGATGCTCACAGTCAGCTAATGGATGGATCATAGGGCTCCCAATGGAGGAGCTAGAGAAAGTAGCCAAGGAGCTAAAGGGATCTGCAACCCTATAGGTGGAACAACATTATGAGCTAACCAGTACCCCGGAGCTCTTGACTCTAGCTGCATATATATCAAAAGATGGCCTAGTCGGCCATCACTGGAAAGAGAGGCCCATTGGACTTGCAAACTTTATATGCCCCAGTACAGGGGAATACCAGGGCCAAAAAGGGGGAGTGGGTGGGCAGGGGAGTGGGGGTGGGTGGATATGGGGGACTTTTGGTATAGCATTGGAAATGTAAATGAGTTAAATACCTAATAAAAAATGGAAAAAAAAAAAACAAAGTTAAGTATTAGAATTTTTATTAATGACAAGAATTTAGGAAGGTATTATTAAGGAAGAGTGAATGAAGAAAAGACAAAACAAACTATTTCCTATATTCACAATCCATATTAAATATGTACATATGCACATACCTATATGTTCACATATGTGACAAGAAAACATATATTGCAATATTTGTTGAGATAGTGAAGGCATTGTTTAGACAGGAAAGGAAGATGAGGAGGCAGTGGAAATGAATAAGGATCATATATAAATATATGAAAAAGCTTCATAATAAAACCAGTTATCTATTCACTAATTTTAAAAGTTAATACATTTATATTTATATTTGATTATATGCATGTACAGTGTGCTTGCTTAACATGTCTCACCTGTTGGTATCTCCTTCTACTCTGAGTGTATTTCACTGTTCATGGAAATGTTTCTTTCTTACAGAACTTGCAATCATGGAAAGAATTTATATTACATGACTGTTCAGTCCCAGAATGCCCTGCAGAGATTGCCAAATAGGCCCAAATAATACACTGGAGGTGCAGCATGTGGTCCTCTAATAATTTGTCTTTTCTTAATTATAACTGATTCATATCAAGGAACAATTTCTCCTTGCAGTCTGGTATGATTGATTTCAAATCCACTGTAATTTGAGTGTGATTATATCAAAGGTTTTCATGTTTTCCCTTTGTTATAAATCAGAGTAAAGCTGGTGCATTATCCTTAGTGTGCTTTTAACTTGGAGCTAGTGATTCTATAAAGATTAAGGTAAGTTTATTAAATAAAATTCTATGATATGATATATTTAAGAATTAAACCATACGTGAAATTTCCTCTTATATCAGTATTTTATTGTCCAAATCAAGAAGGTACAGACTTGTGTAATTCATCCCATCTTGGAATCTCTTATCACCTTCTTACAGAAGCTCTTTATATAAGGGTATGCATGGTACTCAGCGTGTGTGCTTATTTTTATAAAAGGTGTTCTGAATACCAATAATCAACATGAAAACCAAGGTACATATAATAACTCACGTCCACACTCTTCAGCACTCAAAAATCTGAAGCAGAAGGATTACCTATCAGTTCAAGGTCAGCCTTGGTTATTGAGTATTTGTAAGGCCACATTGAGCTCTCCAAAATCACACCTCAAAATTCAAAACTTACTATTTCTACCTGTAGAAATCTGGCTTTCATGTTGATTTATGAACAAAGCTCATAACTCTACAATACTTCCAAGGGGTTCAAAAACATGAGTGACAGAAAAACCTATAAGGGGCTTCACCCATTTTAGATAGCACATTGCATAATGTGTATTGCTCAGAAAGCAAAAAATGTCTCATGTTTGCTCTCATGTCTAACCAAATGCAACCTGTAGCAGGTAATTTATTTTAACCTCATTTTTTAATTATTATTTTTAAATTAATTTCATTTTTACACTCTGTATTCCATTCTCTGCCCTTCCATCCACTCTCCAACTACTCCATGTCCCACACCTCCTCCCCACTGCCTGTCTCCACATGGATGCCCCCACTCCCACCCCACCTCACCTCTAAACTCCTTGGGGCCTCTAGTCTATTGAGGGTTAGGTGTATCATCTCTGAATGAACACAGACCTGCAGTCTTCTACTGTACTTGTGTTGGGGGCCCTGATATCAGCTGGTGAATGCTTCCTGTTTGGTGGTTCATTATTTGAGAGATCTTGGGGGTCCATATTAATTGAGACTGCTGGTCCTCTTACAGAATCGCCCTTCTCTTCAGCTTCTTTCAGACTCCCTAATTCAAGAACAGGGGTCAGCTGCTTCTGTCCATTGGCTGGGTGCAAATATCTGCATCTGACTCTTTCAGTTGCTTGTTGGGTCTTTCAGAGGGCAGTCATGATAAATCCTAATCCATCCTAGAGGACCAGTTGCACTCAGAGCAGTTGGTAAGAATCCCCAAACCTCTGAGTCCTGGAGCTGCTGCTAGGAGCCTGGTAAACTCAGATCACATCACCCACCAAACCTCTCCCCTCCTGAATACCACTCCTCTTCGGTCCCTTCCACCTAGTCCTTGCTGCTGTGGCAGATTCTCAGTTGATCTGCTCCATGAAGACTCCATATCCTGATCCACCCTACAGAACTTGCTGCACTCAGAGTACTCAGGGACCCGCTGCACTCAGAGCAGTTGTCTGAAGACTTCCCATTATATCTACTGCAGTCATGGCAATAGGAAGACCCCACAGGTGGTTGGATACATCCAGAGCGATAAGCTTATCCTCATTTCTGATTGATTTAAGTGTGGTTTAAACTGAATGAAGTCACTTTGGCTCAAAAATGCATGTCCTTTCTCATATGTGTGGCATAGCTTCAAATATTTTGTTTTAAGTATTTATTATGGACTACTTCTACATGTACAAGTTATGAAAGTTATTGATAGGGGAATAGATTTAAGAGGAAGAAATATTACAATATAGATGAACTGAAACTAAAAAGTAGCAACACTGAAAACAGACAAATGGAATAATAAAGTTGAGAAAATGAGGGAACAGGGAAATGTGAAGTGTGCATGAAGAAGGTAGTACCTATTCCATTCCCCTTCCAAGTAAGTCTCAAGCATCCTTGCTTGTGCCCTTCTTCCTGTCCAGCCTCCTTGGGTCTGTGTAGTATCTGTATTTTGTGGCTAATATCTACTTAAAAGTGAGTATATACAATCCTTTAGGATCTGGGTTACCTCACTCAGGATGATAGTTTCAAGTTCTATCCATTTGACTGCAAAATTCATATCTTTGCATTTCATAGCTAAATAGCATTCCATTGTGTAGATGTATCACATTTTCTTTAGCCATTCTGCAGTGTGGGGACATCTAGGTTGTTTCCAGTTACTGGTTATTGCATATAAAACTGCTGTGGTCATAGATGAGCAAGTGTCTCTAACATATTCTAGCTAGTCTGACTTGTCTAGGGTCTGTGGGAAAGGAAGCACCTAGCCTCACAGAGACTTAAATTATCTTGGTGGGAGGATACCTTCAGGTGCTCCACCAGATCAGATAAGAGGAGGGGGCAATGGGAATAATAGTGGAAAGGGATGACTAGGAGGGGGTAGTGATCAGGATATAAAGTAAATAAGTAAAAATATTAATTTTTAAAAAGGAAAGAAAGGAGTAACTTTCTGTAGTATGATTTTATAACCCAACTAAAACTATAAGATAAAGCAATAGCAGTTTGATGTGTAAAAACATGGCGAATACTGGAAGCTAATGGTTTAATGAAGGAGGAATACAGGAGTGTGAGGAAAGGAGGCATATGCATCAGGTTGAATACACTTAGCAATGTACAAAGGAGCCATACATATGAAACTTTTTTAGTAAGTTAATTAAGATACTTTTTGAGTTTGAACAGTGGTATTCTACTTGAGTGGCCAATACTATTCAAAGTAACAGATTATTAATTGAAAATTACAGTGCCAGTGATGGGTTGCCTCTCTATGACTTTTGGCTCACAGGAGCCCTAAGAGGCACCACAAACATTAAAGCTACTTCTATTGTTTTTGATTGTTCACTGTGACATGGTGATAAGATGGTGTTTCTACAGATCACACACTTTGGATGCAGTACATAGAGGAATCCATCTTTAACTAATCTGGAAACTCTCCCACATGACTAACTTTGACAGTTTTAGGAGGTGCTATGAAGGTTGCTTGGGAGGCTAACTATATCAATGTTCTTATCCGGTGGTGGATCATGCTGTAATAATTAACTGGGAGGCAAGATATGCTCACTGGTATAATAGGGACAAGTTTCTTGATGGGCATAAAAAATAAACTACTTTTTAATTAGATTTGAAATATCTTATTTTGGTTTCAGCTTAATTGGATAACAAAACACTACTATTTTAATGTGGCATACTTTGATATGTTTAAGTGAATGTGTTTCCAGATAAATCTCATTGTAGTTGGATAACTTCCCTTAATTTAGCTAGGTACATTTTGTGGACTGACTTTCCAGACTAAGTAAAATTAGGATAAAGAGAAGAGCATCTAAGTACTAGCATTATTATTCCTGTTTGTCTGCACAGACCAAGGAATTCCCACAGCTGTGACTTCCCCACCATGATACATCACATTCCTCTGAACCATGAACCATCATTTGGAGACTATATATATATATATATATATATATATATATATATATATATATATATTACATGCCTGGTATGAATAGACCAAGCTAGAAACAAAGTTAAGTGAGTAATAAGAATTAAAATGTTAAAATGATAACCTTTCTAATAATAATACAAGTGGAAATATTTTTGACCTGCAGAAAGGCAAGTATTCCTTAGAGATGACGACAAAGAAAGAGATATTATTTAAATGATACATCGGATCTCATCCAAATTTCAAACTTCTTAACCAAAAGAGACAATTAAAAAGAAAAACAGGCAAACCACAGCCTGGAAAAAACACAAATTCTCACTAATTAATGAATACATAAACCAGTTCTGTATTGCACACAATAAAATACAATTTTGAAATGAAAAGGAAAGAAGCAATAATATATGCAACCATATGGATGAAACTCAAAATCATCATAAGTGAAAGAAAGCAGACACAGTAAGTGACCGTACAACTTCATCGACATGCAGTTGTAAAAGAAAAGGATAATTAACATTTAAATGGATGGTAAGTGGTTAATTGGGCTTAGATTTGGTGGTCAAGAGGACTGCAAATGGTCACAATGGAATTAGAGGAAAATGGGTATTTTGTTTGCTTGATGAGAGTTACACCATGATATTTTATGTTATTTACTTGTATTAATAAAGTAGATCCACATTTGCAAAGTGGATAATTAGGATAGAACAAATTCAAGTTCATATTCTATATGTAATTGCCTTTAGATAGCAGTTAATAAGAGGGTAAACCAATGGTGGCCAGAGTTTTGGATTTTGAAAAAATATGAATGAATTCATATGAATAAGAGTCTTGCAGCATTATGCCCACATGTTGAAAAAGACAAAGAAGAGCAAATTAAAAGCCTTTTAAGGAAGCATCAACACATGTGTATAACATTATGTTCACTTCACTTCAGCTATTTCTGACTAACCAATTAGATTAAGTATAATCACTAACAAGGATTTCAAGAGCACATAGCTGCACTGTAACTGAGAATGTCTGCTTATTCCTAGTCCCAAAAGAAGTCTGCAGCTCACAAAGGCTGCCATATGGAAAAGAGTCAAGACAGCTGCCTTGAAGCATTGTGGAATATATCAGGCTAAAAGACATAAATGATCAAGCTTGCCTAATCAATAATTCTCCTAACTCTTATAGCATGAGGTTTTCCAAAAGTTCACTAATCTGTATGTTATATATGAAAGATGTAACTGATCTTCATAAGTCTGCAAACAGCATGTCATGGGGTTAGTTCATTAATGGCTCCCTTCAATACTTCTGTCTCCTGCAGCACTTTCAATAAACACCTTATGCAAAATTAAGTGTTTCTGGTAGATTTTTGAATCTTCAAAACATAACCACTCTATCTACTTTACAGAGGTATCCTTGCCAAGAAATTATTTGTAAGCCCATTGTCCTATGCTAGCCTTCCCTTGCTCCTGAGATGTGGTATAAGCCATCATGTTTCAGTCTTGAGTGTAGCACTTCTCTAGAGACTTTTATATGAGCATTTTTGTTACACTAGGCCTCAAACATGTGGTAAGAGAATATTCAAACTGTTTCTTACCTCAGAATAGAATTAAGGCAAACTTCATCTATTTTTCTAGGTTCATTTTAGCATCATGAGTGGAAGTAATTCTCGTGATGAGAGCAAACTAGTACTACAAAAAAAAAAAAAAAGCAACAAATTTAACAATTTCAGTTCATTGTTGCTCTTGTTAGATATTTTGCTTACTACTTTTGCCTCAAAGAATAGCATAGGCCTTTTGTCTTTTACAGTTATTATTAACTAGTGCATTGCTCTCTGAACATAAGTGTTTCAGACCTGTGTAGTAGTTCAATCTCTGAATATGAAATGAAGTTAAAGCCCCTTTCTTCATCTTAAGTTAGGCAATTGGATATACTTTTGTCACTCACATTTTTATTCAGATTTTCCAACTTATAACTAAAGTTAATATGCTTACTGGAGCAAGGGAAAGAAGTAGACATGATAAAAACACCAAGGCACTTTCATGAAGTGTTCTGCTCAGTTTCTAGCTTTACAGTTTTCAGATAAAAGGCTACATTCTTGGAAAAGTGATCCTTTAGATTCCTTGGGGAATCCCAGCCAGTGAGGATAATGTTCTGATTCTGAGATATAAGATACAAGAATATCTCTCAGAATCCCTGCAGGTGCTAGGAAATATATTCAAACCAAGTAAAGGTAGCTTATTTTAAGTTAAAATATTTACATAATTTTGGCTGAAATATGAACTTGTATAATGGGAAGAGGAGTACCAAGGCTTTAGTGACAGTATAGTTTACCATCTGTAGTCCTGTAGGGATGAAGAGAGAATTGTCACTGCTATCCAGGAGGAGACTGCCATAAAACACCCATGTGGTCCTGTTAGGGCTCTTTGGTCTTCAGTGACAATGAAGGAAGAACAGCGAACACTTACTATTATGGTTGATTGTGAAAAGTGAAACAGAAAACCTGAAAATCCAATTTTCAAATCTTAGCATTCTCAGATGAAAGAGAATGTATTTTTTGTTCTATGTAGAACCAAAGTGCTAAGAGGAGTACTAACTGGACCAGCTGGGGAGATACATTTATTCTTGTAGTATAACTGGGTCAGTAGTACTGAGACCTAATGTGTGGTGAACTACATAGTGGCCTTGTCTGTTGCTAATATGGAAGACTCCTATTATTGAAAATACCACAAGAACTGACAGCACAATCCCAAAGAAATTGAAAGGGCTATAGCCATTGCCTTTTCTGAAATGTAAATTCAGAACCAAAGAAATCCACTGTAGAATTTTCAAAAGAAGCACAATTTCCAAACAGGAGTTCAAAGGTTCATATTACTAAACTACATAGTTAAGGACACACCGTGGGCTTCAGAAGCAGATACCTTGGCACCAGCGAGACAGAACATAATTTTTCACTGAAACAAACAAAAAAAACCCTCACAAAACTGAGATGTTGTTCATTTTCTTGAAGAAAATGCCCTTTCAAAATTTAATTCCCATAGCTATTGCCTGAGGGACAGATTGCAAAAATTCATAATTCTTACCTTTTGCTCTGAAATTCTGCATAGCATATGTACTATGAGGTCTATAAATAATATTAAATTTGAACAAAACACATTTTTTCAGATGGTCAGCAAATTGAAAATAAAAACATGAAGAAAATGGTGAATTATTTGCTCTAGAGCAAAAGCCATAATATTGCTTTGTAAATTATCCATATTTTGTTTCTGACTTGCTGCTCTATCATCCAAAGTATATGCTTACCTACTGTCAATGATGAAAGCTACAAAGCATCTATACAAACACTAGTATTGAGAGTTTCAATGCTTTTTTTTTAACAGTTTAGTGGAGACCATGATTTTCTTATTCAACTTAGATTCATATTATTTCTTAAAACATACAAGTCTAGTTTTACATGACATATAGTACTCTGTGAGGTATATAAAATACCGAGTAAAATTGATTCTCTGAGGGTTGGACAGCTTTAATTAAGAAACACAATCTGATTTCTAACTTAATACATTGATGCTCAAGGATGCTCAATTGTCCAGTCAACATTTCTGGAAAACATTTGTTTGTTTGTTTGTTTTAATTTTTACCTTTTTTAAAAAATTTCATTTTGAAAACATTCTTCTTTCACACAGTATATCCTGATGACAGTTTCCCCAATTTCCACTACCCCCAGCTTCCCTCCAGCTCACATCTCCCACAGATTACACTCCCCCTCTTTTTTCTCTTTTTGAAATGAGCAGGACTCCAAAAGACTACAGCCAAACAGAACAAATCAAGACAGGGCAAAATCTGCACAAGGCAACCTAATAGGAGTAAATGAATCCCAAAAGCAGACAAAAGAGTCAGAGATACATGATTTCACTGTTATGAATTCCCCCAAAACTCCAAGCTAGCAGCCCATACACAGGAGACCTGATACAGACCCCTGTTGGCTTTGTGCTCCATTCTCTGTGAGCTCTGCTTAGTTGATTGACTGGCTATGTTTACCTGGTGTCCTTTATCCCCTCTGACTCCTACATTCTTCCTTGTGAGAAGATCCTATTATGGAGACCTCCAATTTAGATTATCTGTTTAATGTGTGGCTGTGGGCCTCTGGACATGTTCCGATCTGCTGCCAGAGTAACCATCTCTGATGACAACTGGACAAGGCACTGATCTATGAGTAGTGCAGAATATCATTAGGAATCTTATCAATGACTTTTTTGACCAGTTGTGTTTGTTTCTACCCTAGATCGCTGGGCTATCCAGTCTTCTATAACTGACCAGTCAGGTAGTGTAGAATATTAGCTCTTTTTGTGACATGGGCCTCAAGTTAAACCAAATATTGGATATGCACCCCATAATTTCTGTACTACTACTGATCCAGCAAATATGGCAGATAGGACAGTATATAAGTGGAGAGTTTTGTAGGTTGGTTGGTGTACTGGATGGTTTGTGTGTCAACTTGACACAGGATGAAGTTATCACAGAGAAAGGAGCTTCAGCTGGGGAAATGCCGCCATGAGGCAGCTGTGGGGCATTTTCTCAATTAGTGATCAAGGGGAAAGAGGCCCTTGTGGGTGTTGCCATCCCTGGGCTAGTAGTCTTGAGTTCTATAAGAGAGGAGGCTGAGCAAGCCAGCGGAAGCGAGCCAGTAAGTAACATCTCTCCATGGCCTCTGCATCTGCTCCTGCTTCCTGACCTGCTTGAGTTCCAGTCCTGACTTCCATTGGTGATGAACAGTAGTTGGAATTGTAAACTGAATAAACCCTTTCCTCCCCAACTTGCTTCTTGGTCATGTTTGTTCAGGAATAGAAACCCTGACTAGGAAAATTGGTATCCCGGTTTTTCTTTATATGTCATACAGAGTACTTCCATACCCCCAAAAGACTAAAATGTAGGGGCAAAGGTTCCATGCAAGAACCAGCTTGACCTCTCTGTGTTTCAATGAGCTATGTGGATGTTTTCTTCATCAATTCAGAATGTGTTTGGAGGGAGACCCTATGTTTTGTTCAGTCATATTCATTGCAGCTTTATTCATATTATCCAGAGACTGGGAATAACCTCAATGTGCCTCAAAGAATGCATAATCAAAATGTGATATATTTTAGAAAAATGACATCATGGAATTTTCAGGCAATGGATGCTACTAGAAAGAAATATCTAGAGTTGGGTAACCCAGACTTAGAAAGACAAACATGGTGTGCACTCACTTATACATGGATATTAGTAGTTCAGTAAATGATAATCAAGTTACAATCCACAGACCCAGAGAAGTTAGGGAAAGAGGAGGGGCAGGGGGGTGAGCAGGGATGAAATCTGACGATTTCCCTAGGAAGGAGAAATAGAATGAATATTGCAATTGCACTGGAAGATTGTGGGAATGGGTGCAAGAGGGATCACATGTTGGGAAGAGGGATGGAGTGGGAGAATGAAGAGGATGGAATGAAAACCCAGGGTAGGTGAAACTTCCATTAATCCATGAGGGTGAGCCTAGTGAGGACTCCTAGTAAAGAAAGATATAGAGTCTGAAATGACTATTTTTTGTAGCCAGGCAAGGCTTCCAGTGGTGGGAATTGGTTGCATTTATTTAATTTGTTGGCTAAGAGGGATCCATGGGGAGCCCTAAACAAACGAAGCTCATGCCAAGGAAGAAGTTTATTTTTCCTATTGAATGGTGTTGGAACCCTTGTCTAAATTCAATTCTGCATAAATCTATCAATTTATTTATCAAATTAAATCTCAGGCCATTAACTCATGGTTGAACTTATGTCTGCATCATACTCATTTTTTAATGTTTTATTGACTATTTTCTTTATTTACATTACAAATGTTATCCCCTTCACAGTTTCCACTCCATAACCCCCCTATCTGACCCCGTCCCCTGCTTCTACAATGGTGCTCCGCCACCCACCCAGCCTCACCTCCCTAGCATGCAATATGCTGGAGCATCAAGCCTTCAAAGGACCAAGGACCTCCCCTCTCATTGATGCCAGATATGGCCATCCTCTGCTACATATGCAGCTGGAGCTATGAGTCCCTCCATGTGTACCCTTTGGTTGGTGGTTTACTTCCTGGGAGTTTTGGGGGGTCTGGTTCATTGATATTGTTGTTCTCCCTATGGGGTTGCAAACCCCTTTAGCTCCTTCAGCCCTTCCTCTAACTGCTCCATTGGGGTTCCCAGGCTCAGTCCAATGGTTGGCTGAAAGCATCCACATCTGTATTGGTAAGAGTCTGGTAGAGTCTCTCAGGAGACAGGTATAACAGGCTTCTATCAGCAAGTACTTCTTGGCATCAACAATAGTGACTGAGTTTGGCAGCTACATATGGGTTGAATCCCAGGGTGGGGCAGTCTCTGAATGGTCTTTCCTTCAATCTCTGCTACACTCTTTGTCCTGCATTTCCTTTAGACAGGAGAAATTTTGGGTCAAAATTTTTGAGGAGTGGGTAGTGCCATCCCTCAACTGGGGATCATGCCTAAACTCTCCATATGGTCTCTACAAGTTCTCTCTTCCCTTAGTTAGGTATTTTAGCTAATGCCATCCCTGTTGTTGTAAGTTTTGACATATCAAAGTATCAGTTATTAAACTTAGCTCTTATTTTAAGGTATTATTTGTGCTGTTCTGGGGACATTAAGTGTTTAATTTTGGTTTGGGTATGTCTTGCACCTACCAGGATTCTTGGATGTACAGTCCTTGAATCTGTATACCTGTTGGGGAGTATAGAGTATAAACAGCAACAGGGCATATCTCTGCATTTATTTTTGTGAGTATCTAGAATTCAATTTGTATTAGATTTTTGACGCATTTTTCCTGATGTATGATTTTACATTGGGGTTATGTTTTGTTTATACATGTAAATGTCATCAGGTTTTAGATATTGATACTGTATACCATAATTGTTCTTACCTTGTTGTATTTTTTAATACTAATGTTGAGAAATTTTTATCTGTTCTTGAATTTTTTGTTTCTTCGGTGTCTTTTGAGAAACTACATCTCATTAGGGTATGCACGAGAATTTTCATTTACAAAGAAGACTCCATATATTTAGATGAATTTATTGTACACATCCAACCTCATGTTATTTTCCTTTATATTATTTCTTCACTTGATAATATTTTAGCATTTCAAATAATCCCATCTGCTTTGTTCAACTTCTGCTTCCTCTCTCTGTTGTTAGAATCTTAGATGAGTAACAATTAATGTCTATGACTTTCTTGTTAGTGTTGCCAATACTACACATGAGATGTTTGCTCACAGAATAAAGATAAAAATAAATTAACTATTTTACCAAATGGTGTATATTTGAGACAGCCTTTCCAAATTTTATTTACAAAGAATACCTAGTAGCCCCAAAGGTTTCAAGGTATATATTATATGTTCCATCAGCAATTCTTCCTAATCAAAAAGTCTAGCTTCATTCACTGACATAGTTGATGATACAAAGAACATTTCTGAATACCATGGTACTCAGAAAGAGTACAAATCACTGGATATATTTTGGGAAATATATATACATGGGTGTTCTTAGGCATATTCTGTTACTCTATGTAATATAAATGGTTAATGCATTCATTTAACCAGCTGATTTCATGGATATACTGCAAAGCAATTGCACAAAAGTAGCCAAAACAGTCTATTCAAGGCAAATAATAACCCTCACTGTAACTAGTGGGCCTCCTATTTGAAGGAGGCAGTGTGTGTGGGTGTGTAGGGAATGCTGTTTCATTGCAGTCAGTGACCTGATGTTCTAAAACAACTCTGCCTAAAAGCTATGGAATGATCTAAAATCCTGGAGCTGTAGTCTAATTGTGATTGCTAGCAATCAATACTTCCTTTTTATGAAACTAAACCTTATGATAGAAAATACTATCAATCACCCCTATCATATTCTTTTCAACACAATATTGTTTCTAAAAAATCCTGAATGACAGTCAGTGCCAGAAGAATGGCCTTTTCCTTGCCGACATGCAACCACCCAAAGAAGTAACCACCTGTCAGACAGATGGCTATCCTTTTTACCATGCCATATAGAAATTGGGTGCTGAGATCTAGGGTCAGGGGTCACACTGGAAATAGTGGCTCAGAGGAAAGTCAGCCAGGAAACTACTGGGACATTTCTCAATAGGATGAACTCAGCAGATGGATAGATCTGAGTTCTTTGTGATCCTGACTTTGGCTGCACAGGGTAGCAGACAGAATCATGAGCTATCTGGCCCTTTACCAATTTACTGAAGAACTAATTCAGATCCATATCCTCCAATCTATGCAATGAGGTCTTGTTATTGTCTGTGTTCTCTAGTATGGTGAGCCCTGGTAGCTTGTGAGTATTGAAAAACTGAAAGGAAGGCAGTCTGAATTGACATTGTTTTACATATAAAAGGAACACCAGGTATTTAGCATATGCACTGATATTTTTTATTACATTGACATGTTGATGGTAGAATTTTAAAAATTGGATACATTGTTTTACATTAAATAGGTTATTAAAATTATTTGTCTGTTAAATGTGGCTACTGACAAATTTAAAAGCAGAACAGAAAGTGCAAAGCATTATAGTAGTAACCTCCAAACAAATAAAATGAAGTTGCAAATTCATTCTGTAAGTCTTCTCTGACTTTTGCAGTATATAAAGTTTATATGTACACATGTCCAAATAAGTGTCTATATATGTAAAGATACCCATTAAGTTGGGGGCCAGAGGTTGGTCTTCACAAATCACTCTCCACCTATTTCTTAATTTAGAATGTCTATCTGATCCGGTGTATCACTGAGTGTATTAGACTGACTAGATATAAAGATATGAGAATCAAGTGTGTACACTCCTGTCTGGACTTATTCTTTGGAACTTCACACTTGTAGCTCAAACATTTTACCTACTGATTCATCACCAGAGCCCCTTTTCTGATCTTCTGAGTAAGATTATATTTTATAAATTATTTCTACACTTTGGTATCACTCACTCTCATTGCTCGTCTATGATCATTGTAATTACTACATTGCAGTGGGTGTACATGTTTATATGGTTCCCTCACAAAACTGAGAGACTGATAAAAATAGAGACTATTTGTTCACATTGTTTATACATCCACACTAAGCTGTCATACATGCTTAGTATATACAGATTTATTAATTTTTTAATGATGGGTTAGTATATGATTTGACTCTATGCTGATTTGTAATCATTAAGGGATATTAGACTTGATTATTTTCTCAGTAAATATGCAAATAGTTTACCAGATGGCCATCTTGATTGTCAGTATCAGGTACTATTTTGTCTCAGTGGCATGTTCAATAAAGCTAAAACTAAAAATAAAGAACATGGATTAGGATAAGTATACTGGGGATGGTAATTTTTTTTTTTTAAACTCTGAATCGGTTGACGTTGTAAAGGCAGATCGGAGCTAATGGATTGTGAAACAAGGGGTGGGGAAAACAAATTGAACCAGAGACTTGAATTATTGTCTCCCAAGAAAGAAGAGAAAGTTTTAAATCATCTGAGAGAAAAATATGGAGTAGGAATGATTCATGGACAAATACAGAGATGCATTAACACAGTGACTGATCCCATCCAGCATCTTGATTTTGCTATTATTGCCATATTAACTAATGCATGACTTTAATGTTTGTAGTTCGATGAGTTTGTCATGAGAATTTCATGACTACCGTCAACATTTCTCCAACATCTCTCAGAGTTTCCTTGTATACATCTCCACTTATAGCCTTTTATATTAATGAAACTTACATAAATTAATAGGTTTGATTATGGAATTGCCATACAAACATAATATACTTGATCATATTTACCTCAAGAATTAAACTCTTATTCCTAGTCTCCCTAATTTCCTCTTACAATTCCTGAATATTTTCTTTTATGCTTTCATACAATTTCTCTTCTTAAATTTCATTTATAGTGAAAACCATGATAATTATCTGTAAATCTGGCTTATTTTATTTAACATAACAATCTCTACTTTCATCCATTTTTTGCAAACAACAGAAATTTAGTTTTCTTTTAGGTTGAAAGATACTCCATTGAAAAATATATAAAATAGCTTTTATCCATGAATCCACTTAAATTTATTAGTATTGATTCCATACCTGTGAGATAAGATTATTGCTGCAGTTACTTTGAATGAATGTGCAGCTATATCTGGAGTATGTTGACATAGATTCCGTTTTGAACATATCCAGAAATGGTATAGCTGGACTACTTACAAGTTTTATAATAAGGTCTATATTACTTAATATTCCTACTACCAGTGCATTATAATTTATTTTTCATATGATCTTGTCTACAATTTGATATATTTTTATATTTATTTACTCAGATTCTGTGTGGAGTAAGAAAATCTGAATTTAGTTTAGATGTACATTTTCATAGTGGTTAAAATGCTTAAAATGTTCTTTATATTTTATTGACCATCTGTTTGTTTTCTTTTGGGAACTGCCTGTACATTTTATTTATCTTCCCCACTTACTGATTTGATTATTTGTTTTAGTAATTTACATTTTTTGAATTTTTATGAATTCCAGATATTAGTTCTTTGATTATTACAGATTTTCTATCCTATAGACACTTTCTTTGCTGAAGTTGACAGTCTTATGATTTATTCATTCATCCATTCAATTATTATTGTCTGTTTGTGTTGTGTGTGAGTGTATGTGCATTTGTATATGAGAGATATATGAGAGCTAGTGCATACGTATAGAGGTTAGAGGACAATGTTTGAGAATTGGCTTGCTCCTTTCAATTTATTAAGGCAGGGTCTCTTTTTTACTTCAGATTGGCTGGTGTGTCAGTTTCAGACAAATTCTCCTGTCTGCAACTTCCTTCTCACATTAACCTATAAGTCTATAAGAGTACTGTGATTACAAATATATGCCACTGTGCCCAACATTTTATGTAGGTTCTAAGAACTGAACTCAAGTTATGAGTCTTTTGTAACTAATATGTTTATTCACTGAGACATTTCTTCAGGTCCAGTTGCTTTTTAATTTTTTTTTATTTTTTATTTTCAAAAAGTGTTTAACTTAATGTACCCATGTTTTTTTCCCTACATTTCCTGAAATATTGGAATCCTATCTGGAAAAGTCACTCTCTTTAATTAGATTTTAAAATATTTTCCTTATGTTTTTTTCTAGTACTTACAATATTTCACAACTTATGTAAAAATTTTCTACTCATTTTCAGATTATTTTTTATAGTTTAGTTTTTACCAGGACTAGACACAGTTAAGTAGTTCTGGTCTTCTACAATTAGAAAGATAATCTACCATTACTTGTCAAAGAAACTGTTTTGAGGTATTTCTTATATTTTCCTTTATTGCCATACTGCTCAAAAGAGAAGAAGAAGAAGAAGAAGAAGAAGAAGAAGAAGAAGAAGAAGAAGAAGAAGAAGAAGAAGAAGAAGAAGAAGAAGAAGAAGAAGAAGAAGAAGAGGGAGAGGGAGAGAAAGAAGAAGAAGAGGAAGACTAGAGCTGTATAGTTCTATTCTGGATCTTCTATTCTATCCTAGCCGTTACTTAGGTGGGGTTTTGGATTAGTACCATTCTAGTTTTTTTGTTTTTTTTTTTAACTATACTTCTATGGGATAATTTATAATCAGATGTTCTGAAACTTCTAGTGTTAATTACTCTTTGTAGTTAGGAAATCTTGGCTACCAAAGTCTTTGGCTCTGTCATTTGAATTTTAGGCTTTTTATTTTCCTGTGTCTGGTGTGTAATACCACTGGAGTCTTCATGGAAATTGCTTTCAATTTGCATATGTGGACATTTTACAGAATATTAATTCTACAATTTTGCCTTCTGATGTCTTCAACTTTTTCAGTAGTTCATACTTTTCATTATAGAGGCTTTTAATTTTTTGGTTAAAACTTTGTCTGGGCATTTTGCTATGTTTGTAAAGCTATTATGAATATTGGTCACCAGACTTCTTTTGTTTTGTTTTGTTTTGTTGTGTTTTTTTTTTTTTTTTTTTTTTTTCGAGACAGGGTTTCTCTGTATAGCCCTGGCTGTCCTGGAGCTCACTTTGTAGACCAGGCTGGCTTCGAACTCAGAAATCCGCCTGCCTCTGCCTCTGCTGGGATTAAAGGCATGCGCCACCACGCCCGGCTCAGACTTCTCTTTTCAAATGATGATACTGTAATGTCGAAAACCTAGTGATATTTTTGTGCTTATTTTGTATTCTTTGGCTTTGCTGAACTTGTTTAACAGATTAGTTATTTTCTGAAGGAACATTTATATACTTTGAAATACAGGGTCATGTAATTTCAATTCTTAATCTTCTGTTTGTGTTCCCATTAACTTTTTTCATTTGGCTTCACTGTTTTGGCTAAGATTTTTAGTACCACATTAACAAACAACAGTAAGAAGACACCTGTGTCTCACTACTTTGAAATGAAATGCTGTATTTCCCTTATTTCATATTAAAATTTTTACAGGCTTGCGTAACTTTGATTTTTTTTTCTTTTGCCAGCAAACACTTTACAGTTCATTTATTCTTTGAGAATGCCATGCATGAATATGTTGCACTTTGAGCACATTCAGTCTCCACTTTGCCCAACTCATCCAGGGATCCCCCTAACCCATTCCCTCCTAAATTTATGTCCTATTTAAAAAACACTGACTGGGCCCAAATAATCAGGCCCATATGCTTATGGGTATGGGGACACCCAATGGTGCATGGACAACCTACCAGGCACAGGAAATCTTAAAACTGAAGCAAGTAGACAAAGTCCATAAGACACTAATTATATATTTGCATTAACAAAGAGATGACTAAATTGTAAAATTTCTATCAAATAAATATACTTTGTAACAGTCTTGTAAAGAAAATGCTAGAGCTAACAAATACACTGGAGAATTCTACTATACATCTAAAGAAAAATCAGTACCAATTCTGTAAGAAAATTTACAGAAAATATATGGAATACTTTTGTGGACCTATGATCATATTTTTTAAAATATTTTTATTGGGTATTTTCCTCATTTACATTTCCAGTGCTATCCCAAAAGTCCCCCATACCCTCCCCCCAACTCCCCTACCCACCCACTTCCACTTTTTGTCCCTGGCATTCCGCTGTACTGGGGCGTATAAAGTTTGCAAGTCCAATGAGCCTCTCTTTCCAGTGATGGCCGACTAGGCCATCTTTTGATACATATGCAGCTAGAGTCAAGAGCTCCGGGGTACTGGTTAGTTCATAATGTTGTTCCACCTATAGGGTTGCAGATCCCTTTAGCTCCTTGGGTACTTTCTCTAGCTCCTCCATTGGGGGCCCTGTGATCCATCCATTAGCTGACTGTGAGCATCCACTTCTGTGTTTGCTAGGCCCCAGCATAGTCTCACAAGAGAGAGCTCTATCTGGGTCCTTTCAGTAAAATCTTGATAGTGTGCAATGGTGTCAGCGTTTGGAAGCTGATTGTGGTATGGATCCCCAGATATGGATTTTTTTTCAAACATTTTTAATGATGGTTCTTAAACACTTTAACCTACTTTTATGCCACCACCCACCATAGGTAGTGGGAAGGAAAGGATAAGGGAATTAGACCTGTTTAGAAAGGCTCCCTGGAGAAACTTCCATCTGTGTTGTCTGAAAATTGAAAGTTCAGTTCACAGGGTAGAAGCAGCAGCTCCATCCACTTGCAAATATCTCATGAATACATTAGTAGTCCAGTTCAGTAGTCTGGTTAGTAACATTGGTGACATGACCTAGCAGAGACAGCCAAGCCTCAGCCTCAGCTCCAGTCAGCAGGAGAGACCAGGAGGAACACCAGAAGTTCTCAGCTGTGCCTCTCTCAGGGAAGCAAAGATCAGTGAAGTCTCAAGGCCCATAGCATTGCACAGCTAGCTGTACCAGCAAGCCAAGCTCTGTCTCGGTCACTCTGTGGAGTCCTATTTATATCCTCCAAATATCGCATGTCCTCCACATGCCTTGCCTCACCACATGCCTTGCCTCAGTTTTGCTCTTGCCTCAGCACATGCATCCAATCAGCCCAAGTCCAAGTAGTCAGACAAATGCAACTCAACTGTGCAATGTAAGGTGGACCAATGTATGCATGTTGTTAGCAAAGAATCCTTCATCACAGGTCCTTTCATGTGCTTGCTTAAGCAGAACATCCTTTCTCCTGTGTTTACGTCTGTGAAACGTTCCTTCACAAGTCTGCCCTTAGTCTTTCACTTGTGTCCACTTCAGGAAAACATGCTTTCATGTGATTTCCCCAGCAAAACACCATCCAACACAACTGACACTCCAAAGAATCAGTAAGTTTCTGCTTTAAGTTTGTTTTTTGTTGTTTTTTAAATAAGGAGTAAATATATTATTTATGAATATGTCTTGACCAAATAAAGGTATGAGTGGACTTAAGGAAGTTAATTGAAAGCATGTTGTATGTAGTATTTATTTATTTATTTATTTACATTGAACTGTTTATTCCTAGTCATCCCTGACTTTTATTATGAAGAGATGTTGAATTTTTAATTTATTGAAATGATCATTTGATTTTTGTATTTGAATCCAATTTGGGGTTTTATTTTTACAATAAGTATATACAGAGATTCCCTACTACTAACCAGATCTGATGTATAAATTAAATATTGTTAAGTATAAATAGATCATCCATAGAAAAATCCCTAAAACTTATTCATCTCATAAAATATATTCATCTCTCCCTATAATTATTGAATAATTGACTAATTAAGTAATTTTATCTTCCCAATATCCCACCTCCATGATAAACTGCATTATAAATTCAACCTCTGTATTTTTCAAACATATAGATAACTCATGTTTGTTGGCATCAATTAGTAACTGTCATTTGGGGACCAAACTGTTTCACTTAACATATATTTTCTAAATAAGTTCACCTATGCTGTTGTCAATGGCAGGATTGAACTTTCTTTATTTTTTGAAATTATAATATAATTGCTGACTTTTCTCCTTGCCACCCCTTCTGTGTACTACCTTCCCCATTGCTTTTTCTAAAACTCATGGCATCTATATATGCATATACATTCCAAAATATGTGAATCACCCTGCTCAGTCTCCATAAAATTATATTTATATATGACTACTACTGATTGCATAATCAACTTAGGGCCTCTTTCCTGGGAAGATTATTTTTCCTACTCTCAGCATTCCTGTGTTGCCTGCAGTACTTTGGCTAGGGTTGAGGCCTTGTGATCTTTCCATCTGTGTTAACATATCTACTGGTGTACTCATTATGCACGTCTTGTTTCATCAGACACATTGCTAAGACATCATTGGTGTAGCTTCTCTGACATTTCTAGAAGACATAATCCCATACAAACTTTCTGTTCCTTTGGCTCTTATGATCTATACTCCCTTTCTTCTACATTGATCTCTGAGCTTTAGGTCCAGTAACTGTGTTGCAGATAACCCATCTTGGAGTGGACGGTACCATGATCTCTTTTTATCACTATCTTGATTAGTGTGGCATTTTGTAATTGTCACCATCTGTTACCAAAAATAAAGTTTCTTGAATGAGGTGTGTGCTGACTAATTTTTTGTCAACTTGACATAAACTAGGGTCATTTGGGAAGAAGGGATCTTTGAGAAAGTGTCTCATAAATTGCCCTGTTATCAAAACTGTAGAACATTTTCTTGATTGATGATGGGTGTGCAAAGGTACAGCTGACTGGAGACAGTGACACTGTTGGACAGGTAGTCCTGAATGCTGTAAGAAAACAAAGTTAAGGAGCTAAGAGGATCAAGCAGTTTTTCCATGGCCTCTGCTTCAGTTTCACTCATCAGATCCCCATATGAGTTTTTACTATGACGTCCCTCAGTGTTAGTGTGACCTGAAAGTTATGAGCTAAAATAAAAGTTCTTTTTGGTTATGTTATTTTATCACAACAATAAAAACCATAAGTTTGAAATTGGCACCAAGTTTATAGGGTATTGTGGTGACTGACTTGACCATATGTTTTTCAGAGCATTCTCATAACATTTGAACACTTGACTGAAAAGTTCATTGACTGCTTAGAGATCAGTGGCTTTTCCATGAGAGCTTCAAGGATAACAGTGTTAATAGTAATGCAGATGATGGGAACCTGTCTTGTGATACTTCAGAGAAACATTTCAAAGTCTTTTAAAGATTCTAAAATGGCAATTCAGTATTTGAGTTTAACCTACTACTATTTCCTCTTGCATGGGCTCAATTTAAAATGTCCCAAGTGTCAGTCCTGACATTGTGAAACTGATAAATTCAGATAAAAATCTCTCATAAAAGGAGATGAAACAGGGAATTGACGGGTGAGGAAGTGCCTGTGATCTTGTATAAAATTCTCAAATAATTAAATAAAAATGAGAAAAAAAAGACCATAAGTTGCTTGCCATATTGCTACACAAGATGAATATATGATTTGACATTGATAGTCAAATATATAAGCAGTATTGACACAAAAAATGAGTTGAACAAGCAACAGTCTCAGTGCCTTGCTTCATTGTTATCTCAAGAATGTCCTGCTTCCTTTCTAATCATGTCTTTGGAGTTTTGTTCTGATAACTGACCAAGAATGAAAATAAAAGATAGATAAATCAAATAAAATCTGTGGTTCTGGTGAGCTAGAGATGAAGAATTAGGTGTGATTAAGAGAGACCAGCATGATTGGAGAAATATCTGAGAAGTGACCTCTGGGTCATCACACAGAAGCTATTATCCAGAAGAAGTCAAGGTTGTACCCTGTTCTGACAATGGAATTGTGTGATATGTACATTTCCCAATTTGTATGAGCTTTAAAGGCCTATGTGAGAGGTTGGAGAAAGAGTAGCTTAAGTTTAGTACCATACGAGGTCAGGAGAAGTCACTGATGACTGCCACTTCAGTTGAACTTGAATTCCTGTATTGACGCAGTCACAAAGAGTGATTGAGATGTGGCACTCTGTGGAAGAATCTGAGACCCTGAAGAGAGCTCAGAAGAGAGTCCTAGTGGAAATTCAGCCCATTTGCAGTGAAGACCCATGAATTTTGGAGATGCCAGTACAACAATGTGAGCACCAGGGGCAATATGAGTTGTGTAGTGGAGCTAGACTGATGCTAGGAGACAACCTGCATGAGCCATGGATGGCAAACCTGTCAGAGCTGCCTTTTGGGAAGAGAGGAATATTGGAATATTCCACATGTCAAGTACAAATCTTTTACACTACTGGACTTTAGTTTTGATTTGATTTGAATGTGCCAACTACTTGGTTCCTTCCTACTTGGGGTACGAAGTATTTAATTATTGAAAAGAAAAGTACAAGAGTGTAAAGTTAGGAGACTTTGCGTATTTTAGAAAAAATGTGATTTTTAAAAGACTTGTTGTTACATAGAAGTGGATGCTCATAGTCGGCTATTGGATGGATCACATGGCCCCCAATGAAGGAGCTAGAGAAAGTACCCAAGAAGCTAAAGGGATCTGCAACCCTACAGGTGGAACAACATTATGAACTAACCAGTACCCCGGAGCTCTTGACTCTAGCTGCATATGTATCAAAAGATGGCCTAGGCGGCCATCACTGGAAAGAGAGGCCCATTGGACACGCAAACTGTATATGCCCCAGTACAGGGGAACGCCAGGGCCAAAAAAGGGGAGTGGGTGGGTAGGGGAGTGGGGGTTGGTGGCTATGGGGGACTTTTGGTATAGCATTGGAAATGTAAATGAGCTAAATACCTAATAAAAAATGGAAAAAAAAGACTTGTTGTTGTTTTAAAGGGAGACAAGGTTTTTATAGTATTTGAATTAACAATTTTGAGAACTATTTATATTTTCAACCACACTTCTCTACAATTTTATATTCCCTACAACATCTAAGCAGTCAATTTCTCTATAACTTTCAAGTTTCTTTTTTGTTAGAAAAAAATCTGAAATGTGAGCAATGATATGTTACAGTATTATCAATTTGTGTTGAACAGATGATGTTCAGCATTTGAAGACATAGTGGAACAGAATAAGTTGTCCCAAAACAAAGACATTAATATATAGTAAATTAATCTCTGCTAAAAGTGTGAAAAATAAACAATGAAAAAATGATAGTCTCCTCATGACATGATATTCAGTAATCCATAGAAAAACTGAAAAGAACAGCTCATCATGGTATCTTATGCCTATAATCTTAGCACTTAGGATAGAGGAAAGAATGACGATAAAATTAAAGCCATCCTAAATTATACAGTAAATTTCTTGATATCCTGCTCTATAGACTGAAAAGATATCCCCGAAATGTAAAATAAACAACGGGAACCTCTGTCTTATAAAATATACAAAAATCAAGGAAAATATTTCAAAGACTTTAACATTTGAATTTTTAATTTGCCTAATCTATAAGAACATAACAGAGACCTGGCATCATTTTATCTATAATTAGTAAATACACTGCTAAAATCACAGGCAACAAAAACAAAAATAGAGAAAAGGAATAATACCAAATCTAAAGCTTCTGCATAAAACGAGCAATAAAATATCAGAGGACAGGAGATTATTATTTGTAAACTACATATTCCATAAGGGAACAATTTTCCAAGGAAACTAAGAATTCCTGCCACCAAATAGCAAAGCAGGCAAACAAAGATCAGAATGTGATTTCAAAATTGGAGAGTTGCCCTGGATAGACATTTTTGCACAGAGAACTTTTAAGGAACTGAGCAGTGGGTCTCTGACTCTTGTACATGCCCTTGGGACTCCTTTCTTCCTGTTCGCTTGCTGTGTCCAACTTCAATGTGATAGCCTTTGTTTGGGTTTTTTTAAAAATATTTTTTATTATTACGTATTTTCCTCAATTACATTTAGAATGCTATCCCAAAAGTCCCCTCATACCCTCCCCCCCACTTCCCTACCAACCCATTCCCATTTTTTGACCCTGGCATTCCCCTGTACTGGGACATATAAAGTTTGCGTGTCCAATGGGCCTCTCTTTCCAGTGATGGCCGACCAGGCCATCTTTTGATACATATGCAGCTAGAGTCAAGAGCTCCGGGGTACTGGTTAGTTCATAATGTTGTTGCACCTACAGGGTTGCAGATCTCTTTAGCTCCTTGGATACTTTCCATCCCATAATTAGCCTCCAAACGATGACACCATTGCATACACTAGCAAGATTTTGCTGAAAGGACCCTGATATAGCTGTCTCTTGTGAGACTAGGCCAGGGCCTAGCAAACATATAAGTAGATGCTCACAGTCAGCTATTGGATGGAGCACAGGGCCCCCAATGGAGGAGCTAGGGATAGCCTTTGTTTTATCTTGTTATATTTTATTTTCTCATGTTTGGTTGTTGTCTCTTAGAAGCCTGTTCTTTTCTAATGAAAGACAAAAATGGAGTAGATTCAGAGGGGAGGGAAGGTATAGAGGAACTGGAAGTGTAGGGAGGGAAACTATGATAATGATATATTGTGTGTGAAACCAATCTGTGATGCACAAAAGGAAAAATGATCACTTAACTTTTGTCACATTCTAGTACCAGCTACTTTTTATTCTTTGGAACATATATTCTCTTAGACTAATTGGAGTTTTTCTCTGTCTTGCGACCCAGCATTCTCTTTGTCTGTCTTCTGCTCCCTGCCCCATTGCACTGAGCTGCTTTGAATAATTCCCCTTTCTGTAAACTGTCATAATAATGGGTTGGTGGTACTGCATTTCTACTGATACATATCACACAGTATATGGAAAGTTTACTATACACATTACCCAGTGCATTAGAAACCTTGGCACTGGAGTTACAGGAGGTTATGAACCACCATATAAGGTGCAGGAAATTAACTTAGGTTCTCTGTAAAAAGCAATGTGTTTTTAGTTACCGAGTTCTATTTCTATCTCTACCTACATTTCTTTCTCTTTTTAAAAAGTTCACTTTATACTCCAATCATGGACCCCCGCCCCCATCCCTCCTCTCCTCCCATTCCCACTCTTACAATTCCTTCTTATCATTACCCATTCCCCTTCTCCTCAGAGTAAGGGAAGATCACCTTTGGTAACTCCCCAACCTGGGACAATCAGTCACAATAGGCCTAAAAGCATTCTCTCCTACTGAGGCTCAATTAGGTAGTCCAAGGGGAGGGAATCAGAGACAGTCTCTGATTCCAATTTTTAGGGAATGCAAGTGAAGACCAAGCTGCACAACTGCTACAAATTTGTAAGGGGCCTTCATGCTCATTGGTTGATGGTTCAGTCTCTGACACTCCCCAATCTACATTTCTTAATGTGTTAAATCTCCAATGCCAAGATCTGAGTATTCATAACTCGAATCCATTTTCTTAGTTACCTTTGCATTGGAAAAGTAAATTTGTTGAGAATTCAGATTTTTTTATTTTGATTTCTGTTTTGTATATTCAAAATCACTGTAGCCAATATATCTTGGCTCAATTAGGTAGTTACATTTAGATGAAATCATCAAATAGCTAGCCCAAGTGAGCTAAAATATTATAGTCTTATACTTTCTGAATGCAGCTTATCTGACTTTGAAAATAAGCCCCAATGTATGCCAATTAAAAAAAGAAACATTTATTTAAATTATGTGAGAATACTCTCGCTGTCTTCAGACACACCAGAAAAGGGTATTGGGTCTTATTACAGATGGTTGTAAACCACCATGTTGTTTCTGGGGATTGCATTTGGGACCTCTGAAAGAGCAGTCAGTGCTCTTAACTGCTGAGCCATCTCTTCATTCTCCATATACCAAAATAAAAAAAATTATAATTCTTTCTCTCTCTCTCTCTCTCTCTCTCTCTCTCTCTCTGTGTGTGTGTGTGTGTGTGTGTGTGTGTGTGTGTGTGTTGCTCTCTCTCTCTGTCTCTCTCTCCTCTCTGTCTCCCTCTGTCTCTCTGTCTCTGTGTTTCCTCTCTCTCTCTTTCTCTCTCTCTCTCTCCCTCTCTCTCTCTCTCTCTCTCACACACACACACACACATACACTCACACATTATATCATACATACTGTGTGTCAACTCTCACCAAAGCAGTACAACAGAAATCCTTAAAGTAATAAAATTTATCATTCAATGGTTTACTTTGATTTTTATAGTCCATTATCCTACTCTGTATTGCTATATGATGAACTTTATACACATAGTGAAGGACCATTGGATTTGCTTGGATATTTTCAGAAAGAAGCTTTAGAAACTCACAAAGGCTTTAAATTCTCTCAACACTTGATTCTTCACCTATGACATAATACTTATCTACCAAGTAATATAGTGTTCTCTTATCATGTATCTTCAAAATAAATAGGCTATGAATCTGAAGAAGTAACCACTGCTGTTTAGTGTCTGGGTTCATATGATCTGGTTTCACTGTGATTCAGATCTACAACAGGTTGCTATTCTACCCCAGTTACTTAGCTCATCCACATTCATATATAAGGCCCCATCATCTCCACTATCACAGACCCTTCAAGAACAATGATATGAACTAGCCAGTACCCCCCAGAGCTGTGTCTCTAGTTGCATATGTAGCAGAGGATGGCCTAGTTGGCCATCAATGGGAGGAGAGGCCCTTGGTATTGCGAAGATTGTATACCCCAGTACAGGGGAATGCTAGGACCATGAAGCAGGAGTGGGTGGGTTGGGGAGCAGGGAAGGGGGAGGGTATAGGGGACTTTGGGTGTAGCATTTGAAATGTAAATGAAAAAAAATCAAATAAAAAAGAGACTTTCTCTTATATCCTGAACACCTTCTGAATCATGGGAGAAACTAAAAATCCAAGCAAATACTATAATGATTTCAATGCTTTGCTGCAACCTCACTCTAGATCAGTATGCTACTATTCACTGAATAATTGATTCTAAGATAATAAAAAGACACTGGGCTAAACTGATCTGATCTTGATTGCCATTTTTATCTAGATGTTTCTGAAGTCAGCCATTATCCCTGGATGCCACATTCAAACTAAAGATTTATATCTACTATAATTCTCCTCCTCCTCCTCCTCCTCCTGCTGCTGCTGCTGCTGTTCCTCCTGCTCCTCCTCCTCCTCTTCATTCTCTTCCTCCTCATCTATATCCTAAGACCAGAAGACATGGGATCTTTTAGAATTTTCTATTTATTTTACATCATAGTTTTGCTTGTTCTATCTAGAAGTTGTAAAATATTTCAATCTATTTTTACTGAGGCATTAATCTCTCAAACAGTAAAGAAATAATAGACCTAATTCAGTTATTTATTTTGTAATAAAATTATCATTTTCTATTCACTTCCTTATTTTAATTATTTAAATTTGAATTAGAACGTTTATATTCTATTTATAGTTTTATAACATTTGTTATACCTTCCAAAATAACTTAATAATAATTTTGTGTTCTAAGATGACAATGGAGAAAGTAATAACATAGCACAAAGTATGTACTAGACCAAGTGTTTGAGTAATTAGATATTGCATCTGAGGCCTGCTGGAGACTGAGTCAATCGCCAACTGGAGTCTCTATGTTTTTGCTCATGAGAACTGACTGATTACACATAGCTTTCCTTCACTCTACTTCACTCAGGCCAAATTGATATTGAACATCAACCATGTTTGAAATATTTATGTCATGGAGATAAAAAGACACTACAAATCATGATTATTTTGGAGGATTGAAAGTTAGTCATTAAGTATTTACCAGTATATCATTGTTGTAGGCATATGCAAAAAACAAGTTTAAATGAAGATGATATCAATAACTTATGCAAAGTAGCTTTCACTCAGAGTGATCACTCATGTAGAATAGAGGTAAGGCAGGTAAAATACAAGATATACCTTTGTTACCTACAAAGTTACAAAGAGCTCAAGAAACTGGACTCCAGAAATTCAAATAAGCCCATTAAAAAATGGAGTACGGAGCTAAACAAAGAATTCTCAACTGAGGAATACCAAATGGCTGAGAAGCACCTGAAAAAATGTTCAACATCCTTAATCATCAGGGAAAGGCAAATCAAAACAACCCTGAGATTCCACCTCACACCAGTCAGAATGTCTAAGATCAAAAATTCAGGTGACAGCAGATGCTGGCGAGGATGAGGAGAAAGAGGAACACTCCTCCATTGCTGGTGGGATTGCAAGCTTATAAAACCACTTTGGAAGTCAGTCTGGCAGTTCCTCAGAAAATTGGACATAGTACTACCAGAAGATCCAGCAATACCTCTCCTGGGCATATGCCCAGAAGATGTTCCAACCGGTAAGAAGGACACATGCTCCACTATGTTCATAGCAGCCTTAGTTATAATAGCCAGAAGCTGGAAAGAACACAGATGTCCCTCAATAGAGGAATGGATACAGAAAATGTGGTACATTTAAACAATGGAGTACTACTCAGCTATTAAAAACAATGGATTTATGAAATTCTTAGGCAAATGGATGTATCTGGAGGATACCATCCTGAGTGAGGTAACCCAATCACAAAAGAAGTCATTAGATATAAATTTACTGATAAGTGGATATTAGTCCAGAAACTTAGAATACCCGAGATACAATTTGCAAAACACAAGAAAATCAAGAAGAGGGAAGACCAATGTGCAGATACTTCATTCCTCCTTAGAATAGGGAACAAAATACCCATGGAAGGAGTTACAGAGACAAAGTTTGGAGCTAAGACGAAAGGATGGACTACCCAGAGACTATCCCACCAGGGGATCCATCCCATAATCAGCCACCAAACCCAAACACTATTGCATATGCCAGCAAGATTTTGCTGAAGGGACCCTGTTAGAGCTGTCTCATATGAGGCTATGCCAGTGCCTGGCAAACACAGAAGTGGATGCTCACAGTTAGCTATTGGATGGATCACAGGGCCCCCGATGTAGAAGCTAGAGGAACCACCCAAGGAGCTGAAGGGCTCTGCAACCTTATAGGTGGAACAACAATATGAACTAACCAGTACCCCCAGAGCTCTTATCTCCAACTGCATATGTAGCAGACGATGGCCTAGTCAGCTATCACTGGGAAGAGAGGCCCCTTGGTATTGCAAACTTTATATGGCCCAGTACAGGGGAATGCCAGAGCCAAGAAGCAGGGGGTGGGTGGGTAGGGGATCAGGGTGGGTGGAGGGTATTGGGAACTTTCGGGATAGCATTTGAAATATATAGAAAGAAAATATCTAATAAAAAATAAAAAAAAAAAGAATAGAGGCCAGGCACACAAAGTAGAAGAAATACCTTTGTCACCTACAAAGCTTGCACACAAGTCTCATTGTCCCTGATAATCTAGAAAGCATATTAGCAAAATCCACAGATGTACTGCACCTCTGAATAATAATGTAGTATTTAATAGTGTTAATCATGTAGTCATAGAAATGTGTGTTAAACAAAACTATTCTGATGCCTGTTAAAAAGATAAGGTTGCTGTTTGGCATTTACTATGTGCTTATGTATTATTAATGAGCATTTAAGATTACTCTGTAAGTATATTTTATCACTGTCTATACTTACCAACAAATTTGCATTTTGATGTAATAATGGCTTTAGTCTAATTTCTGGTTTTGCATCTTTGTTATACTTTACCTGAAAAATGACTAATTCTTTTGTCATGTGTTGTATTATATTTGTGAATATAATTTTACGACTCGTTTACGGAAACTCCTTTATAGAATTGCTTTCTGCTCTATAATCTGTCATTTGTTGTAGATTAAAGCTTATTTTTCTGTGAATAAGACTTATTCAATAAAGCATTATTCTTTAAAATGTTAAAAAAAAAAGATAAGGTTGAATTTATTTTTGAAAAGTTATGATAGGAAAAAGTGATGTGACACTGACACCATATGGGATCTGGAACAGACTGATATAACACAAGTTCTAATACAACAGTGAGTATAGTACATTCTGGAGGGTGTCCCCCACCTGCTACCTCTCAAGGTTGCCTGTTTCCATTCTTTCTTCTAGCCCTCAGGGCTTTAGTCAAATTCCCCTACCCAATACCTGATCATGTTCTGCTTTTTCCCTCCCTGTCCTCTTTCCCACCCAGGTTCCTCCATTCCTCTTCCTATGATTGCTTTCTCCTCCCTCCCAAGTGGAATTGAGGCATCCTTACATGGAACCTTCATCTTGTTAAACCTTTTGAGTTCTGTGGACTTTACCAGGGTATTCTGTACAATTTTTGGCTAATATCCAATTATTAATGGGTACATGCCATGCATGCCCATTTAGGTCTGAGTTACCTCACTCAGGGTGATGTTTTCTAGTTCCATCTATTTGCCTGCAAAACTCAGGATGTCCTCATTCTTAAGAGCTGAGTAGTAATGAACCATATTTTCTGTACCCATTCTTCCATTGTGGGACATCTCTGTACTTTCCAGCATCTGGATTTAACAAACAAGACCACTATGAACCTAGTGGAACATGTGCCCCTGTGGCATCTTAGGACATCTTTTGGGTATATGCCCAAGAGTGGTATAGCTGAATCTTCAGGTAGATCTATTTCCAATTTTCTGAGGAATTGCCAGATTGATTTCAAGTGTGGTTGTACATGTTTGCAATTCTACCAGCAACTAAGGAGTTTCCTCTTTCTTCTTATCCTCTCCAACATGCGCTGTCACTTGAGGTTTTGATCTTAACCATTCTGATTGGTGTAAGGTAGAATCTCAGGGTCATTTTGATTTACATTTCCTTGATCACTAAGGACTTTGATCATTTCTTTAAGTGCTTCTCAGCCATTCAAGATTCCTCTGTTGTGAATTCTCTGTTTAGTTCTATACCCATGTTTTGATTGTGTTGTTTGTTGTTTTGGTGCTTAGCTTCTTCAGTTCTTTACATATTTTAGATATTAGCCCTCTATTGGATGTGGGGTTAGTAAAGATTTTTCCCCCAACCTGTAGGTTGCCGATTTGGCCTATTGATTATTTATTTTGCCTTACAGAAGCTTTCCAGTTTCATGGGGTCCCATTTATCAATTAGGTCTTAGAGAGTAAGCCATTGGAGTACTGTTTAGGAATATTCCCCCTGTGCTAATGAGGTCAAGGCTCTTTCCATCTTTCTCTTCTGCTAGATTCAGAGTATTTGGTTTTTTTGTTCGGTCCTTGATCTACCTGGACTTGAGCTTTGTGCATGTTGACAAATATGGATCTATTTTCACTTTTCTACATAGAGACTGCCATTTAGACCAGCACAATTTGAAGACTTTTTATTTTTTCCATTGTATATTTTTGGCTTCTTTGTTGAAGATCAATTATCCTTAAGTGTGTGGTTTTATTTCTGGGAATTCAATTCTATTCCACTGATCAATGTGTCTGTCTCTGTACTAATACCATGCAGTTTTTTATCACTATTGCTCTGTAGTATAGCTTGAGGTCAGGGATGGTAATTCCCCAAGCTATCCTTTTACTGTTAAGAATTCTTTTCACTATTATGGTTTTTTTTGTTGTTGTTGTTGTTTTTGTTTTTTGTTTGTTTTTGTTTTTGTTTTTTGTTTTTTTTTGTTTTTGTTTTTTGGGTTATTTTTGGGGGGGTTGCCTTTCCAGATAAATTTGGGAATTGCTCTTTCTATGTTTTAGAAGAATTGTGGTGGAATTTTGATGGGAATTGTGTTGAGACCTGGGAGGTGAGAAACTCTCAGGACTCAAAGGACCTTAGATGAAATGCCCTACAGCGAGAAGAGGGAACTTGAAGAGCCCACCTCCAGCAGAAAGAATGGGCATCAAGTGAGAGATGGAGTTGCCATCCCCCAGTCAAAATCTCTGACCCATAATTGTTCCTGTCTGAAAGAACTGCAAGGACAAAACCGGAAAAGAACATGAGAGAAAGGAGCTCCAGTGACAGGCAGGCACAAATTGGAATCCAGCTCAATGGGAGGCCCCAAAGCCTGATACTATTTCTCAGGCTATGGAATGCTCACAGAAAGGGGCCTATCAATACTGCCCTCTGAACTACCCAAAAGCAGGTGAAAGAATCATTTGCAGATATTTATACCCAACCAGTGGACAGAAACTGCTCACTCCTGTGGTTGAATTAGGGAAAAGATGGAAGAAGTTGAGAAGGAGGGCAACCTTGTAGGAGGACAAGAAGATTCAGTTAACCTCAACTTCCAAGATATTTCAGCCACTGCACCACCAACCAGGCAGCATACATGAGCTGATATGAGGTCCCTAACACATATACAGTAGAGCACTGCCAGGTCTGGGTTAAGTCAGAGAAGATGCATTTAACCCTCAAGAGACTGGATACCCCAAGGTGTAGGGAGGTCTAATGGGGTGGAGAGTCCTGGAGACATCCTCATGGAGACAAGAGTGATCTGGGGAGGAGTTACAGGATATGGAAGAGTCAGAGGGTGGACCAGGGTGAGAATAAAATATGGCATGTAAAAAAAAAAAAGATTTAATAAAATTTAAAGAAAAATAAAACAGTTAGGATGGTAATTTATGTCCAGAAGTTAGAGAGTAGGTTGACTGAAAGAAAATGAGTGGGCTATTTTTGCTGACCAGATCTAATGAGTTTCTTCCAAAAAAGCAGGCCAAGATTTTCTGGTTCAATATGTATGGGGTGAATAGTGTGATCGGATGTTGAAAATTAAGGATTATGGTTAAAAAGTTTTCATTAGGATTCAGTATAATGTTAGGCTATGCTAAGAAACACATGAAAACAGTCTTTTCATGGTGGGCAAAGACTCAAATAGTTTAGTGAAGTATGAATAGACTTGTTTTTGCCATTGTTTCTGTCCATTTGTCATAATATAATCAACAAGGACAACTCCATCAATCCTAACCAATTCACTTTCTATCATTAGAAAATGAATTACAGCTGGAAAAAATAAGTAAAAGTTTGACATTGAAAAACTTTGGCTATTATAATTATTCCTTAGAAATATTAACTACTTAAGGCTTATTTTCTCCTAAGTTTACACTAAGTTTTGCATACTATTTTAAAATCATTTGTGGAACACAATAAATACCCAACACAATAAAACTTTATAAATAAAATATATTTGTTATATCAAAATATATTTACAAAAATTATATATATATATATATATATGTATATATATATATATATATATATATATATATATATATCCTGAATAGAGTTTCATGACCTTTATCTCCAAGTTCCTCCCCCATCTTTCTTCTCATCCCCCATATACTCCTCCACCATTTCTCTTTGAAAAAGGGGTTGATATCAAGGGCTTGAACCACCCATGGCTTAGCAAGTTTCTGAAAGACTAGGTACCTCCCTTCATATTGAGGCTTGACTAGGCAATTAGGAGGAAAAGGGTCCCAAAGAGCATTAAAACAAAACAAAACAAAACAAAACAAAACAAAACAAAACAGTCATAGACAGTCCCTGTTGCCACTGTTATGAATCCCAGAAGACTTAATTCCACAACCATAACAAATATACAGAGAGCCTAAGTCAATCCCATGCTGGATCCCTGGTTATAGGCAGGCAGTCTCTATGAGTCTCTATGGACACATGCTGGTCGATTTTGTGGGGTTTCTTGTGATGTCCTTGACCATCTGGATCCTACAATTCTTCCTTCTCTTCTCCATGGAATTCCACAACTACTAATGTTTGCCTATGGATCCTGAATATGTTTCTATCAGTTGTGACATGAAGCCACTCAGATGACAATTGGGCTAGGCAACAATCTATTAGTATAGCAGAATATCACTTAGAATCTTTTTTTTTTTTTTTTATCCTAGGTCTCTGGGTTACCAGGATTGGAGTCCTGGTCCTTCAGGAAGTAGCAGGGGTGTGCTACCTCTCATGTTATGAGTCTTAAGCTGGATTAATCATTAGTTGGCAAGTCCCATGATTTCAGTGCTGCCTTTACACCAGCACATTTGTAGGCTAGACAAAATGTAGGTCAAAGATTTTGTGGCTTGGTTGCTCTCCCAATCACTCTACTGGAAGACTTGCCTGGTTACAGGAGATGGTGTTTTTATGGATATAGTTTTGCAATGTGTCAATGTGTCTTTTATTGGAGTTTCTTTTCTTTTCTTTTTTCCTATTTTTTTTTTTTTTTTTTTTTTTACATTTTAGGAATGCTTTTATTTTTTTTTTTATTTTTTATTAGGTATTTATTTCATTTACATTTTCAATGCTATCCCAAAAGTCTCCCACATGCTCCCCCACCCACTCCACCACACACCCACTCCCACTTCTTAGCGCTGGTGTTCCCCTGTACTGAGGCTAATAAAGTTTGCATGACCAATGGGCCTCTCTTTCCACTGATGGCCGACTAGGCCATCTTCTGATACATATGCAGCTAGAGAAACAATCTCTGGGGAGTACTGGATAGTTCATATTGTTGTTCCACTTATAGGGTTGCAGATCCCTTTAGGTCCTTGGTTACTTTCACTAGCTCCTTCATTGGGGGCCCTGTGATCCATCCAATAGCTGACTGTGAGCATCCACTTCTGTGTTTGCTAGGTCCCGGCATAGTCTCACGAGAGACAGCTATATCTGGGTCTTTTCAGCAAAATCTTGCTAGTGTATGCAATGGTGTCAGCGTTTGGAAGCTGATTATGGGATGGATCCCCAGATATGGCAGTCTCTAGATGGTCCATCCTTTCATCTCAGCTCAAAACTGTGTCTCTGTAACTCCTTCCATGGGTGTTTTGATCCCAATTCTAAGAAGGGGCAAAGTGTCCACACTTTGGTCTTCGTTCTTCTTGAGTTACATGTGTTTAGCAAATTGTATCTTATATCTTGGATATTCTAAGTTTTTGGGTTAATATCCACTTATCAGTGAGTACATATTGTGTGAGTTCTTTCGTGATTGGGTTACCTCACTCAGGATGATGCCCTCCAGGCCCATCCATTTGGCTAGGAATTTCCTAAATTCATTCTTTTTAATAACTGAGTAGTACTCCATTGTGTAAATGTACCACATTTTCTTTATCCATTCCTCTGTTGAGGGGCATCTGTGTTCTTATCAGCTTCTGGCTGTTATAAATAAGGCTGCTATGAACATTGTCGAGCATGTGTCCTTCTTACCAGTTGGAACATCTGGATATATGCCCAGGAGAGGTTTTGTGGGATTCTCCAGTAGTACTATGTCCAATTTTCTGAGGAACCACCAGACTGATTTCTAGAGTGGTTGTACAAGCTTGCAATCCCACCAACAATGGACGAGTGTTCCTCTTTCCCCACATCCTTGCCAGCATCTGCTGTCACCTGAATTTTTGATCTTAGCCATTCTGACTGGTGTGAGGTGGAATCTCAGGGTTGTTTTGATTTGCATTTCCCTGATGATTAAGGATGTTGAACATTTTTTTCAGGTGCTTCTCACCCATTCGGTATTCCTCAGGTGAGAATTCTTTGTTCAGCTCTGAGCCCCATTTTTTAATGGGGTTATTTGATTTTCTGGAGTCCACCTTCTTGAATTCTTTATATATATTGGATATTAGTCCTCTATCTGATTTAGGATAGGTAAAGACCCTTTCCCAATCTGCTGGTGGCCTTTTTGTCTTATTGATGGTGTCTTTTGCCTTACATAAGCTTTGCAATTTTATGTGGTCCCATTTGTCAATTCTTGATCTTACAGCACAAGCCATTGCTCTTCAGGAATTTTCCCCCTGTGTCCATATCTTCGAGGCTTTTCCCCACTTTTGCCTCTATAGGTTTCAGTGTCTCTGGTTTTATGTGGAGTTCTGTGATCCACTTACATTTGACCTTAGTACAAGGAGATAGGAATGGATCAATTTGCATTTCTCTACATGTTAACCACCAGTTATGCCAACACCATTTGTTGAAAATGCTGTCTTTTTTCCACTGGATGGTTTTAGCTCCCTTGTCAAAGTTCAAGTGATCATAGGTCAGTAGGTTCATTTCTGGGTCTTCAATTCTATTCCATTGGTCTACTTGTCTGTTGCTATACCAGTACCATGTTTTTTTTTTTTTTTGTTTTTTTTTTTTTGTTTTTTTTTTTTTTTCCACAATTGCTCTGTAGTAAAGCTTTAGGTCTGGCATGGTGATTCCACCAGAGGTTCTTTTATCCTTGAGAAGAGTTTTTCTATCCTAGGCTTTTTGTTATTCCAGATGAATTTGCAGTTTGCCCTTTCTAATTTGTTGAAGAATTGAGTTGGTGGAGTTTCTTTTCTAATATCTTATATAAGACTGTATTTGTGGATAGGTAATGTTTACATTTGGATTTGCCATGAACTTTCTCACTTTGTCCATCTATTGTGATTGAAATGTTTGCTGAGTGTAGTAATCTGGGCTGGATCCTGTGATCTTTTGGAGTCTGCAAGACATCTGTTGAAGACCATTTGGCTATTAGAGTCTCTCTTGAGAAGTTAAGTGTAATTCTAATAGGTCTGCCTTCATGTGTTACTTGGTATTTTTCTCTTGCAGTTTTAAATAGTCTCTATTCTGTACATTTAGTGTTTTGATTATGACCTGGGAAAAGAACTTTATTTTCTTGTTCGATACATATGGTGTTTTGTAAGCTTCTTTTATATTTATAGCCATCTACTTTTTACTACTAGTTTGTTAAAATATTTTTTGGACCTTAGAGATGGAAATGTTCTCTTTTCTCTAAGAAAAATAGGAATCTATTATTCTTAAATTTGGTCTTTTCCTGGGGTCTCAGAATTCCTCTATGTTTTCTGCCTTTTTTTTAAATTTATTTACCATTTTCTTCGACCTGTGTATCAATTTCTTCTATAGTAATTTCTCTGCCTGAGATTTTTTTCTCCCATCTACTGCATTCTCCTGGCGGTGCTTGAATCTGTAGTTTCTGTTACCTCTATTTGATTTGTCATGTCTAGGATTCCCTCAGTTTGTGTTTTCTTTATTCATTTTTCCATGTTCAGGTCTTTAAGAGTTTTACTCAGTTCTTTCACCTGTTTATTTTTCCTTAGATTTCTTTAAATGATTTTGGTATTACCTCTTTAAGGGACTCTATCTCTTCATACAATTTCATTTAAGGCCATTTTCTTCTGCTTCTCATGTTGGAATATCCATGACTTGCTGTAGAAGAATATTTGGGCACTGGTGGTACCATATTACCCTCACTGCTACTGATTGCGTTCTTATGCTGATCTCTAGTCGTTTGGGTTCCTGGTACAGGCATGGCCTCAGATAAAGCATGAGTCTTCTGCTGGAGTCATGGGACAGACTGGATATTGAGACTAAGGATAAGGGTGCAGTTGAAAACAGTTGGCCAGACATTAAGGAGTGTTTAGCAGGTGGTATGAACTAGTTTCTAATGAAGTAGTTGTCAGGTCAGCATATAAGATCTCATGTTTATATCTCATTTTTAAATTTTCTATTTGGTTAAAAACAAAAATGAGTCATGGAAAATAGCAATGTGATAGGATAAATTATTTTAAAAAGATTCCTACTAACTTTTATAATTTTACCTGTATCCATATTAGGAGAGGTCAAGAGTAGCAACAGGAACAGAGAAGCTATTATTTGAGGCCAAAGTTAAGGACAAAATAACCTCAAAAGAGCATAAAATGGAAAAAGTTTATCACGTCTCCTTTGTTCATAAAATAAAACAATAAAAAATTATTCTTGAGTATCAATACTGTATTCTCTTATTTCCATAAAAAATATAGATTTATAAGGTCCCTTAAGAGGATTCCATATATTTATGCTTTGTATGATATTCAAAGTCGGCATAAGCACATGCATTTTCTCAAACAAATAATAAATAATATATTACTTTCTAATATATAAATATATTTTTGAAATACATAGATTTTGCATTTATTTGAGTCAAATGTCTGTTGCTTATTATTTCACATAAAATATGAAATTATAATAGCAGTAATTGAAATAGCAAGCATATAACCCCATTAAAAATGGGGTACAGAGCTAAACAAAGAATTCTCAACTGAGGAATACCGAAAGGTTGAGAAGCACCTGAAAAAATGTTGAACATCCTTAATCATCAGGAAAATGCAAATCAAAACATCCCTGAGATTCCACCTCACACCAGTCAGAATGGCTAATATCAAAAATTCAGGTCACAGCAGATGCTGGCAAGGATGTGGAGAAAGAGGCACACTCCTCCATTGTTGGTGAGATTGCAAAGTTGTACAACAACTCTGGAAATCAGTCTGGCAGTTCCTCACAAAACTGGAGATAGTACTACTGGAAGATCCAGCAATTCCTCTCCCGGGCATATACCGAGAAGATGTTCCAAGTGGTAATAAGAACAAAAGCTCCACTATGTCCATAGTAGCCTTATTTATAATAGTCAGAAGCTGGAAAGAACCCAGATGTCCCTCAACAGAAAAATTGATACAGAAAATGTGGTACATTTACACAATGGAATACTACTCTGCTATTAAAAACAATGAATTTATGAAATTCTTAGGCAAATGGATATATGTGGAGGATATTATCCTGAGTGAGATAACCCAATCACAAAAGAACATACATGATATGGACTCACTGATAGTGGATATTAGCCCAGAAATTTAGACTACCCAAGATACAATTTGCAAAACACATGAAACTCAAGATGAAAGAAGACCAATGTGTGAATAATTTGTTCCTTAATGGAATGGGGAACAAAATACCCATGGAAGGAGTTGAAGAAACAAAGTTCGGAGCAGAAACTGAAGGAACAACTATCCAGAGACTACCCCATTTGTTGATCCACCCCATAAACAACCACCAAATCCAGACACTAGACAGATGCCAACAAGAGCCTGCTGACAGGACCCTGATATAGCTGTCTAGTGTGAGGCTCTGCCAGTGCCTAGCAAATATAGAAGTGGATTCTCACAGTCATCCATTGGACTGAGCACAAGTTCCCTAATTGTACTGGCTAGTTTTGTGTCAACTTGACACAGCTGGAGTTATCACAGAGAAAGGAGCTTCAGTTGAGGAAATGCCTCCATGAGATCCAACTGTAAGGCATTTTCTCAATTAGTGATCAAGGGGGAAAGGCCCCTTGTGGGTGGGACCATCTCAGGGCTGGTAGTCTTGGTTCTATAAGAAAGCAGGCTGAGCAAGCCAGGTGAGGCAAGCCAGTAAAGAACATCCCTCCATGGCCTCTGCATCAGCTCCTGCTTCCTGACCTGCTTGAGTTCCAGTCCTGACTTCCTTGGTGATGAACAGCAGTATGGAAGTGTAAGCCGAATAAACCCTTTCCTCCCCAACTTGCTTCTTGGTCATGATGTTTGTGCAGGAATAGAAACCCTGACTAAGACAAATTGGTACCAGCAGAGTGGGGTATTCCTGTGACAACCTGACCATGTTTTGGGGAGGACTGTGGAAGGACTTTGGAACCTTGGGCTAGAAGATCGGTGTTAAGTGCTCTGTCGGATGTTGTGTAGGAGCTTGGAAGATGATGTTGAGAATACTGCAGAAGATGGAGCTCTGGTGTGTGAAATTTCAGAGGGAAAATTAAAGACTTTTTTCAGGGCCATTCCTGTTTTGATTGTGAAGATTCTGTAGTTCTGGTTAGCTGGGGCTGAAGAATCAGCTGTGATTAACAAGATACCAGTACTACTAAAGCAAAAACTTTGCATTACTGGGACTATTGATGCTGGTTAGCTGGAGCTAAGAAATTAGCGGTGATTAAGAAGAGACCAGCAACATTGAGGTGACATCTTCTGGGAAGTGTTTTCTGAGAGCACAGTGGCTGCGTTCCAGATATAGCCAAAGTTGTACCTTGTGCTGTGGCTGGACTTGGTAATGTGTAAGGGTCACCCAGGTGGTACTGGTTTTGAAGACATGAAGGAGTTGAGCAGAGCAGCTGAGGCTTGGCACTGTGAGAGGCCATGGAAGGCCATTGGTGAAAGTGCAGCCTCAGTTGCAATTGATGGCCCAGGACTGAAGGGGTCATGCAGTGTTTTGGAGATGCCAGTACCATGAGATGACCACCAAGAGCAGCAGCAGCAGTGGAGTACAGGCATCTGGAGCCTAGAGGATGACGCGTGTGCTACAAAGGGCATGGCTGGAGAAGTGACCCAAGCCCTTGGAGGAGCCCAGATTGTGAGTTGGATCCCAGACATTGGATGGTTGGAGATTGACTTTTGCTTTTGATTGTGACTGTGCCCTGATATTTACCCTCTTGAAGGAAGAAACTGTTTTAGTGGAGCCCACAGTTAAGAGACTTTTAATTGTAAAAAGACTTTGGATTTTAAAAGAGATGGATATTTTAAAGAGATTGAAATTTTAAGAATATGTAAAGACTGTGGGACTTTTAAAGTTATTTAGATCTTGGGGATGAATAAGATTGTAAGGGTTGAGGCTTACTAGTGATGTTTTTGTGTGTCAAGTTGACAAGGGGTCAATTGTACTGGCTAGTTTTGTGTCAACTTGACACAGCTGGAGTTATCACAGAGAAAGGAGCTTCAGTTGAGGAAATGCCTCCATGAGATCCAACTGTAAGGCATTTTCTCAATTAGTGATCAAGGGGGAAAGGCCCCTTGTGGGTGGGACCATCTCAGGGCTGGTAGTCTTGGTTCTATAAGAAAGCAGGCTGAGCAAGCCAGGTGAGGCAAGCCAGTAAAGAACATCCCTCCATGGCCTCTGCATCAGCTCCTGCTTCCTGACCTGCTTGAGTTCCAGTCCTGACTTCCTTGGTGATGAACAGCAGTATGGAAGTGTAAGCCGAATAAACCCTTTCCTCCCCAACTTGCTTCTTGGTCATGATGTTTGTGCAGGAATAGAAACCCTGACTAAGACACTAATGAAGGAGGGAGAGAAATACCCAGGGAGCTAAAGCGGACTTAAGCCCCATAAAAGGAACATCAATATGAAGTAACCAGTACCCTCAGATCTTCTTGGAACTATACCACCAATTAAAGAAAACACATGGTAGAACTTGTGGCTCTAGCTATATTTGTAGCAGAGGATGGCCGAGTCAGTCATCAATGGGAGGAGAGGCCCTTGGTCCTGTGAAGGTTCTATGCCCCAGTATAGGGAATGCCAGGACCAGGAATGGGAGTGGGTGGGTTGGGGAACAGGGGGAGGAGGGAGGGGTTAGGGGATTTTTGGAATTTTCCTAGTTTAGGAATAACATTTGAAATGTAAATAAAGAAAATATCTAATAAAAAATATATCCAAAAAAAGGAATCTATGGTTTTAAACTTGTTCTTAATAAGAGCTATTTACCCTTCACATTTGGGTTTTAAGAATTAAACTTAAATTGCCTAATCTTATTTTTCCTTCCCATCAATGTAGTGGGAAGTCTGTTAACCACTACTACAAGTAATTGAATTCTTTTGCCTAGAAGCCATTCATTTCTGACAATAACATCCACTTAGTTTACTACACTTTTTCAGTCTCAGCACTATTGAATTTTTAGCTAGAGAATTTATAGTTGTGGAAAGTTCTCCTGTTTAGTATAGAATTTTTAATGACATCCCTTGTTTCCAACTGCTAGATACCATTAATGACCTGCCTTCCTACCTTTACATGCAAAAATGTCTCTAGACATAATCACATGTCCCCTGGGAAACAAACCATCACTAGTTACAAATGATTGATTTGAGAACAAGAGCTACTTGCATCACACCTCTCTATTTTATTTTACCCTTTAATCCTTAGCATTTCATCATATCCATCCCTCCCATTATCTTCTCTTTCTGCTTTCCTTTTATCTTTGTAAATTCATTCATTTCATTTTATTTATGCATGTTTAACTCTTCATTAAAAGTTAGAAAGGAATTATAGATAGTCTCTTTTCTTTTAGCTTTCTTTGAATCAAGTATATTTCCATATACGCATGCAGCATTTTCTTCAGCCCACATCCAGTTTCTCCCATCAATCAAAATCAACCCCATTTCACTGCACCTTTTTCATTCACAAGTAAATGTTCATGGATCAGCAAGCATGCCATTTCTAAAACTTACATTTGATCATATCTACTAGCTGATTTAAATCCTGGGGTCAACCCATGACCTTAAAAATGGCTACTTAAGTCTAGTAAGGGCCTGGCTTGATCTTTCTTAAACCCACACCTTCAGCTTCATTTCTTATTTTATTCCCCTTAAATTCTATGTTGCAGGCAACTTTAAATTGTTTTTAAGTGCTTAACTGTACATATCTCTCTGTGTCCCCTTGTGATTCTTAAACATGTAACTTTAACATTCTGGAGCAGGGTTGAAAACTTTCAGAATACATTTTACTTAATTAACTTCTGTTTGTCTATCAGATTTGTTTTATTATTTTTGTCTCTTGGAAAATGTTCTGTACTTTATGGATTTAATTTCCTTTTGTTGGTAGTATGTTGATTTATTATTTTGTACTTCATTATAAAATGTATCACAGTTGGGTACAAGTTTTCAATAGTGCTCTAGCACTAAATTTTCCACTCTAAAATGATAACTAGGAAGGATCATTTCTTAGTCTTCTTCTGTATTTGTGTCTACTTAAGCCCTTAATGAATGTTTTTCACTCCTGAATCCAAAATGCAAGCTCAGATCACTTTCCTGAACTTTACAAATATATGTTCAACTGCCATTATGTGTGACATTTGCTCTTTCATTTCAAAAATACTCTTCAAAATCAAAATGTGCAAAGTTAAATTTGCTTTCTGTCTTTGTCTAATGTATTTGTTAGTTCCTGGTACTTCTTATCATTTGATTTGGTGAAAATTTTATCTATCAAGTACTTTTGACCAAAAGAGCCACAATGAGACTTTTAAAAGCCACAATTCTTTTCAGGACCATATGAGGCCCCGTGTAGCCTAGTATCTTCAAATCTCCATGAGTTATTATTTTTCTAGCTTCTTTTCCACCCACTCTTCCATCTTTCTAACTCTATTCTATTACACAGACCTTGTAATTGTCCCTCAAAAAAAACCAAATTGATCTCCCATCATATCCTTTATTATATCATGTCTTATTAATAACATAAAATAATATGTCTCTCAAGAAACAAATTAATCTTTCTCCTCTGGTCTTTACTCTATCATATCTTATTATAAATATAAAATAATGCCTAGGACATATTGCACCTCAAAGTTATTTGTGACATAGATACACGAAAATGAATCTTGAGAGAAAATATGAAACATCTGTAACCTTAAAGCTGGAAAAATATATTTAAAGGAAGAAACTGAAGGAGAGAAGATCATAGTAGCTTAAGGAGAGTAATAACTTTCTATTGATAAACACACACACATATGCACAAATATGTAAGCACATCCATATATACATACAAACATACATACATATATACATACATACACACACATACACACATATGCAGCTATGGTATAGGACTTATTAATAGCTTGTTTCCAATGTAATCTGAAAGTATCAGGTGTTTTTGATATATCATTGACATCTTTTCATTCATGTATTTTATCTTACTGGCATGTCTATGCACATTATTTGACCTGGAGGCAGGACCATTCTAAAGTTACAGGTCCACCTCAGTGATCCAAATGAGCGCAGTATGACTTAGAATGTTAATATGGCAACAGTGCAAGTAGAACAAAGTAACCCTCGTAAAATGAATAAATTTCCTGACAAAGCTTTAAATGTTTAATTTTGACCTATGAAGTATTGAGTGACAAAACTTAGTAAAGAAATTTAAAAACAATTACAATAAATGCACTTTAATGTATTTTTATACTTGGATATTTCCAATAAAGAATAACTAAAGCCATGCATTTTCTGTAGAAGCACAAAAATCTAATTGTTCAAAAGTTGAAAGTTAAAAAAAAAAGCATGAGACTATTTTACAGAATATTCATAAGCAACACAAATGATTTGCATCTACAATACAAAGTTCAAAGTAATTGTGTCTTACTGATTAATGGAGCTTTGAAGTTATTGGGATGATATCATTCTCATTCAAATGAACAATGTTTAATTCACTTAAATTCCTACCCTGTTAGTTGACTGTAAAACAAAAGTGCTATTGTTTTTCCAATTTGGAAGCAATCCAAATCACTAGTTTTGTAGGAAGCTATTCTGGGAAAATGCTTTAAATGGTCACCTTTACAAGAGCCTTGGTGCTGACTTCAAATCCTCTTTTTCATTATATAGAATCACAGTACTACTGCACATTTTAAAGAACAATGGGAACAATTCTTACTTCCCATATAATAATAGCTACTCTATATTGAATACTCTGTCCAAATATCTGGAGGTTGTCTTAGACAGGTAGGTTTCTGTCTCTATGCCATCTAGTATTCTACAATAAATCTTCGGTATTATTAGATATACACTTTATAAAATTCAGAAGGAAATAAAATACCTGAGGTCACAGAGTTTCAAAGATAGGACAAGCATTTGAATGCAGGTATAGTTGTTCATTTCACCTTCATTGCAATATTTCCTTAGATAAAAGTCTTTTCATTAAAGCCTTATAATACCATATGCTGCAAATAGATGGACATCACTAGTAGTAGATTATCTTTTATTTCTTTTAGAACTGCATTGTATCCCACTATGTATTAGACTTTCTATGCAAATGACCATCTGTATTAACATTTAAAGATATTGCCTCATGCACTTTCTCTGCTGAGGGTCCATTATATGACTGTGGTTGATTCATCATTAAAATCAAACTCTGATATTGAACATGATTATTAGAAGAAGAAAGGACAAAAATCAACATAGTAGATAGAATCAAATGTTTTATACTTTGTTAATTTCCTCATTGCTTATGTTTAATGTAATTTAGCATATTTTCCTTGGATAAACATTAGACATGTAACACATGAATAGGTTGCCCTAGCTTCTTTGACAATTCTATATTAAGTATTAACATAAATCTTGTAGTAGTATCTAACTTAATGTATTTTAATTGTATAAAAACTTAATTCGTACTGGTTTCTGCAAAACAGAAGAAATCTCAAATGAGGTTGAATACTAAATATGAATGTATTGAAATATTACATGGTATACATCAATATTTATAATCATTAAATAAAATTTTAAAACAAAATAAAACTTTATAAAAATAAACCTACCCATTGAACATCAACTTAGTCTTTATGAAATTGATTCATTCTATTTATAATGATTTTTAAATAGAATTAGTTTATTATAATACCCCCCCCCCACACACACACACACAGTTTTACAACTAGTTTAAAGAATCCAATCTCACACTTTCCCTGAGCAAACTGCACCTTGTCAAATGTACTGAATTTTTCAACACGCAACTCTGCCTGAATACCCAGAGGTCTGCTGGCACCAGACACAACCAGGGAAGATTGCGTCCCCTAATCTCCTGCCTGCTATATTCCGCTAAAGCACATCTAACAGCGCTAAACTGCACCCTATCTTCTGGATTCAAATTTTCTGACCCATAACTGTACCTGTACTTCTGAAGGCCACTCTTCTGCTAGACATCCCAAGCAAAACTGATTGATACTAAGGACCTCAGTGTCAAAGTCAGCACCCAAGACCCTAGAGGCCACACAGGCTACAAAATCTCCAGGGGGAAACAACTTACTGGACCTGAAGATTCAGGGCAGGAATTCGGGCCATTCAGACCAAAGGACAGCAAAGGACAGAGAGGAAACAGAGACAAAAAAAAAAAAAAAAAAAAAAAAAAAAAAAAAAAAAAAAAAAAGCAGCATACAAAAATATTCATCCAACAAAGAAAACCCAGAAATTCACAAGTAAATTTACATTAACCACAAAATTCCAATGCCTAAAGCCAGCATAAGAACACAGTCAACAAATGACAGAACAATGTGTGACCACAAGAGTCCAACTATCCTACCACAATAAGCATATTCAAACACAGATCAAGCACAAAAATGACATTAAATCCAATTTTATGATGATGATAAAGGCCTTTAAAGAGGAAATGAATAAGTCTCTTACAGAAATACAGGAAAATACACTCAAACAGGTGAAGGAAATGAATAAAACTGTTCAAGACCTGAAAATGGAAATAGAAGCAATAAAGAAAACACAACCTAAGGGAATACTGAAGATGAAAATCCTAGGTAAGAAAACAGATACTAGAGATACAAACATCTTCAACACAATAGGATAGATGGAATAGAATCTCAGATAGAAGATACAGTAGAAAAAATTTTTCACAGGTCAAAGAAAATGTTAAATTTAATAAATTTCTGAAACAAAACATCCAAGAAATTTGGGTCACTGTGAAATGAAGGAATCTAAGGAACAATAGGAATAGAAGAAGGAGAAAAGTCCCAGCTCAAAAGTCCAGAAAATATTTTCAACAAAATAATAGAAGAAAAAGTCCCTAATGTAAAGAACCTTACAAGAAAGTTATAGAACATCACATAGACTGGACCAAAAAAGAAAATCAGCTTGCCACATAATACTTAAAACACTAAATGGACAGAAGAAAGAAAGAGAATTAAAAGGTGGAAGTGAAAGAGCCTAAGCAACAGATCTATCAGAATTATAGCAGTCTAAAGAGAGACTCTAAGTACCAGAAAGTTATGGACAGATGTCTTTCAGTCTCTAAGAGTTCACAGGAGACAGCTCAAACTACTAAACCCAACAAAACTCTCAATACCTATAGATGGAGAAACCAAGATATTCCATGACAAACCTAAATTTAAACAATATCTATCCACAAACCCAGCCATACAGAAGACACTAGAAGAAAACTACCAACTCAAAGAGGTCAACAACACTCCCCCCCAAAAAATAACCCACAAGAAATGAATATTTTTGTAACAGAAAAACCAAAAGAAGGGGCACACATCCACACACACACACACACCTCCTCCTCCTCCTCCTCCTCCTCCTCCTCTTCCTCCTCCTTCTCCTCCTCCTCCTCCTCTTCCTCCTCCTCCTCCTACTACTACTACTATGACTAACAATATCAAAATAACAGGAATTAACAATCATTTGTCTTTAATTTCTCTAAACATCACTGTAGTCAATGCTGCCATTTAAAAAAAGAAAAAAGAGAAAAACAAATTATCAGAATGAATGCAAAAACACTATCCATCATTCTGCTACATACAGGAAACACACCCCATCATGATTGATACACATTGTCTCAAACTAAAGGGATGGAAAAAGATTTTTCAAGCAAACAGAGCCAAGAAGCAACTGGATTAGCCATTTTAATAACTATTAAATTAGAATTCCAATGATAATCAATCAAGAGAGAAAGAAACTTTATACTTATCAAAGGAAAAAATCCACCAAGATGACTTCTCAATTTTGAATAACAATGCCCCAAATGCTAGGGCACCCGCATTTGTAAAAGAAGCATTATTAAAGCTTAAATTACATACTGAATTCGACACATTAATAGTGGGAGACTTCCACACCCCACGCTCACGAATAGGTAGAATGTGAACTGAGAAGTAATGGAACAGTGGTTATGATTCAAATGGAACTAACAGATATGTACAGACACATTTCACTCAAACACAAAAGAATATATCATCTTTATAGCACTCTAAAGAACCTTCTCCAAAACTTACCATATACTTGGTCTAAAAGCAAGTCTCAAAAGATAAAGAAAATTGAAATAACTCCCTCTCCCCACTGCCCTGGATCTTATCACAGCAATATGGCTTACAGCTGGACTTCAACAAAAACATCTCAAAGCCTACAAACTCATGGAAACTGAACTCTATTCAATGTCTACAGGGTCAAGGAAGAAATGAAGAAATTAAAGTCTTTTTTATAATTCAATGAAAGTGAATGCATGATATATACAAATTGCGGGAAACCACAAAAGCAGTGCTACAAGGAAACTTCATAGCACTAAATATTTTTAATTAAATGCACAAGTTAATGAGCTCTCATTTTGCCAATTTAACAGCACATCTGAAAATTGTAGAACAAACAAACAAAAAATCAAAAAGAAAAAAAAAAAACTCAAGAGGAGTAGACACCAGGAAATAAAAACCAGTAAAATAGAAACAAAGAGAACAATACAATGACCAAAGAAACAAAGACATGGTTCTTTGAGACATTCCAGAAGAAAAATAGACCCTTAGGCATAGTATCTAAAAGGTAGAGATAGACTATCCAAATTAACAACATCGGAAATGAAGCAAAGGACTTAAAAACAGAATCATGAATATGGAAAGAATTGGTTCTTACTTCCAAAACTTGTACTCCACTAAATTGGAAAATGTAAACAACATGGATGTTTTCCTTGCTAGATACCACTTACAAAAGCTGAAATCAACAGCAGGTAAACGATTTCAATAGGCCAAAAACCCAACAAACAAACAACAAAAAAGCTAGAGAAAGATGATTTTAGTACAGAATTCCATTTCACTTTCAAAGAGAGACTAATACCAATACTCCTCAAATTATTCCACCAAAAAAAGAAAAAACAAAAATAACACTTCCAAATTCATTTTACTGTACCATAGTCACTCTTCCACACAAAGACTCAATGAAGAAAATTTAAGATCTATCTCCATTATTAACATGTATGCAAAAATACTCAATAAAATACTCCCAAATTCAATCTAAGAGCAAATATAAATCATTATCCATCATGACTAAACAGGTTTCATATCAAAGGGGCAGGGGTGATTCAACATATGAAAATCAAGCAATGTAATTTTCCATATAAACAAATTGAAGGAAAGAAATCTACATGATCATCTCATTACGTGCTGAAAAGCCTTTCACAAAATCCAATACACCTTCATGATAAAATTCTTGGAGAGATCAGGGATTCAAGATCCATTTGGAAACCCAATAAAGGCAATATACAACAAGCACATAGCCAACACCCAATTAAATGTAAAGAAACTTAAAGCAATCCCACTAAAATCAGGGGAAAAACAAGGCTGCTCACTCTCTGCCTATTTATTCAATATAGTACTTGATGTTCTAGCTAAAGTAATAAGACAACTAAAGGAGATCAAGGGGATACAAATTGAAAAGGAAGAAGTCAAATTATCTCTGTTCATGGATGAAAAAATAGTATACATGAGCAACAGCAAAAATTCTCCCAGAAAACTCTCAGAACTGATAAATACCTTCAGCAAAGTGGCTAGATACAAAATTAACTAAAAAAAAAAAAAAAAAAAAAAAGTGTGTATCCCTCCAATATGCAAAAGATAAACAAACTGAGAAAGAAATTGTGGAGTCAATAGCCTTCACAATAGCCTTCACAGTTATCAAAAACAATAGTACAATAACTTGGTGTCACTCTAATCAAGCAAAAGAAAGACTTATGATAAGAACCTCAAATGTTTGCAGAAGGAAATTTAAGAAGATATCAGAAGATTGGAATATCTCTTATAATCAGGAATCTGGAGGATTAACATAGTAAAAATGGCCATCTTACCAAAAGCAACATACAGATTCAATGTAATAACGATCAGAATTCCAACACAATTCTTTTTTTTTTTTCCAAGACAGGGTTTCTCTGTATAGCCCTGGCTGTCCTGGAACTCACGTTGTAGACCAGGCTGTCCTCGAACTCAGAAATCCACCTGCCTCTGCCTCCCGAGTGCTGGGATTAAAGGTGTGCACCACCACTCCTGGCTTACAATTCTTTATAGATTTTGTAAAAACAATACTCAACTTCATATGGAAAAACAAAATGTAACTCAGTATGGCTAAATCAATCTTGTACAATAAAAGATCTTCTGAAGGTATTACCATCTCTGATTGCAAGCTATACTACAGAGCAGTAATAGTAAAAAACCCTGCATGATATTGGCACAAAAATTGATGGGTTGATTAAAGGAATAGAATTGAAAACCTAGCACTAAATATACACACCAAAACACTACAATGGATAAAAGAAAGTATCTTCAAAAAAATGATGCTGTTTTAACTGGTGGATAGCTGCATGTAGAAGAATGTAAATAGGTCAGTATCTATCATTCTGCACAAAATGCAAGTCCAAGTTTTACAAAGAACTCATTATAAAACTAGATACACTACATATAAAAGAAAAGAAAGTGGGGACTATCCTTGAATATATTGGTACAGGAGACAATTTCCTAAACAGAACACCAACAACTAAGGCACCAAGATCAACAATTAATAAATGGAGCCCTATGGAACTGCAAAATTTCTGTAAGGCAAATGACAATGACAAAACAGCATCATACAGATTGGAAAGCATATTTATTAACCCTACATCTGACCAAGGGCTAATATCCAATACACACACACACACACACACACACACACACCCACACACACACACATATATATATATATATATATATATATATATATATCAAGAAGTTAGAGACCAACAATGTAAATAACCTGATTAAAATATGAAGTTCAGACATAAACAGAGAATTTTGAACAGAGGAATCAGGAATCTCAAATGACCAAGAAACACTGAAAGAATTGTTCAAGATTCTGAATCATCAGGGAAATGAAAATCAAAACAACTCTGAGATTTCATCTTACACCTGTCAGCATGGCTAAGATAAAAACCTCAAGCAACAACTCCCAAAAGAAACTACCATACAATAAGGACATTTACTCAAGTATCTTCGTAGCAGCTTTATTGAAATTGGTAATAACTGCAATCAAACTAGATATCCCTATATTGAAAAATGGATAAAGAACATGTGGAATATGGTACATCTACACAGTGGAATGCTATTCAGCTTTAAAAACCAAGACATCATAAAATTTTTAGGCAAATGTGTGGAAGTTGAGAATATCATCCTGACTAAGGTATCTCAGTCCCAAAAAGATTTGCATGGGAAGTACTCACTTATAAGTGGATATTAGCCATAAAATACAGAATCCCCAAGCTACAATCCACAGAACCAATAAGGCTAATAAAGACAGTAGGCCCAAATTAGGACAATCAAATCTTATTTAGAACAGGAAATAAATAGTTGTAAGAGATACATGGAAGGAAGGAACTAGGTGGGAAAGTTAAAAGGGAAGAGAATGGGGAACAGTTTCAGGACCGAGTAAGGGGAGAGAAAGGGAGAAATGGCCAGATGGCTATGAGAATGACAGGAAATCTGGTCAGTGGGGGCATCATGAGGACTTGCCAGAGACCTGGGATAAGGAAATCTCCCAAGACTCAATGGGGATGACCTTAGCTGAAGCTCATAGCAGTGGGGATAAAAAACTTAAATAGGGCACCTTCTATAACCAGGCAGGAACCCAAGTGGAGGTATAGGGACTCCTACAAACATTCAACCCAAAATTCATCCTACCTGCAAAAAATACAGGGATGGGGGAATGGAGCAGAGACATGCAGAATGGCCAACCAATTACCTGCTCAACTAGAGACCCATCTCATGGGCAAGCACCAATCCCTGACACTGTTAATGATACTCTGCTATGCTTGTAGATAGGATCCTGACATGAATGTCCTCTGAGAAGCTCCATAAAGATGTAGAAACCCACAACTAAGCAGTGGATAGAGCTTGGAGACTCTTAAGGGAGATTTAGGAGTAGAATTGAGATCCTCAAAGAGGATAGAAACTCTACCAGAAGACCAACAGAATCAACTAACATGAACCCTTGGGAGTTTTCAGATACTGAACCACCAGCCAAAGAGCATACATGGGTTGGATTTAGGTCTCCTGCACATATGTAGAAGATACTCCTCAGTCTTCATGGGGATCCTGAATAACTGGGGCTGGGGATATCCTTAAAGCTGTTACCTGTCTGTGGAATCCATTTCCCTGATTCGGTTGACCCCAGTGGGAAAAGAAGCTCTTAGTCCTGAAGAAATTTGATGTGCCAGAGTAAGAGGGATGCCCAAGATGGGCTGCTACTCTATCAGAGGAGAAGGGAAGCAGGAATTTGGGAAGGGACTGTGGGAGAATGACTGGGGATGGGGACAGTGATCAGGATGTAAAGTGATTTTTAAAAAATAAATACAAAATGGGATACAAAAAGAATTTATGCTTTAACTAAAAATGGGTGGGTGTTTATGTTGACATTTCCTAGCAAAAGGCCATGTACTAGCTATTTTTTCATATGATTAGGAAACACAGATCTACTGCTCCTTAGAAAGAGAGGTATAAAACATCTGATATAGAACACAACTCTATAAATGCAAATGGTATGCTTGTGAATGTTTTAGGGAAGAGTAACTCTGAGGAAGCTGACGCCACAAGTTTCTCAATATTTTGATGTTCCATATATTTAAGAGAGGAAAAAGTTTCGATTGTAGGACTGTCACATGATCCTGCATACAATATCTTGCATATGTTTATCTCTGTATAGGAACAATTTCTGTCTCTCGAAGTGTATTTGTGTGTCATTTCTCATATAATTTTATTGTTGATGGATCTTATTTTTCTTTCTATTATCATTAGTTTTAGGATTAAAATTGACACTCTGTGCCTGCTCCATTTCTTTTTCCTTTTGTATTTATATAGGTAAATTTTTCTAAGATAATTGTATTTTCACCTTGGATTATGTGAGACACTTAAGCAATGTCTGATCTGGAACCCATTGCCTAGTCTAAATGGGGTCCAAGAACAATGATAACTCTCTAGGTATTTAGCATTCTGTAATTAAAGAAATTCTTCTTTGCCCAGATAGGATATCAGTAGGCCAAATATATTCCACTCAGGTCATGTTTATTTAATTTAGTTACAAGAGTGTGGATGACTCTGAGTCAGCTGAAAAGCCCAATCCAACAATGGTAATGGCTCAGGAAATGTGCATCACTATACCTTCAAGTTCAACTTGCAAGCATTCCCACCACAAATTTTTTTGCTGCTTATATGTCCTTGCCAAAGGGCTTTGTGGAGATTAAAACTTTTTGAGAGTACTGGGTCTAGCAACTCTCACCATCTTAGTGAGTATTAAGACTTGCTGCCCTCCGTGAGGTGGCTAAATATAGTTGTGAGGGATTTATTTCATTAATAAACTATTTGAAGTTGGAAAGCCTGACTTTAATCTGTATCTACTGAGGTTATATGTTTACTCAAGGAGTATTACTCATCTATCAAAAATGAGGAGATCATGAAATTTGCAGGCAACTGTATGGAACTAGAGAAAAGATCATACTGAGTGAGGTGACCAAGACTCAGTAAGACAACAAACATGGCACTACTCAGTGGATATTAGCTGTACCTTGTATATATAAGTGGTTATTAGATGTAAAGTGAAGGATAATTATGCTCTAATGCACAGACCTGAGAGAGACTAAGTAACAAGGAGGGCTTAGTGGTTGATGACTCTAATGGTGTTCATTCCATTGCATCAACAAGAGTATCTTACCAGAAATGTCATTATTGTTTTCAGGGTTGATCGATGGGTAAGATTGGTGATTACTTCTCTCCTATGAAAACTAGCTAGTTGGGATGAAGCTCTTCAGCCAATACAAGCTTGGTTTTCCCAATTTTTATGACTCAATTATATAGTTTCTTCAGAAATAAAACCTTAATATAAAGTTCTGGAGGGTAACTAAGAACACTGACAATGTCCTGTTATATTTGTGATTCTGTAGAAATGCTCTGGCCAAAAATTCCTAGTAAAATTTATTGCACGTGGCCACTAGTTTTAAATATGTATATAAATACTAGAAGCAATATTAATAATTAAAACTTTAAAAATTTTAAATGTCCTAGGAAAGTTATTTCTAACAGTATTATTAGTCTTGTTTTATCAAGTTTAATTTTCCCTATGTTGTCTTATTTTGACATTTCAAATTTTTATTTGAAAATGCTTGACGGTTTAGTATAATGTTGTATTTCAAGCTATTAAATTTAAGGTTTTTTGTTTTTTTTTTCTGCGAATTGTTACCAATTAACACTTCTTTTTCAGGAACAATATTTTATCAGTTCTTTAATCAGATACAATAACTTCTTCTGAATAAAGTTAATATATTACATCTACCCATATATCTTCTTTAAGTTAGCTTTACTTGTTATTAACCTGTGTGATTCAAATTTGCATGTGAGACTGTGAGGTATAGAAGGTGCAAGAAATTATAGTCACCATTATTTACAATGTGAGCTACAGTTTGTTTTTAGACTTTTTGTCTAAACATCATAATGTCCTAATGGCAATGCTTCCTCTTTTCATAAATAGGAACATTAATTACCTGGGGGTGAAGAAATGGTTAATAAAATGAATTTTATTCTCTAAAAGCATATGTTTTAACTATAAATGGGAATATGACCATAACAAAAAAGATAGGTTTAAATGAGGGAGTTATGCTGAGATTCTGAGACTCATGTGTATGAACGATGGTCAATAAAAGAAAAATTGTTACCTTTAAAATGTTTCTGATAATCTTTTAAGAATATTTCAAAACTATTTCAACATAAAACATCACAATAATAAAAACAGTATAAATTGAAACCAATAATGATCTGTAAGAAATACGTAAAACTGCAGTTTAAAAAGAAATAAAGACAGAAAAGGAACATAAAATTGATACTTACGATCAATACAGTGGTTTAACTAAAAGTGGATTGAAAATGCAGTACTTTATAAATTATATAAAAAGAAAAGCTTGGCATTGGTAAGTTCAATGAAGTCTATTTAAGGAACTATTAAGTTATTTGAAGATCAAAGAAAAGTACCACATGTATATACCTCTACTGCTATACAAATATTGAGCAATGTGCATTTCTTTTTCTTTTTCTTTTTTCATGGAACATAATTTATTTTCTTTTTTCTCTTCTAAATTTTTAATTTTTTATTTATTTACATTCCAAATGTTGCCCCACTTCCTGGTCCTCTCTCCAAGAGTTCTTTATCCTATCTCTCTCCCCTTTGTCTCTAAGAGGATTTTCCACACCCACCCACCTACCAACTTCCCTCAGTCACCCACCAACTTCCTGCATCACCCTTCCCTGTGTCATCAGGATTAGGCACATCCTCTCCCACTGAGACTAGACAAGGCAGTCCTCTACTATATATGTGTCAAGAGTCACGGACCAGGCCATGTAAGCTCTTTGGTTGGTGGCTAGTTTAGTTGACAGTCTTGGTCTTCCTATGATGCTACTTTGTGATTGTAGCAGGGACCCAGCAAGGCTGTACATTGAGAGGATCTACCAGCAGATCACTGAGACAGATGCAGATACTTACAGCCAATGTTTGGTCTGAGGTCAGGATCTCTTATGGAAGAGTTAAGGGAAAGATTGAAGGAACTGAAGGGGATGGCAACCCTCAATATTAAGAAGCCACATTTACCAAAATGAAAAGCTACTGTTATCTTTATCCAATGGACTAGTTGAAATTTAACCAATTACTTATTAATGTGCTTTATCTAAGCCATGAATCAATAAAGGATCTCACAAGAATCAATGAACTAAGAGTTAGGGACTGTTAAGAGTGTTTAGATTATATATAAAACATGTATATATTCACTTCTACTTTTGCTATTGTTTTATTTAATTTTTCTTTTGTTTTCATTTCTGAAACAGAGTCCATTTATGAAACCCAGGTTGTCTTCCAACTCTCTAGGTAGCTCTATCTAGGCCTTATCTTACAGTTATTTTTATGCTGTATTCATTTCTGATTAAAATAATGACCCAAATGTTGGCTTACACTATTATTTTAATCAGTTTATTTTCTTGAAACTGGGTCATTTGGATCCTTATGTATTTTAGGTAGTGTGAGGAGCAGGTGTGGCGGCAGTCCCAAAGGCGCCAGGGACCGCAGCTAAGTCATATGACTTGCACCTGACTTCCTCATATAAGCCACAAACATCTTGAGAGCTGTGCAGGTGTACCAGGATACCGGCGAATCCATTTTGATGGAGATATGCCCCTGCTGCCCTGATTAGCTGAAGCTGCGTACCTCCTGAGGTGGCGTGGCCTGCTGTGCATGGATGGGAACTGAGAGTATAAAAGAGTGAGAGGCCCAGGGTTCGAGGGAGATATAAACAAGGGAGATATAAACAAAGGAGATATAAACAAGGGAGATATAGAGAAAGAAGAAACAGGACTGAATAAACGTATGCAGAAGGATCCTGTTGCAGCGTCGTTCTTCCTGGCCAGTTGGGCACGCGCAAGAAGGTAGTACTCTTTTAAAGATGTATGATGTACACCAGTGTCAACAACACACTAAATAATAAAAATAATTCTTTATCTTGCAGTATTTTAGACCAAGAGTAAGGCCAAACATGAAATATTCTCTTAATTATGTGCCTTTCATCTGTTTTCTCTGGTCTGTGCATTCTCTTTCGTTTTTATTTTTTATTTTTTATTTTTTATTTTTGCTGTGTGTGTCTGATGTCTGTTTGTTCCTGCTGTCTGGCCCAAATATATAGATTTGCTTGCATTTATGGTTAAGGAAAGGATAAGGATTTAATTTCTACAGAAAAATTCACAATTTTACAAGAGAAGTTAATTGCTCACCTAAATTGACTGAAAATACATTCAAAACATTAAACAGATTTTATCAACCTATGTTCTTTCTTTGAATTGTCTTTGAAACAGCATTTCCCAGCACTCCTTACCTAAAAACTTCTGTTGTAGAGCAAGCTGGGCTCAAAACAGCATTGATTCAACTCTCAGTACATGGATTCCATATTCTATTCTGTAGATCATATTTCTTTAATTTTGCTTGCAGTATCGTCAATTAAAAGGTTTGAATTCCTTTCTTGTTTTTATTTTTAAAATATATTTCATTAATTTTCTTATTCCATACAAATTCTAAAGTCAATTTTTTTTATCAAAATATGCTGGAATTGATATGTCAATACTGTGTCTTCTAATGTTTTATCATGATGAATATTTCCATTTCTTAATATCTAATCCTTTTCCATTTAATTTGTAAGTTCAGCTTAGAGCTCTTTCATATTATTGTTAAATATTTCCACAGTTAGTTTACTTTGTTTTGATGTCCAACATAGAGCTTTTAAAATGTATTTTCATATTATTTAATGGTAGTAATCAGAAGCAGGATTGATTCTTTTTTCTTATTTGGCTTTATCTCTGCAGACCTTGTTAGTTTTGTTTATTTTTTTAGTGACATTCTTATAAATCAATTAGAATTTTCTATTTAAACCCCAATATAGTTTGTTAACAAAGGAAACTGAGCTGTTTATTTCAATAAAATATACTGTCTCAGGCTCTAATTGAAAGCTAAATAGAAATGAGGTGATCACAGTTCACTACCTTTTTACTAGCTCTGCTGTTTACAATCTGTAATTTGTAAATGACTCAGTTTCACTGAATATGAGATTTCTCATCTTTAAAATCAAGGCAATAATAAATTCACTTCAAAATTTTACTATAAGTATTAAATAAGAATGTGGTCTACCACTGGGCTATATCTCTTACAAAATATTTTAAGCACAAACTCTACCTGTGTAATAGAACCTTGTCCTCCACTGGACATCCACATCATTAACTTTGTCATTCAAAAATCTCTATTCTTTTCTTCTTATTCTTGGTTGTGATATTTCTTATATTTCACATGATTGATCTGTTGGTGTAACTGGTACATTTTCTTTTTGCTTTGTTGCCTCATAAGGACACATTTCATAGGTAAGGAAGTGAATGTGGCCTTTGCATGTCCTTTTTATCTCATCATTTTCTTCAACACTTCCTGTTCACATTTTGTTGTCTGCATATTTTCAAGTCCATTAATTGTTTTGCTACATTATTTTTTCATTTACCTTTAGTTCCCTTTTTATAAATAAGGATGATTTCCCCTCACTATTATATCACCTTCTCTGCTAGGGCTTGTCTTTTGTATGTTGTATGCTGCATGGCTGCTCTCTGAGAGGCCCAACAAGCAGCTGAAAGAGCCAGATACAGATACTTATACCTAACCAATGGACAGAATCTGGGAAACCCTGGTGTTGAATTAGGGAAAAACTGGGAGAAGCTGAGGAGGCATGCGACATAGGAAGATTAGCAGTCTCATCTAACCTAGACCCCCAAGCTCTCTCAGATACTGAGCATCCATCTCCATTTATTAAGTAGGTTTTAGAAGCCCAAACTTGTCCCTAACATGAAGTAGAAAAGGGCAGGATATAAATGTTAGTTGTGATATAATGAGTTAAGAATAAATATGAATAAGGAAAATACTTTTGATTAATTATTTTCCAATTCCTTCTGAATTTTTCATGAAGACACACCACATTGTTTTTTTGGGAGGTTATTTTATTAGATTGGGGATTATATATGGTGTATTTGTAGGAGAACTCAAAATTTCTTACGTGTGTACTGGGCACCATCTCCATTTGTACATGAATACAGGTTATGGATATTTCCAAAATCTCTTTCAGATTCTTAAGCAGGTACATTATGGGACAAATATTTTTATTCAATTGAACTAATTTTCATCAGTAGATGACATATATGTGAGTGGCGATTTGTTTTCGACCCTACATCTGTTTTAAGAACTCCAGCAGACAAATTTTTACTGAATTTTGTTATTTAACATATATTTCAAAGTAGCATAGCCAATAATAGTACAGTAAATTTAACATAGTTCTTGTCACATGCCAAATATTCTACTAAGGACATATGGATGTTAATGAGTTATTTACTGCATTTTACAATTCTGGTTTCAAATATTTTAGATAAACACTAAATACCTAAATTCAAAGGTAAGAGCCAACTCCCATCACAGTTAAAAATGTATGTTTCATTATTTCTATGTGTTTTACCCTATTCTTGGATGGGAAACGTAATGGGAAATTCCTCTATGAGATAGTTTAGTAACATAAGCTGGAACTGAAAGAATAGAATAAATGTCTACGTTTTTCTCTCTCCTCAACACTGGTTTTCAAACCATATTTTTTCAGTTACACCAAAGTAATACTGTGTGGGGAAGTTACTGCTGATAGTTTATCACTAAAAACATTGATCAAAACATGTCCATTTCCAATGCAAAGGTACTAAGAAGCAACAGTATTGAGATAGTGGTTCGATGAGCTCCAATTCCTTGTGGATTCTCAAGTACTGTGCTGGAAATCAAACCACTATTTTATTTACTTTGTTATCCTTCTTCATTTTCCTTGAAAGCTCTTGTATTACCAGAGACAGTTTCTTTATCTGACATTGTTTTAAGTACTGTTCAGTTATATAACTTCTAGCTATGTGGGTATCTTTCAATTCTCTGGGTCAAGATATAAAGTTACAGGAGTACTTTTCTAAGTTTTCTTTTTTCTTTCCTGCTATCATCTTTTTTCTCCTACTCAGAGTTCAGCCTCATTTAAATTATTAGTATGTATATTCATCACTAATTTCGGCTTTTTGTTCCATGTCTTTTTGGGTTTGTTTGTTTTTTTTTTTTTGTTTTTTTTTTTTTTTTGAGATCTTACATGATTATCTTATGCTTGGTTACAGGAGCTATGCATGGGTGCTAAGAATCTGAAGTATGGTCCTAATACTTTTGTCAGACCCTTTTTTGACTGAACCATATCACCTACCCTAGAAACAATACTTTTGTCTTCCTTGGCTGTACTGTTTTCTCCTTGGTATCATTACAACCACGTTATATGATTTTCTCCTCTTCTTTTGCAGCTTATTTTTACAAGTAAAATATAAGTGTCATGAGAATTTTAATTTTAATTTTTCTTACTATACCTTTGCAAGGTAGCTGAAAGTTAAGCAGTACTTAATAATTCTTACATTAAATATTAATAGTCTTATTCAACAAGTAATTATTATGTACTGTGCAGTACTTTACTACTCACCAGGAATATACTGGGTAAGTAGGCTGGTATTTTTGGTTGGACAGTGTGGTACTCAGCACTCAGAAAAGGCATTGTAGCAAATCCTTTAATCCCACATACTCAGGCAGATAGATCTCTGAGTTTAAATGTATTCTGCTCTATATGGCTTTCCATTAAGCCAGTGCTACATTGTGAGAACCTATCTCAAAATAAAACAATAAAAGATTGCTATTATGATTATACACATGCCTCTTAGCATTACAATTAAAGCTTATAAGTGTTTATTTACAGCTTAATGCATTAAAAGGGCAAAAGGGGTAGTGCACACAAAGAACTGTTGGAGTCTCCAAGATAAATGAGAATCTTCCATAGTCTGTGTTGTGAGGAAACAATTCTTAAACATGGAAAACCAGGCTTGACATTAATGGAAAAGATACTCAGATTGAGTTCTACAGCTAACCATGGGAACTCGTAATATATTTCTCTAAGTATAAATAGGTTCATGAACATTATAGGCTCTTTATAAAAATCCTGTTATTCTACCCTTTATAAAAAAGGAAGTTACTGATAAGTAAGCTAATAGAACTGCATTTTGTGAATAAAATTCCAAAGACAAGTGACAACACAAGTAGAATTCTGCTAGCTGCTAAAGTGTTTTTAATCATTTTAAAACAATCTTAGTGTTGAATAGCAATATCTAATGAGACAAAATTAGAATATACCTGTTTGAAATTAAAATACCGTTTATAGATGTTTATCTTCATTGCCAGAGGAAAAGGAAAAGTAACTTCTCTTATTCTATAATAGAAAGTTTTACCTTTGTTTCTTCTGAACTGGCTTTTTCTTCTTCTGTTACATTAGTTGTTGAAGCAGAAGAGGTTGTTTTCATATAGGTAATCAAATTTAAGATTTAATCCTCCACAACAATAGCTTAGTGCCTTGCCTAGGAGAGACTGAAAGACATGGCTATAAAGTTATTCCTCCAACCCACATAATCTTAAAGCCCAAATATACAATGAAACTGTCTTTGATAGTACAGCATTTATTGAGATCTCAAAAGTGGGACTCTTACACGCATTCTCGCGACCGGCCAGGAAGAACGCAACAAACCGGAATCTTCTGCGGCAAAAGCTTTATTGCTTACATCTTCAGGAGCCAGAGAGCAAGAGAGCAAGAGCTCTATTGCTTACATCTTTAGGAGCCAGAGCGCAAGAGAGCAAGAGTGCAAGAGTGCAAGAGCTTTATTGCTTACATCTTCAGGAGCAAGAAGCAAGAGCCAGAGCAAGAGAGAGAATGGCGAAACCCTGTCCCTTTTAAGGAGAATTATCCTCTGCCTAGGATGTGTCGCTCCCTGATTGGCTGCAGCCCATCGGTCGAGTTGTCGTCACGGGGAAGGCAGAGCACATGTAGTGGAAAACTACCCTTGGCACATGCGCAGATTATTTGTTTACCACTTAGAACACAGGATGTCAGCGCCATCTTGCAACAGCGAATGTGAGGGCGGCTCCCCACAGATCCCCCTTTTCTTTTAATAAGAGCAATAGGCCACCCATATTAATGAGAGTGGAGATAGAGGTCAAATCCCCAGTGTGCAGGTAAAGGAGCCGTACACATAACCTCCTCTCAGGCTCATCACCCAGAGGGGTCCTGGTCTGGTCCCGTGTCGTTTTTCCTGGGGAGAAGGACACTTGGACACTCAACCTTCTTGAAAGATGACATGTCTCCCTAGAATAGGCTCATATATGCCGCAGAGCCCTTCTACTGCAGTGCTTAGCCGTGCAACTCTCTCGGGCTGCTGAAGCACACTCACTCTATCCCGTGCAATGAGACTAGCCTCATGGGGTGCAAGAGCTGAATGGCCAGCGACCTATTGCTTAATCATAGATATATCAGGGGAAGCACCATGTTCTAGTACTGCAAGTGCCTGGGCAATAACCACCTTGTCTCTCCTAGTTTGGGCCTTAAGCTTACAGACCAACCAAAGAAGCAACACTAATCCACAGCAAAGTGTATCTCCAAATAATCCTACCCATACCCATTCTTTAAAGAAGGAAAATGCTGAGGAGATCCAATTGGGTAATCCTTTGGTCAGGGACAGGTCCAAGCGCGTGGAGTTGATCTGAAGTCTCAATTCCCGAAAGGTCTGTTCAAATTCAGGCGTCCAATTCTGTAACATATACTGAGAAAGACTTTTTGACAAATTAGCTGCCCTAGTAAATTTCTCATACTGAATGGAAGTAACGCACAATCCCGGAAACTTTTGTTCACATCCCAGCTGAGCTATTTGCCATAATACATCTAGTTGTTCCTGGACAAGATCTATGAGTTGATTAACCAGCATGAGACCTCCCTGTATCTTGACATTAGCTGAGGCCTGTTTATCTATGACTGTGGTCACCGAGGCTGACAATGTGTTAATGGTGTCAGTCGTCTGTCTAGACAGAGCCAAGGCTGTCTGAATCAAGGCCCTAACCCAGTTCCTTGTTACTGGTAAAAAAGCAAGGGAATACTTGAGCATTATACATCACCGGCATTGGGAGTGGAAATGTCGACATTATCTCCCAACGCTGCTCTCTCTTTGTTATTGTCGCCCTGGACATCACCAAGACGAGGGACATCAGTATTCCCTTGGTCAGTCTGGATTTTTCGGGTGAGTCTTTCTGGTATCCAAAATGGGTTGTCTTCATTCTGTGGAAAAACACAAACAGCTCCCCTGGATCTTATCAAAATAGGATCCGGGCCATACCATTTATTATCAAGGACATTTTTCCATTTAACCATCTCATTGGGCCTATCTGGCTCTGAACAATGACGTTCAGCCGCAGTATGGCCATGAGCATCAAGATTTAAAAATTGAGTGTAAAGAGTGCCATAGACACAGACACTCTTGGTACTCGGGGTAGAGCCTCGACTCCTCTTTTCTGTTTTATTAGATAGGATTTGAGGGTGCGATGCGCATGCTCAACAATACCCTGTCCTTGAGGGTTGTATGGAAGTCCAGTCAGGTGGGTCACGTCCATCTGACGGCAGAACTGCTGGAATTTTTGAGATGTATAAGCTGGTCCATTATCAGTCTTAAGGAGTTTGGGTTTCCCCCAAGCACTCCATGCCTCAAGGCAATGTTGTATCACATGTGGGGCTTTTTCTCCGGTTAACGGAGAAGCAAACATGATGCCAGAACATTTGTCAATGGACATGTAAATATTGATTTCTCCCAAAGGAGGAAATATGCGTGACATCCATTTGCCAGACCTGTAATGGCCTGACGCCACGAGGGTTTACCCCTACATGAGGAGTAGATAAAATTTGACAACAATCTAAAGGCATTAAGTAATCAGAATCATTTCTAGTAGAACCAATCCCTCTGGCAGCTCAAGGAATACCAGAGGAAGGAAAACAGCCATGTAGGCTTGGCAAAATTATTAGTTGAGCTATTCTGTCTCCTTGTGATATAGAAAAGACAACTTGAGGACAAGAACAGAGAACCTGAAGTTCCCCTTTATAATCCTGATCTACAACTCCAGGGTGGACAATAAGACCTTGTAGGCTGCAAGAGCCTGCCTCTGTCATTCTGGCCACAAAATCTGAGAAGGACTCCTGAGGTCCCTGGACGATCTTTGTTAGTTGTCCAGTGGCTTCACCTGCTCGGGAGAGCGCCTTCCAGGCCCTAATAGCCTTTTCATCTGATTCAGAACTACTAAGAACTGGCTCCTTGAGCTCATCTAGTGATGAGTATAGGCTCCTTCTCCTAGAGACCTCCGCTGATTGATCTTTTTTCTTTTCTTTTTTCTTTTCCTTCCTTCTAATCTCTCCCCAGGTATTCTTACCTGACCTAAACTTTTCCTTGGGTTCAAGACCCGTGGAAAGGCCTGTATACTTATTTTGTGAACCATATTTCCTCTTTGCTCCTACTCTCTCTCCCCGCTTTACTTCTGATAGATTGCCCTGAATTTCATCCAGAATTTTCAGCCCTGCCTTAACCGCTTGATAACATGTGAAAAGGAACAAAAAGGCTCCTAACACTAGAAAAAGTTCAAGGCCAAACATAACTTGTAAAGCTATTTCCCACTTTACTTCTGATAGACTGTCTTGAATTTCGTTAGAAAGTTCAAGGCCAGACGTACCTTGTAAAGCTATTTCCCACTTTACTTCTGATAGACTGTCTTGAATTTCGTTAGAAAGTTCAAGACCAGACTTACCTTGTAAAGCTATACTTACAGGTACCCTGTTCCCCAGCTGAAGAGTTCTGAATTCACGCAGTTGAATCCTTCTCAACAGTCTGTGTTGCAGGAACACTTCATTACCACCGTTCCCCAGCTGAAGAGTTCTGAATTCATGCAGTTGAATCCTTCTCAACAGTCTGTTTTACGGGAACACTTCATTACCACCGTTCCCCAGCTGAGGAGTTCTGAATCCAGGCTGGATCCTTCTCAACATTCTGTTTTACGGGAACCTTTATGACCGTGACCCGCAGTTCTGGTTCCGGAATGAGGGATCTTCCTTGCGCCGGTGATGGTAACTGTCCTGGGTTTTCTCATCTCAGGTCTTCTCGTCCCGGGTCTCAGCACCAACTCTTACACGCGTTCTCGCGACCGGCCAGGAAGAACGCAACAAACTGGAATCTTCTGCGGCAAAAGCTTTATTGCTTACATCTTCAGGAGCCAGAGAGCAAGAGAGCAAGAGAACAAGAGTGCAAGAGTGCAAGAGCTTTATTGCTTACATCTTCAGGAGCAAGAAGCAAGAGCCAGAGCAAGAGAGAGAATGGCGAAACCCCGTCCCTTTTAAGGAGAATTATCCTCTGCCTAGGACGTGTCGCTCCCTGATTGGCTGCAGCCCATCGGCCAAGTTGTCGTCACGGGGAAGGCAGAGCACTTGTAGTGGAAAACTACCCTTGGCACATGCGCAGATTATTTGTTTACCACTTAGAACACAGGATGTCAGCGCCATCTTGCAACAGCGAATGTGAGGGCGGCTCCCCACATGGGACTCTGATTTAATAGATTACCTGTAGAACAGAAAGGTCTCCTTGATCTCCTCCCCCCCCCCGCTCACTCACTCAGTTTTGCACCCTGTCTCATCCTCTCTTACTCACTCTTGCACTCACTCCAGCTTCTCACTCTTGATCTCACTCTAGCTCTTTCTCACTGTCTCTGGACCCAGAGAGAAGTTGACAGTCTACATAGAAAAAAGAAAGGCCTCCTAAGACATCAGCCATTGATCTTTATTATCTTTATTTGTACCTTTATTGATAAGTGAGAAATATAATAAGTGAGAAAAATAATGTCTTTCTCTTAAACAACCATTAAAGGCAGAATATATATGATAGGAAGGAAGAGCTAGACTTTTTTTTTCCCTATTTTAATATCAAAATTGATTTCTGAAACTTCATAGATGTTTTTAAACATTTCTTCCAGGATTCCATAGATTTTTCTTCAAAATTATATTTACTGTTTTGTGTGTGTGTGTGTGTGTGTGTGTGTGTGTGTGTGTACTAAAATGAATGGTTTCTAACTACCCGTTCCCACCTTGTATTGTCAGCAGTGCTTGTAAAGCCAGTGAGTAAGAACAATGAATATGTTCTTAGAGATCAACATTCATTCTTCTGACACGGTAATATGGATATACTTAATCAAGGAAGACATCATTAAACCAACACATTCCCAATGTGTTTTGATTTTCTGGGACCACGTTATACTTTTGGGAAAATGTCAAGATGTTCAGGCAAGACATAGATGTGAGTGTTAACTGACTGTGAAACTAGCAGAGCTAAAAGCTAAGCAGATGAAGGTAGCAAGAAAGCTTGTTAACACTCTGTAAGTCACACAGAGGAAGCAAACTGCCTGGGAGCTGTCAAAGACAGATTGTAAGTGTGGATAGCATCTTTCTTGTCTTGACATTAGAGCTGCCATGGATGATTCACCTAATAATACTCTGGCAGCATCTTTGATGAGCAGCTTGAGCCATCAGAGGGGTCTCCATTAAAACTACAGAAACATTGTGCTAGAGTTTTGTGAAAAATTATTCCATCTTTCTTTTGTTATCTGATAAGTTCTTTTGAGAGAGTCTGTTCACATTGAACTTTGCACTGTACATAATTTTTCAACAAAATAAATGGTATATAGACACTAAATTTAATAGAAACATAAAACCCTAATTTCTGTTGGTTTTGGTTGCCCTCCCAGTTGGACCTGGAGATGTATTGTTCAAACCAATGGCTAGGGACAGTTACAGAAAGATATTTTGACAGAATATGTGTGACCCTAACTCTATTATTTTGTACCTAAGTTCATGAGAGTGCCAAAACTGAAGATGATATACAAGGTTTGCAAGAAAGTATAAAAGTGATGTGAATGAGTGACACATTGCTTTGTCAAAAAACAATATGATTAGAAACTCAAATGTTTTCTGTGTTGGCACTGAATAAAACTTCTGGAATTCCATTCACAAAATAATTTGCATACTATTGAATAGTATTCATGTCAGACATTGCCGTTTGTAACTGGGAAATAGGTTATTTTTAGCAGCCAAAATATACTTGGAATTTGTTTCCAAATATATTGTCAACTAAGTTAATCACTGCTAGTTTTTTCCATTTATATTAGTTATTTCATTTATTGACATTTCAAATGTAATCCCCCTACCCAGTTACCCTTCCACTAATCCACCATCCCCTCCCCCTTCCACTGTCTCTATGAGTATACTCCCCCACTGACCTCCCATTCCTGCCTCAGCACCTTAGCTTTCTCCTATCCTCGGTCATTGAGCCTCCACAGGACCAAGTTTCTCCCCTCCCAGTGATGTCCAGCAAGGCAGTTCTCTGCTACATATCCAGCTGGAGCTATGGATTCCTCCATGTGTACTCTTTGGTTGGTTGGTTAGTCCCTGGGAGCTTTGAGGATCTGGTCAGTTGATATTGTAGTTCTTCCTGTGGGTTTGCAAACCCCTTCACCTCCTTCAGTCCTTGCCTTAACTTCTCAATTGGTGTCCCTGCACTCAGTCTGATGTTTGGCTGCATATATCCACATCTATATTGATGAAGTTCTGGCAGAGCCTCTAAGGGGACAGCTATACCAGGCTCTTTTCAGCAATTTCTTCTTGGCATCAGTGTAGTGTCTGTGTTTGGTGTCAGCAGATTGGATAGATTCCTATTTGTGGCAGTCTCTGGATGGCCTTTCCTTCAATCTCTCCTCCACTTTTTGTCCCTTCATTTCTTTTTGACAGGAGCAATTCTGGATTAATACTTTTGAATTAGGTAGGTGGCTCCATCCCTTAACTTGGGAGCTGTGCCTATCCACTGGATATGGTCTCTACAGGTTCTATCTCCTCTTTGCTGGCTATTTAGGCTAAAGTCCTTCTTGCTGTTGGGTCCTGGGAACCTCTTGGGTCGCTGGCATCTGGAACTTGACAAAAATATCCTGAGTGAAGTAACCCCATGTATGTATGTATGTATGTATGTATGTATGTATGTATGTATGTATATGTGTGTGTGTGTGTGTGTGTGTGTGTGTGTATATATATATATATATATATATATATATATATATATATATGGCATTTCCTCATTGATAAGTGGATATTAGCCAAAAAGAAGCTCAAAATACCTATGATACAACTCATAGACCATGTGAAACTCAAGAAGAAAGAGTCCACACCATAGTGTGAATGCTATAGTCCTACTCAGAAAGTGGAAGACAATAATCTCTGAAGGTAGAGTGAGAGAAGAGGGGGAGGGAAAGTGGGGGGATGGTTCAGATACAGGAGAAATACAGAGGGTCAGGATTTTGAAAGGAGGAGAATAGCAGTGGACGAGGGGGACCTAGGGGCAGCCATTAGAAATCATTACTATTTTCGGTCTCAAAATAATATGATAGTATAAAATAACAAAGTTTAAGTTTTATATAGCTATTGTAATTAGCTATAGAAAAGAATTGAAGAAAAGCAGCATAAATTAAATAAATATAAACTTTTCCAAGCGGCATACTTCCAAAGAGAATACATAATTTGATAAATATACCTTAATATATGGTTATATTTTAATATATACTGTATCAATTACTTTTCCATTGCTGTTATAAAACTCTCTGAACAAAAGAAAGATAAGAAAGAATGGATTTGTTTTGTTTGATGGATCCAGAGTTAGTCAATTGTAGGAGTAGGAAACTGTCTTATCAAGTTTTGTTTTATTTGTTTTTTCATATACATTGCATGCATGGAGAAATAACAGGAATCAGGTGAGAATATAAACCACCAAAGCCTTCCACAAGTGCTATATTTCCCTAGCAAGACTTTATGTCCTAAAGCTTCTATAACCTCTCCAAAACAGCACCACCAACTGTGGACAAAGTATTCAAACTCACAAACTTTTGGGAAGGCATTTCTCATTCAAAGTGCCACATTAGGCCCCTGGTCCTCATAGGCTCATGGCCACATCTTAATGACAATTCCATTTAGTCCAACTTCTAAAATCCCTGAAAATCTTTGCAATGTCATCTCTCCTGAAACTTAAGTCATCCCCTTAACAGTGACTTCCTGTAAAATCACATCAAAACACATAAACACACACACACACACACATACACACACACTTCCTTATATTTCCAACATATTTATTTTTTCTTTTTCAAACTCTATCCCCAGTATGCAACTCTCCTTAGTAGTTACTGCACAGTTCTTGTAACTCAAACACCATTGGATCACTGAAACCTATGCTTTACTCTGATACCTAAACCACACAAAGACCCAAAAAAGAAAGAGAACTTAAGACCAATTTCCCTTATGAATATTGATGCCAAAATACTCAATAAAATCCTCACAAACTGAATCCAAAAGAGAAATGATCATAATTAAGAACAGCTCAGTCAAAAGTTTTCATAGCATACCATTTATGACCATTATTTTATGTGTCTCTCAATATATGCTGACAGGATCATACCAAACCCCAGATACCACTTTTTGATTAGCTGATTAGTAGAAAGATAAAAGAGACAATAGCAGAGCTAAATAAATTGCAAGCCCATGTGATTAATAGTGAATTTTTTCAAAGAATTTCTAAGATAATATAAATTTAGAACTGTATTTTTGAACATTAAACTTACATTTGAATAGATTTGACTATGATTTCTTTTAACTTATTTTGTGTAGTCCATTTCAAGTAAATTTCAACTTCAATTTTAGAAAAGTATGGCTTTGTTATGCAGAAGTTTTTGAAGGAAGTCATTGATAAGCCATTACTTCACATAGAAATGGAATGATTAATTTATATATGAATTATTTTCTCTGGGACAAGTTGTTGCTTTAGCAAAAATCACACAAAGAACCACTATGAAAAGGATTTTTTTCATTATGACAGGCATACCTGTTATTAATGAATTTTATTTTGAAGTGTTAATGATATATTTTTGGAAAATTGTCCTAAGTACTATAGCTTCTTCTGTTCAATAAATACTCATTTTCAATCCTCATTCATTCAGGTTGTACTGTGTATTGGAAAGATACTCTTACAGCTACTCTACAGTATACCAAGTAGAAAGCACATGCACAAAGGAAATTAAACTTGAAAAACAGCTAAATGTTGTAACTAAGGTGACAGTTATGGCTCAATCCAAAACAGAAGGTAAAGCAGAAAAGACAGCAACATACAATCCTAGAAAAGGATGGATTGATGATTTACTGTTACAAAGTTGAATTTTATATTGCAATAAAAGAATTATATATGACAAGGGAAAGAATGGATTGTCAGTTCAACATTCCTTCTTCACTGCCATTTGGAGGAAGGGAATACTTCTCAGTCTGTTATGTGCTTCAGTGGGAACCATGAGAATGATTCCTGATAACTGGGCATGTAGGCAAAAGTGTTGTAAGATACCTTCTGTTTTACAAGTGGCAGAAAAAGAAGCTTCTCCCTGTTGAAATTCTCAAGACTATGGGCAGGATAAAATAGAAGTGATGGAGATAGTGAGAAAAAAAAATAGCCATAACCTAGATCAAGCAGACTCTCATTGGAATTAACCATTTTACTGTGCTACAAAAAAAAAAAAAAAAAAAAAAAAAAAAAAAAAAAAGCAAGCATCACTTTGATTCACTTTGACTTGAGGACCTGTGTTTGTTTTGTTTTGTTTTTATTATTTTGTTTTTGTGTTTTTTTGGTTTTTGTAGGTTTTTTGGTTATTTTTTGTTTGTTTGTTTTCACTTCTGGCTAAAATAGTACCTTTAAACAAAAGTAATAGCAACAATAGTCAGTGCACTGAGAACATAGCACATATTCTCAGCATCATGTTCAGCATATTAAAATGATTTATTGGGTAATTTTAACAAAATATATGAAATAAACGTTGTCTTTGTCTTTGGTCACTTACTTGTCTCAATCCTATTTTCTTTGCTACAATTATGGGCTTGAGATGCATGAGCACTCACTGTATTCCTTTCTCTAAATCACGCAGTTCTTGCCATTCTATAAGGAAAGGGCTTACTCTATTCTTGATTCTAACTTAAGCATTCTATCAACTATTCCAAATCCCCCAAATTATTTAAACCAAATTAACTTCCTAAAGCTAATTAAATAAAAACAGGTATTCCATAAAATCATTAATTCATCTAAATAGTATTATCTCACAAACTTTCATCTTCATGTATATATGCAGGAAACTTGCCCAACTGAGTGGGATTATTACCCAGAAAGTAATCAGATCAGGCTGTAGTCACTGAGGATTCCCTGGTGTCCACTAACACCAAGTCAAATGAATGAGGATTATGGTAATGACAAACATGTGAAGGCATATCAGTTGCAAGAAGCAATCCTAGGATAAATAGTTTAGGGCCATGCCTTTCCAGAGTATACCCACCATATCTAAGCTAGACAGTGGGCCAACTCCAGGGAGCAGCTCACTTGGTTACTATAGCTATTCCTGAATGGTACCCATCACTTTTCTGTATTAATTCTTACTAACCACAATAACATATATTTTGACCAACATAAAAAGTAAAATATATCTAGATAAATAGATATAGATTAGATAGAGATATAGATAGACATAGAGATAGAGATAGATATATACATATATAGTTGTTGGTATTTTGTAGTTTCTTAAGAAGAGTCAGCTTTCTTTGAGAAAGTTTGACATTAGAGGGTTACCAGTATTAAACATTCATACACATTTGTAAGTTAAGTAAGCTACTTTAAAAAATGGACATAAAGTTGAGAGGGAGATGTGTTGTGGTGGTGGAATGTCGGATTGAGGAATATGTGAGAAAGAAATATTTATTATATACATGTAAATTTTTAGAATATAAATAGTATAAATCTGTTTTTAAAATTCAGCCATGTATTGGAAATAATCTAAAAGAAGTGTTAGATTTAAAAAATACAAGAAAATCAAATATGTAAAGAACATACTGAAAGGCAGATCTATTAGAATTACACGATACTTCTCACCAGAGACTATGAAAGCCAGAAGGTCCTGGAGAGATGTTATACAGACCCTAAGAGAACGCAAATGCCAGCCCAGGCTACTATACCCAGGAAAACTCTCAATTACCGTAGATGGAGAAACCAAAATTTTCCATGACAAAACCAAATTCACACAATATCTTTCCACGAATCCAGCCCTTCAAAGGATAATAAAGGGAAAACATCAATACAAGAACAGAAACTATACACTAGAAAAAGCAAGAAAGTAATCCTTCAACAAGCCTAAAGGAAGACAGCAACAAGAACAGAATCCCAAATTTAACAACAAAAATATAAGGAAGCAACAATTAATTTTCTTTAATATCTCTTAATATCAATAGCCTCAAGTCCCCAGTAAAAAGACATAGACTAACAGACTGGCTACACAAACAGGACCCAACATTTTGCTGCTTATAGGAAACCCACCTCAGGGAAAAAGAGAGACACTATAAAAGACTGGAAAACAATTTTCCAAAATCAAAAAATTGTTTTGAAGAAACAAGCTGGAGTAGCCATTCTAATATAAAATAAAATTGACTTCCAACTCAAAGTTATCAAAAAAAAAAAAAAAAAACAAAGAGGGGCACTTCATACTCATCAAAGGTAAAATCTTCCAAGATGAACTCTCAATTCTGAATATAAATGCTCCAAATGCAAGGGCAGCCACGTTCATTAAAGAAACTTTAGTAAAGCTCAAAGCACACATTGGACCTCACACAATAATAGTGGGAAACTTCAACACCCCACTCTCATCAATGGAAAGATCCTGAAAACAGAAACTAAACAGAGACACAGTGAAACTAACAAGTTATGAAACAAAGGGATTTCACAGATATCTACAAAACATTTTATCCAAAACAAAATGATATACCTTCTTCTCAGCACCTCATGGAACCTCCTCCAAACTGACCATATAAAGTATCACAAAACAGGCCTCAACAGATACAAAAATATTGAAATTATCCCATGCATCCTATCAGATCACTATAGATTAAGGCTGATCTTCAATAACAGCATAAATAATGGAAAGCCAACAGTCACGTGGAAACTGAATAATACTTTACTCAATAATAACTTGGTCAAGAAAGAAGGAAGGAAAGAAAGAAAGGAAGAAAGAAAGAAATTAAAGACTTTTTAGAGTTCAATGAAAATGAAGCCACAATATACCCAAACTTATGGGACACAATGAAGGCAGTCCTAAGAGGAAAACTCATAGCCCTGAGTGCCTCCAAAAAGAAACTAGGGACAGCATACACTAGCAGCCTGACAGCACACCTAAAAGCTCTAGAACAAAAGGAAGCAAATTCACCCAAGAGGAGTAGATGGCAGGAAGTAATCAAACTTAGGGGTGAAATCAACCAAGAGGAAACAAAAAGAACTATTCCAATCATCAACCAAACTAGGAGCTGGTTCTTTGAGAAAATCAACAAGATAGATAAACCCTTGGCCAGACTAACTAGAGGGCACAGGGACAGTATCCTACTTAACAAAATCAAAAATGAAAAAAAAGGGACATAACATCAGAACCTGAGGAAATCCAAAACATCATCAGATCCTACTACAAAAGCTTATACTCAACAAAACTGGAAAACCTGGATGAAATGGAGAACTCCCTAAACACATACCAGGTACCAAAGTTAAACGATGATCAGATTCACGACCTAAACAGTCCCATTTCCCCTAAAGAAATAGAAGCAGTCATTAATAATCTCCCCCAAAAAAAAAAAAAAAAAAAAGGCCAAGAACCTGATGGGTTTAGTGCAGAGTTCAATCAGACCTTAAAAGAAGACCTAATTCCAACTCTCCTCAAACTCTTCCACAAAATAGGAACAGAAGATACTCTACCCAATTCATTCTATGAAGCCACAATTACTCTGATACATAAACCACACAGAGATCCAACAAAGAAAGAGAACTTCAAACCAATTTCCCTTATGAATATCGATGTAAAAATACTCAATAAAATCCTCGCAAACCGAATCCAAGAACACTTCAAAACGATCATCCATCATGACCAAATCAGCTTCATCCCAGGGATACAGAGTTGGTTTGATATATGGAAATCCATCAACATAATCCACTATATAAACAAATTCAAAGACAAAAATCACATGATCATCTTATTAGATGCTGAGAAAGCATTTGAAAAAATCCAACACCACTTCATGATAAAAGTCATGGAAAGATCAGGAATTCAAGGCCCATACCTAAACAAAATAAAAGCAATATACAGCAAACCAGTAGCCAACATCAAACCTGATTGAGAGAAACTCAAAGCAATCCTACTAAAATCAGGTACTAGACAAGACTGCCCTCTTTCTTCCTACCTATTCAATATAGTACTTGATGTCCTAGCCATAGCAATTAGACAACAAACGGAGACCAAGGGCATACAAATTGGAAAGGAAGAAGTCAAGATATCACTATTTGCAGATGATATGATAGTATATATAAGTGACCCTAAAAATTCCACCCGAGAACTTCTAAATCTGATAAACAGCTTCAGTACAGTAGCTGGATATAAAATTAACAAACAAATCAGTGGCCTTTGTCTACACAAAAGATAAACAGGATGAGAAAGAAATTAGGGAGACAATACCCATCAAAATAGTCACAAATAATATAAAATATCTTGGTTTGACCCTAAGGAAGTGAAAGAAATGTATGATAAGAACTTCAAGTCTCTAAAGAAAAAAAACAAAAACAAAAAACAAAAACTGAAGAAGATCTCAGAAGATGGAAAGGTGTCCCATGCTCTAGGATTGGCAGGATTAATATAGTCTAAATGGCTATCCTGCCAAAAGCAATCTACAGATTAAAGGCAATCTCCATCAAAATTCCAACTCAATTATTCACTGAGTTAGAAAGAGCAATTTGCAAATTCATCTGGAATAACTAAAAACATAGCATAGCAAATATTATTCTCAACAATAAAAGAAACTCTGGGGGAATCACCATGCCTGACCTCAAGCTGTACTACAGAGCAATTGTGATTTAAAAAACCCTGCATGGTGCTGGTACAGAGACAGACAGGTAGGTAAGTGGAATAGAATTGAAGACCCAGAAATGAACCCACACACCTATGGCCACTTGATCTTTGACAAGGGAGCTAAAACCATCCAGTGGAAAAAAGAGAGCATTTTCAACAAATGGTGCTGGCACAACTGGGGGTTATCATGTAGAAGAATGCAAACTGATCCATTCTTATCTCCTTGTACAAATCACAACTCTAAGTGGATCAAAGAACTCCACATTAAACGAGAAATACAGAAATTTACAGAGGAGAAAGTGGGGAAAAGCCTCAAAGATATGGGCACAGGGTAAAACTTCCTGAGCAGAACAGCAATGACTTGCACTGTAAGGTCAGGAATTGACAAATGGACCTCAAAATATTGCAAAGCTTCTGTAAGGCAAAAGATACTGTCAATAAGACAAAAAGGCCACCAACAGATTGGGAAAGAATTTTTACTAATCCAAATCTGATAGGGGACTAATATCGAATATATACAAAGAGCTCAAGAAGCTGGATTCCAGAAATTCAAATAAACCCATTAAAAAATGGGATACAGAGATAAAGAATTTTCAGCTGAGGAATACTGAATGGCTGAAAAGCACCTGAAACAATGTTCAACATCCTTAATCATCAGGTAAATGCAAATCAAAACAACCCTGAGATACCACCTCACACCAGTCAGAATGGCTAAGTTCAAAAATCCAGATGACATTAGATGCTGACGAGAATGTGGAGAAAGAGGAAAACTCCTCCATTGCTGGTGGGATTGCAAGCTTGTAAAACCACTCTGGAAATCAGTTTAGTGGTTCCTCAGAAAATTGGACATAGTACTACCAGAAGATCCAGCAATACCTCTCCTGGGTATATACCCAGAAAATGTTCCACTGATAATAAGGACACATGCTACACTATGTTCATAGCAGCCTTATTTATAATAGCCAGAAGCTGGAAAGTACCCAAATGTCCCTTAACAAAGGAATGGATACAGAAAATGTGGTACATTTACAGAATGGAGTACTACTCAGCTATTAAAAACAATGAATTTATGAAATTCTTGGGCAAATGGATGTATATGGAGGATATCAATCTGAGTGACGTAAACCAATCACAAAAGAAGTCACTTGATATGTACTCACTGATAAGTGGATATTCACCCAGAAACTTAGAATACCGAAGATACAATTTGCAGAACCCAAGAAAATCAAGAAGGAAGACCAATGTGTGGATACTTCATTCCTCCTTAGTATAGGGATCAAAATTCACATGGAAGGATTTACAGAGACAAAATTTGGAGTTAAGACCAAAGGATGGACCATCCAGAGACTGCCCCCCTCTGGATCCATCCCATAAACATCCACCAAATGCAGACACTATTGTATATGCCATCAAGATTTTGCTGAAAGGACACTGATATAGCTGTCTCGTATGAGGCTATGCCAGCGCCTGGCAAATACAAATGTGGATGCTCACAGTCATCTATTGGATGGAACACAGGGCCCCAATGGAGGAGCTAGGGGAACCACCCAAGGAAACTGAAGGGCTCTGCAACCCTATAAGTGAAACAACAATATGAACTAACCTGTACCCCCAGAGCTCCTGTCTCTAGCTGCATATGTAGCAGAAGATGGCCTAGTCGGCCATCATTGGGAAGGGAGGCCCCTTGGTCTTGCAAAGATTATATGCCCCAGTACAGGGGAAGTCCAGGGCCAGGAAGTGGGAGTGAATGGTTTGAGGAGCAGGGCAGGGGGAATGTATTAGGGTACTTTTGGGATTGCATTTGTAATGTAAATGAAGAAAGTATCTAATAAAAAAAATTGAACAAAAAGGACATGCTGCCACCTCTCCTGAAATAGATGATACTGAAGTACATTTCACAAAACATGATAAAGTTAAAAAAAAATTAATTTAAGCTCATTTTTACAATAGCCTAAAGCACTCATCCATAGATCAGAAGAATACAGCAGCAGATAACTTCTAAAAAGCGATATGAAAGGCACATCACAATAAATTAGGCTTTTGGTGCTTTAATGTTTCTAGAAAATACAACAAAATACCATAAGGATTTTTCATTTTTTCTAAACCTAGTTTTATTATTATTTTTTTTAGTGATTTACCAGTTTCTCCAATGCCTTTTAGTTGTGTAAAGGAGCTTTTAATTTTGCAACCTACATTTTGTTACTTAGAGGCAGTTCATGGTGTGTTTTTAATAGGGATGCCTAATTAGAATTTAACATGACATTTTATAATGTGCTGTGTCTAAAGGTATTTGTGTTTATATGAAGAGCCTGGATAAACTAAAGTAGTCAAATTTCCTATGGAGTTTCTACCATCTGACATAACCATCATTTCCCATTGATGAGTCTCAAGTGCAGTTTGAGCAATGGTTCTATCATTGGAATATGTGTGTATCTTCCCTAGAGGACTACTTGGAAGGATAGCACTCATTTAGATGTATAAATTCAGGTTTGTTTGCTTTTAAAATGTCCAATTACTTTTATTCATGACTCCACTCTGCTCTTGTATATCTTTTTAATGCTTATCTGTAGATTTTTCTCAAAATAAATGTAGTGTTTGTAAAAATACCTTTAAAAATCAGGCTGTTGCTAAAAGGTACTAGCTTTTATATACAAGAAAGTGGTTTTCTCCTAAGCATATTTAGCCTTATATAATGCAGGAGGCAGTACTAGTATTTAGACTTCTTAGTGATATAATTAGTCTTGCCTTGTACTATCAAGTCGGGTTTTACAAAATACTTTATTGTGATTTTTTTATTATTTCTTTGCTAATTAGTATATAAAATTATTTCCACAATATTTTTTAAACATAAAACACTCAGTATATTTTGCTCACTTTTCTGATACATACAAACAAATATCCCCATCTCAAGAAGTTCTTAAAATTAAGCACACAATTTTTCAAACACGTTCAGTATCAAAATGGAAATATTTTACCTGTCTCACATGATACAAATGGCATTGTGTGACTATTTAATGAAAAGGTAATCTGAAGCCATTGTAAATGCTAATTAGTTATCTGTATACACAGATATTAACATGAAAATTTTTCTTAGTGTACATATATTACAATATGAACAGCTAGATACCAAGTTGTTAAGAGCATATACCTGCTTGCCACACTTCTGTGGAGAAGGAAGCCGCAGTAAATCACCAGCAGATTTGATATGTGTTGTAGATTCTCTTCTGTGTTGACAGGTTGTCATTTTCTTATTGTTACCACATAATAAATGAACAAAGGGACTGCTTTATAGTATATTGTATATACATTGCATGTGTGCAAGCAAGTGTATGTATACATGTGTGTGTTATGTGTATGTGTGTGCCAAACCTTTTGTATTGATATAATTAGTATTTTACATTTTATTGCAATTTTGTTCCATGACTTTGATGAAACTAAGGTTTAAGAAATAAAGAAGAGTTAAATAAAGATACAGAACAGTAGCCAAGTGAGTGAAAGATCACCAATGCAGCTCAGTGGTTCATTTGTTGGATTCTAGAACAAGAACCAACAGGAACAAAAGTCTTCCAAATCATGACAGATGATCTGAAGACATAAGTACAAAAGTTATTTATATCAAAAGAAAGGAGAGTAGAAAGTATATTTGAGTAGGTAAGTAGTAGATTTTCTTTTACCTTTTATTTTACGGGTCCTCATATAAAATGTTTCCTCTTGAGTATCAGAGACTTTGGATTTAGATTTTTGGTTGATGCTGAAAAGAGTTTATATTCTAAGATAACTTAGAATGTAATTAATGAATTTTTCATTGTAAAAAGTATATAGAATGTGAGGGCCAAAGATACAGTTGATTCTTATGAGAGTTATTAGAAAAGGAAAACACACACACACACACACACACACACACACACACACACACACACACACAATACCACAAGTGGCCTAGAGATACAGGTCAATGTTAGCATGTTTATAGCCCTGGGTTTAGTTCTCAGCATAAAAAAGCAGACATAGTCAAGCAAACACTGAAATTAGCCTTTGCCTATCAGCTGTCTCCTTACTCATAGGCTCCCTTATCTTGTAACTCAATATCTTCTTTTTGTAGGCACACACAATACTGAATGTCTCCACCATGGGAAAGCAGATAGAACTCACTCTATGCATGGCATGGACTTAGAGCAATTAAGAAAATCACTTTGTCAGAGTACTCAAGCTCAAGTATTTCTTTATGGAAATTAGAAAATAGGTGTCTGCAGTATAAAATAATATTTTATGCTCTTTATCTATTTCAAGGATCTGCAGTTGCAAGGAATAAGTAGCAGCAATGTAAGAAAATAAGTCAACTTATTATAAGGGCATAGGGAGATCTCAGCAAAACCACTGCTCAAGAAGTTAGAATTCATAAAAAATGATCAGGTCATTTGGTTCTTTTGGATTTTTGTGTCAGTTCCCTCCTTTGACACTCATCTCCTTATTCATCTCTGATTCTTCATGTCTTTAGTTTACCATAAAATTTCTCTGCTGCCCTCTGCCTTTCACTTCATATTAGCCATATTCTGTTCTCTCTACAGATTGTTTTGACCTTGAATACATGTGTTCCCACATGCTTACTCCTAAATCTATGGGGCTCTCTTCAGCAGTCTGGTCTGTGGAAATGTAACTCGTGACTCAAAAATCTGAAACCCTGAATTTGCTACTTCTATCTATAGCACCTTGGTCAAATCATACATCTGCTCTCTTCCTGTATTTCTTCATCTGTGAAATAGAAATCATAAATTACCTTTATTTTATTCACTACAGTGAAGACAACAAATGTTCTGTGAATGTAGAAAATAATGCCCGAATCATTGTTAATGTATGCTTTACAAGCATAGTCTATAGCATCACGTCATTTATGCTCCTCATAAGGATGGAATCAGGTTTTTAGACAACTAGAATTGTCTACAGTAGATTATCTTTGATCAGTTTCTGTGCAACCTTCACCAACTTCCTACTATATTTGGCATTACGATTTTCTCCAAAATCTAAAATGAGAAGCTTGAATTTTATGCATTCAAATATGTTAAGATTCTGTAATTCTAGGAAGTATTTTCCCTTTAATTTGACAAGTTGGGGCACAGAGTAAATATCGTTTGCTATGTAGTTCCTTAGATGCTTTATAATTACAAGGCATTAAATAGCTATGCTTCAAGAGCAGAGGTAAATCTAAATCACAATAAGTATAAATATATTCCCAAGTTCCCCACACTTTGTGCCCTACTCTCAGTGGGGAGAAAAATAAATTTAGCTACATTTTTGTTAAGCTTTAAAACATAAGGCATTGATTCAACACACCAAATACACCCCACAATAAATATCCATTTGCTTAGAATCTGAAGCCATTTAGATAGAGACAGACTGGGAGAATTAAAATGGAATGAGAAATTAGCACAGAGAAATGAGGAGCAGAATAAAGAATTAACAGTCTGCAGAGCTTCTGTTACTCTCCATTAGGAGACCAAAATCTGGTATAGCACTGATCCTATTACACAGGCTGATGAGATTAGCAGACAGGGGGTTAGTGTAAATAAATGTGACTATATTTTTCACTTTCCAATGCACTACTTTTTTTCCAAAGGAGAATTATCACTCCCAAAGAAATCCCTTCCTATAAAGATACTACCAGAGTACATTACCGTTCTTGCAAACCTGAGAGGCAGCATACCAATTAATAAACTAGTTTAGTGCAAGGCCCTTGAGGAAGGATTTTCAGAACTGTGAGATCTAAAGCCCTGCCAGCTAACAAAGAGATGCTTCACTAGCTAAAGCCAATAGAGATTCCTTTCTTCAACTAAATCGCATAGCTTCACAGTGAAACATAATCTGCCAGTCAGGGGGTTGGAAGGGGGTTATGTGGTATTAGTATGGGCATGTGAGGATAGTGCTGTGTATTCTGAATATAAAAACCCCTTAGGTTTAGAAAACTAAAACAACTGAGTTCTCCACAATGCTTTCATTGTTAGAAACAAGGTGAATAAACACTCAATTTGCTTTAGCTAGTTGTTGATGATTGTCCACTTCCAAATGAAATTAAATGGAAAATGCATGACTGAAACAAATCATGAAAAGATCAGGATTACGAAAATAATAAAAGGGATGCCAAACCAACAGACTCTAAAATAAAATCAATCTTGATCCAAAATATGTATATAGTTTGTGAGTATATTTTCAAAATGTATTTGACATTATTAAGTTTAAATGGTTGTGGCTAAGGAATTTCCTTTAAGAGTGACACAAATGTTTTCTAAGTAGAAAAGTATGCTGATAATTGTATGACACTGTGAGTATACAAAATGCTTCTGGGTTTTGGTCACAATAATTAATTGTTGTTAGTTTATGTTATGGTAGGTTAAATTGTTATGTTCATGAAACCAAGAAGAAAGGAAGAAATTGTGGAAATGTATATTTCAGTATGTTTTCTGCTACATGTAATGGGCTTAGAATGTTGCATTTCCTAAATGAGATGTAAGGTATCCATTCCCCTTGGTATCACTGAAACCATTGTTTCAACATGTGGGTCACAACCCTTTTTGGGGGAATCACATATCAGATAATCACATTTTATCTAACATTTATAGAAGTAGAAAAATTAAAAGTTATGAAGTAGGAACAAGGTGATTTAATGATTAGCCATCAACAGAACATGAAGAACTGTGTAAATGGATCATAGCATTAAGAAGGTAGGGAACTACTGATCTAGAAGTTTCATTTGGTTCGTTTTGGGCACCTGTATTTAGTCTACAACTAAAAGTACAGCTTTGCAAGCTGGTGAAACGGTTCAGCTGGTAAAAGTTTTTTATATGCAGATGTAAGGATATGAGTGGAAGGATAAATCCAACTCCTGAAAAATGTCCCCTGACCTCCACATGCTCATTGTGGCATGCAGTCTTTCTCCAATCAATAAATGACATTTGAAAAAAATAATTTTCTAATACTGCTTAAATGAACTTATTATTTCCTTTGAAAGAAGTATTTGTATTACATGTAAGAATTGTCATGTTTATATAGACACAGGGGGGGGGGAGAGGGAGAGGAAGGAAGGGAGGGAGGGAGGCACACAGTGTTTTCTCCCATATTGAGGCTTAATTCTTTATTCTTTTAAACATGAAGTTTATAAGGTTTTCATACCTAAATTAAAATTCACTTTTTGATAGTGCTGGCAGATAAACACAAGTGACTCATGCATGGAAGATGAATATCCTAACATGGGGTTTTGATCCCACCTTCAAATAATTTTCATATGTTGAAAGTATTTGCATTACATATAAGAATTCTCCTATGTTGTGTGTCACAAAATATTTTATTAACATTTGTATTTTTCCTGTATGTCACCATATGCATGCAGTGCCTGAGAGTCCAGAGAAATTATTAAATCCCCTTGGCCTGGAGTTACAGTTGGCTGTGAGCAACTGTGTGGGTATAGGAAATTGAGGTCACATCTCCTGTAAGTGCAGCTACTATTCTTAAGTCCTGATTTCTCTACAGCCTCCCAAGTACAAATTCTTAATTTTGATAATGTTTATTTTTCTCACTATCACTTAGGTGTGGAAAATGTTACTTAGGATCCTGTTACAGAAGCAGTTTTCTCCTCTGTGTGACATATTTTTCCTATGATTTCTACCAAATATTCAAATATTTTCAATATCATAGAGCTGAGATTTCACTTTTACATATCAATGAGATATATTTTCATGAAGATTTTTATTGGATCCTGCTATTTAAGGCCAGTTTACCATATCTAGGCAGTTTTGCTGAGCTGGGCACAAAATAGAGGACACCATTTTCCAGTAAGGCTTATTTTTTTTCTCTGGCTGATCTGGGGAGCCTGGCCCCCATATCTTCTCCCTGAGGCATGTCACATAGTTCTTGGCAAAATTATACTTTCTACTTTCTCTCTCCAGAGAAGAACCTGCTCAGGAAGCACCCGGGATTCCTGGAATGGTTCTCCATGCAAATAAGGCGTTTCCAATACAGTTCAGCTCCAACCAATGAACTACATCCACCTAAAAACCCCGTCCCATACTTCAATGTTCATATATAGTTCTTGTTTAACACGAATAAAGTTTATGCACACAAGCTGTTTTATTGCATATCCTCTAAAATAGCTGTTTCACTGAATATTGACTGAGAGTTGTAACACTAAAATCCGTAGAGAAGGCCTTCTCTCCATTCACCCCCAGCCTTCACTGCCAGACTGGAATCCTGCACACTCTACCCTCACCACCTCTGCTCCATCCGTCCCCACCAGATGTGCATTGGTGCCTGAACACCCCAAGGGAGGAAACAGAGCTTGGAACCACAGATTCCTAATTGGTCCATTATATGTTACTGAAGATAATCTTTCTGACTGTTTTATAATGAAGCTTTTCAATAGATCAATTTAATATATTCTTATAAGCTAATTTTGATGCTGATCATTGGCTAATTTTTCATCCCACTGTAAATTATCACAGTTAGCAAATTATTATAGATTTTGAATTTTTCCTGAGTAGTAAGGTATATATTCCATGTTATATTTTCATAATCACACTTTATATTGTTGAGCTATTTGACCTCATTTTACTATCCTTTATAAGTTTTAGGATTAACACACACAGACATTTTTATGAACTAACTGAAGTTGTATTGAAGAATAGACAAATTTATAACATCTGTCGATATAGATGGTATTGCAAACTTATCTCAATAGTGATATTTTAGATTAAAATGTGTGATACTTTCATTTTTCATTAAATTTATTAATAGAGTTTTAATTTTAAAGTAATATACTTTTATAAATTATCTTTAATCTATTTTTACAGTCCAGTCATTATTCTACTCTGAGCCTATCCTCCAACAGTTAACTCATCCCATTCCTCCTTCCCTGTCTCCAATGAGCCACCAACCAGGCAGCATACACTAGCTTGTAAAGTGCTATCTTAAATAACATTCAGAATATTTTTTAGCTTCCTTTCTAATTTTTGATATGAACTGATATACATGTTGATGTGTCATTATCCACATTAACCTTGTAACATTGTATTCAAATTATTTTATTAATTTTAATATTTGACTGAAGAAAATTATCTCCGTATTTTCTGTAAATAATCATGTGATTTGTGGAAAGTGACAGTTTTATTTCTTTTTCAGTGCTTATGACACATATATTATTTTCCATTTTTGCACTGTTGAAGTCATTCAGAAAATGTTAAATAGAGCTGATGAGATACTTGACTTTTTGCTTTAGTCCAGATATGGTGAAAACTTTAACTATGCTCCAAGGAAACAGGAATGTGTGTGTGTGTGTGTGTGTGTGTGTGTGTGTGAGAGAGAGAGAGAGAGAGACAGACAGACAGACAGACAGACAGACAGATAGACAGACAGAGATGGAGAGACAGAGAGACAGAGCGATACATTCCGTTTACTTTATGGAAGTTCCTTCTAATAGTTTTCTGAGAGTTTTTGTCATAAATAATCTTGAATTTCATCAAATATCATTTCTGGAACGACAGAGTTGGTTTTTCCCCATGAGTTTTGTAAATATGCTTAGAAAATCCAGTCTTATATTTGTAAAACAATGTCATTAGTTACTATGCATCATTCTATTTATTTCTAAGATTAGTACAAAGTTTTCTTTTTGTGTTTGTGTTGGAGGAAATATTAAAAAAAAGAACTGGCATGTTCTGCACTTGTGCTGCCAACTCTCTGTCCTTGAGGCCTGGACCCCAAGCCCTGCCGGACAATGGCCAACTTGTTTTTATTTCATGGAGAGTCTGACTTTGAACTCCACAATCTCTCCACCTAGTTCACTAGGTTCCCACATTTGAGTCACTACCATGTCAATCCTGTGCTTCCTATCCCCCAGGACCTTTGTGGAGCACCTCAGACAAACCCATGCTTGTCTGCCATACTTTTCTCTCTTGAATCGAGACAAGCTGCTGCATGAAGGAAAAAGCAACACAGAGTTCAGAAACAAGGGTCATTCAAACTCTGGGTGCAATAACTAAAACATAATCTTGTAATCCTTATTAAAATCTGATTCCTCTGGTGGCGAATCCTTGCAGATTTGCCATGATACCAGGAAACTCTAGCAGATACATCTTACCCCTCAGCTGTTCTCGTTCCAAAAGAACTAATTCTCTTGCTTCTTCTCTTCAATTGTCCAACCTGGAAGTCCCACCTACTCACCCAGTGATTGGCTCCTTTATTCATTAGGAAATTAGCTCAGAAGAAGCCAGCGGAGCACATGACTCATTCCTCATTCCTGGTATAGTAGAATTAACATAAAATACAAGCAGCACAGAGCCATCCACAACACTTCCCCCTTTCTGTTCTAATAAAAAGCAAAACCTTTCTGTCAATATAGAGCACAACTATTACCATTTTGAAACATATAAATTATAGATAAACTTAACACCCAGTCCATCAATTTTGTCATTAAGATAGAACATTGTCATCTATCCTAGATTTAAAGACTATTCGACACTTAATTCACAGGCTTAATCATCTTAGATCGGTTTTTAATAACAGTTATAGAAGGACTGGGTCTAAGCCCTATACTTCCAAATTTTTTGTATTAATAGAGGGAATTTATACCAACGAAAACCATGAATTTGCATTAAAATAAATTCTGCACCAAAATAAACAACTATGACTTCAATTTAGTAACAAGTAAAAAGATTCTAGAGAGACTATGGCTATGCAGTTTATTCTTGCTATTTCTCCCTGTTCCAATTATGACCATTTCTACACTCCCTAGATAGAAAACCTATAATAACCACCTTCAGCCTCAAAGCCCAGGGAACTTAACTTCTTCATGTTGAATATGGATGTTGAGATATTTTGAAGCATGGAAGAGGGGTAGGGAAAATAGGGGAGTTGGTTGGCCTTAAGAAGGCCACACCAATGATGGATTTAGTCTCTGATGTTTGTCCTGACTGAATCCAGCTGAAAGTCCAGGACATCAGGAGTTCAAGCAGGTCAGTTTAGCGTGTCTGAGGGTGATACTTATCAAGGCTGTATATTCTGTAATATATAAATCTCAAAGCAATATTTTGATATCATCAAGATAACTGTTTTGTTTGATTCTCTAGAATCTAGTTCTTCAGGGGGTTTATCTCTATCAAATTTAATCCATTTAACTCTGGAAGGTATAAATACCTTAGTCACCTTTTCCAAAAACACAAAGACAGAATACTTTCCCCAAATCAGCATATCCTTCAGCCAGTAACCAGAAAAACCTTTATTTTGAGCTCTCTCTCCTAGAGGAATAATATAACCAAAAACTCAACATCACATCTATTTTAAAAATTAAAACAATATAAAAAAAAATGAAGTAAACTAAGACACCTTATGTGCCTATACTAGGCCTTTCCTATCTTGCCAAGCAGGAAAAGATACTCAATATTCCCATGGAGTCCACATCAGTAGAATATGAGCTTCCTGTTGCTGGTTAAACAAACTATACCATATTTTCTTTTTGATCTCTGCCCAGAGCCACATATGTATTTTATTAATACCTGTATAATATTTGTCTGTTGAACTTTCTACCTGGAACCACAGATACATATTAATTAATACCTGTTCAAGGCAAGCAATGATTATCACTCTACTCTCTACTCCGGAGTCAATGATTAATATTCCCTGTCCTAGTTCAAATTAAAACAATCCACAACATGTAACTATATAAAGTATAATACCAGTCTTTATTCTTTTGAGTTTTTTCTATTGAAATTAGATGCTTCTCTCATATAATACATCATTACTACAGTTTTCCTTCCCTCCATTCCTCCTCACACCCCTCCTCCCCTCTCCCCCAAATACACTCCCTATCCAGTTCCTCTTCAGAAAAGAGCAAGTCTCAAAGAGTCAACAGCAAAACAGTACATTTGAAGACATTTGGTTAAATATTAGTATCAAGATTATTAAGTTTATGGAGAAAATGTTGGTAAAGTTTTTCTAACATTGAACATAATTGACTAATAAAGCTGTGCTGAACTGAGATTCAGCTTATGTGAATACTTCTAATAAAATATGTATTCATGAAAATTCAAATTTCTTTTGTCTTGTGACTGGTTCAGAAAGGATTTTATTAAGAATTGTGTAGGTAACTACATATGATACCTATAATCTCAACAGTTTGGATATAGAGGCAAGAAGAGCAAATAATTGATTCTATATTAAACTGCACCATGAGTTTTAAGTCTAGATGGAAGCACATAAGACCCTGTACTATGATTATTCACAAGCCTGACAAGCACTGAATGCAGTCTGCTCATCTGCCTTCACTTTCTGATCTCCCATAAATTCCTAACCACAATTCTTTGTAAAGGAGAAGACTTTCTATGTTTTATATTGATACTTAAACATTCTTTTGTAAAACCTACTTTTATTTTTTTATAGTCCAGTCATTGACTGTCACCAGTCCTCTCTCCCACAGTTCTTCATCATATAACCCAACATGCCCCCTGCCTCCTCCAGGAGGAAGCCCTGCCCTTCTGCCCTGGGCAGGCCTCCCTAGTCTCTGAGGCCTCAAGTCTCTCAAGAGTTAGACACATTTTCTCACAGTGAGGCCAGACCTGGCAGTACTCTGCTGTATATGTTGGGGGGGGGCATCAGATTAGTTCATGTATGCTGTCTGGTTGGTAGCTTAGTTTCTAAGAGATCTCAGAAGTCTGGGTTAGTTGAGACTGCTGGTCTTCCTATGGTGTCACCCTCCACCTCAGTTACTTCCAGCTTTTCTCTAAGTCAACCACAGAGGTCTCCAGCTTCTGTCCATTTGTTGGGTATAAACATCTGCCTCTGTCTCAGTTAGTTGCTTGTTAGGCCTCTTAGAGGATAGCTATGCTATGTAAGCACACCAGAGCCTTTCCCTCAGTCTCTTCTCCATTTTTGCCCCTGTAGTTTGTTTAGACAGGAACAATTCTGGGTCAGAGCTTTTGAATGTAGGATGGCAATGCCTTCCCTCCACTTGATGCCCTGTCTTTCTACTGGAGGTTGATACTATGAGTTCCCTCTCCCCACTGTTGGACATTTAATCTAAAGTTCCTTCTTTTGAGCTCTGAAAGTCTCTTACCTCCCAGGTCTCTGATACTTTATAGAGTGTATCCCTACCTCCCACACGGGAATAATATTTAGCTATTAAGAATGAGGGCATAATGAATTTGGCTGTCAAATGAATGGAGCTAGAAATATCACTCTGAATGAGGTAACCCAGACCCAAAAGTACATGTATGGTATGTACTCACTAAGAAAAGGAATATTACCAAAAAAGTACAAAATACCCAGGATACAATTCACAGAACTCACGGTTACCAAGCAGAAGGACCCAAGTGAGGTTGCTTCTATCCCACTTAGGAAGGAGAAGAAAACAATCACAAGAGGCAGAGGGAAAGAGGGACCTGGGTGGGAGGGGGGGGGGAGGTGAAGAGGGGAAATTGATCAGGTATGGGGGTAGGATGATTTAGGAGAGAAGCCCAAGGGATAACAGAAAGAATTGAACATTCTTAACCTCAAAACACAATAGAAATCTTCAATAAGGTATTTCCAAATAAAGTAAAAATTTGTTTTGACTTAGCAATCAACTGGTACTATTATTTTAAGTGTTGGCCTCAAATTTCACTGCCTTCACCAAAATGTTTATGTCAGTGTCTTGGATTCTATTCTTCCTAGCTATGAAATTTAAGACTCTCAGAGGAAAAGACAATTCCTAGTCCAGTCTTTCATGCATTTTTCTGTGCCAACATGAAATGCTCTTGTTTAGCATTATTAAATGGAATTCAAAATAATATTTTTTTTGCTCCATTGACAATATTTCTAAAAGAAGTCTTCTTGGATTTGTTTATTGGCAGCTCAACCACTTGTTATTAAATTAATTAAGATTCCCTACAGCTGTTTTGGAACCTCTTACATTTGTTGAAATTTAAGTCTAATTCCATGGTCATTCTCACTTTGGTGGCTACTCACTTACCCATATCCCTAAAAAAGCATATGTCTAACACTCTGAGACATAATTATTCAGATATATAAAAAATAGTGAAAAGAAAAATCTACAAATGATAATGATAATTTGAACTTCATTGATTCTTCTGAAATTTGAGATTTTCTGGCTTTTTTAAGTGTATGTGTTTGGTGTACACATGTTGGTATACACATGTTCACATATGTGTATACGTATGGATATCAGGGTACAGCTACACTAGTACTGTTTGTGAAGGACAGAGGTTGACCTTTTATATCTTCCTTAATTGCTCTCCTCCTTAATTGGTTTGGCAAGGTCTCTTCCTCAACCCAGAGCTAACCAGATTATAGTCTATTTTGCCCTGTGGAACACCTCCATCAACCTTCCACTCTAGCATTGGGATTGCAAGCAGGCCACCATACCTCCTTGCTTTACATATTTGGTAAAGTTCTGGAATCCAGTCATCACACTTGTGCAGCAAGCACTTAATCATCATTATGGAAGCTTATAATCTCAACAGTCTGCTTATCCAAAATGATTTTGTCACTATTAGAAACATATTTAAATTATTTCTCTTAGTTTCTGAAATTATGATATACTTACATGATAACCTCATTTATTTTTCTTCCTCCAAACGCTCCCATTTTACCTCTTTGTTGTCTTTCAATTCCCTGGACTTTTCCATCAAATGCTGTTATACATATACATGCATATATATATATATATATATATATATATATATATATATATATATATACTTTTCCATCAAATGTTGTTGTACACATATATGTGTGTGTGTGTGTGTTCTAATGCAACCTGGAGCAGCTCAGTCTGAATGTTACTTACATATTTGTTTGTTTGGGGGCTGACAATTTGGTATTAGATAACCAAACGGTTTCTCTTCCTTGGGGAAGACTATTTTTTTTTCCACTCTCAACTGATTTAATAAAATGGCAGTTGTACATTATTTCCCAAGATCTATAACTTACCTAGCCCCAGGCAGTTGCCTGCATTTTCAGTAACAGGCACAATTTCATCTTAAGTCCTAGTAGAGAGCTAGTGGTTACTGTCAAGGCATGCATGTCACTACTGCACTCTTAGGGTTATTATGCCATGACAGTTGTTTTCCTGGATCATTGGTGTCACAGCTTGGTTAGATTGCTGGTTACCTTGCTTATTTGAAAACCTGCATATTTTAACAGATTGAATTTAGAAGTAACTAAGTGTCTCTATACCTGATTGTAGTAGTCACCACTAAAAATGTAAATTGTGAATCAAAATTGACCCCTAAACTATGCACATGTCTTTCAGCTTGTGAATAAATATTTTATTATATGCTCTTAATTCAGAGTATCAATTTTTTGTAATAAAGATGTATTTCTATTTTGTCACAAAATCTGTAATTTTTATTACTGAATAAAATTGTATCAGCTGTTAAAAAAAGAAAAAGAAATGAAATGAAATCCTGCATCGTTGCATTTTGTACTAGGAATATGACATGCTTCATTTTTCTGTTGATCTTTCTTCCTTCTTTGCAACATGATCCAGTTTTGTCGTAGTCCCTTAGAAACCCATTCTCTGTTCATCAATATTCCTACATTTTCCACTATGTATCTAATTTTTGACATCTTATTTTTTTCTATGAAAAGTATTTTGGCTAGAATGTGGCTCACTGGTACACACATATACACACACATACACACACACACACATCAAAGCCTTGTGCACCCTAAAATCACAAGAGACTGAAATCCTCCTCTCACTTTTGGAGTCTAAAGTTTAGAGATGCTAAAAACAACTATGAATCAGAGTATGGTAACACCAGTTCAAATTAGCTGGATATGTTATTAACTCATGGGTTTCAAAGAATTTCAATCATCTGTTTGTTAAATCCTCATTTCATCACTCAAAATTGAGTTCACTTCTTCCTTTAGATTACACAGCAAATGAAAATCTTAGTCTCTTCTACAAATATTGGTACAAGCACATTAGTCTTCAGATTCAGTAGGTAACTTGAAATTGCTCCAACTGTCAGAAACATAATCTTGATAAAATATAAAAGTAGGGCAAAGAGAAGAGTTAGCACATTTATATAAGCCAGTAAAACTTGTGGTTCTTTTAATTTTACTGCTTTTCTAAAGTTATAAAAAGTATAAAATTTCTATTTTTATATGTATGATGTATGTATATATCCATATGTCATAAATGAATATATATATTTTCCCATGTCTAAATGATATTATCAAATGTACTTACAGAATCAGTTAAATTTTTTTATTTTTTTTGTTTGAAAAATAGTAATTCTGGCTGTGGTTTATGGGAAGCCACAAAAGCTTTAACATACAATTTTTCCTATGTACACAATGTACAGCAGATGTAAATATGGGGCAGAAATTGAGGGAACAGTCAACTAATAACTGGTCCGGCGTAAGAGTCATGCCATGAGAAGGAGCCCACTATTGACACTGTTAATGATATCCTGCTATACTTGTAGACAGGAGCCTAGTAAAACTGTCATCAAAGGGGCTTCACCCAGTAACTGATGAAAACTGATGCAGAAACCCACAACCAAACATTGAGTGCATCTTTTAGAATTCTGCAGAAGAAGATAATTATAGGTGCCAGAGTATTCAAGGACACTACAAAAGATCTACAAAATCAACTAACCTGGGCCAATTGGCCCTCACAGAGACTGAACCATCAGCTAGAGAGTATGCACAGTATTAATGTAGACCCTCTGCTCATATGTAACCCTTGTATAGCTTGTTTTTGTTGTTGTTGTTGTTGGTTGTTTTTTTTTTTTTTTTTTTTTTTTTTTTGTAGAACTCAAAACAACAGGAGCAGGGGCTGTCTCTGACTCTGTTGCCTGCTTTTGGATCACTTTCTCCTAATGAGTCTACATTTCTAGCCTCAATTGGAAAAGATAAGTCTTATTGAACCTTGATATGCCAAGGCTGGTTGATATCCATAGGATGCCTCCTATCTTCTGGGAACAAAGGGAATTGAGGTGGATTCAGGGTGCAAAACGGGAGAGAGTGACTGTGAGGAAAAGAGGGAGGGGAAGCTGTGATCAGAATATTAAGCAAACAAATATCATAATAAAAGAGAAATATATAGTTCAGCCAGTAAAGGCGTTTGGTGCCAATATTGATGACCTTAATTAAATTTCGGGTACCTAATGGTACAAGGAGAGAATGAACTCCTGATATTTTTCCTGTGACCTCCATATGTGCATATGCATAGACAGACAGACAGACAGACAGACAGGCACACACACACACACACACACACACACACACACACACACACTCCAGAAAGAGACACAGAGAGAAAGAGAGGATATCACATAGAGAGATAAATAACATTAAAAAGAAGTTGAGGTAAGGGTCTCACTTTGTTGCCATGGCTGACCTGGAACACATTAGGTAGACCAAGCTGGTCTTGAATCCATAGAAATCTAGCAACCTCATTCTCTAGAATGCTGAATTAAATGTTTGTACCACCACACTCAGATTTTTAACAATAAAATTAATAATAAGCGTTCTATAAATTAAAGATACTTAAAGCTCCTAGAGTTATTAAAACTGTGATTCTAATAGTTTTCAGTTTTAAATGAAATTGTTAAGATAACTAACTAAAGTTCAGTAAGAATTTTGATTTGTATAATTATTTGAATAATTAGCTAAAGAAACATTTAATAGCTCTGCTACAAAAAATATAATTATGTATTCTAGGTTGTTGATCATGATTAAAAATATACTACACAGGATAGAATAAGAATTTCTATTCTTGATGTGAAGAGCCAAACTGGCAGAGTGTGCTACATAGAAGAGTCATAGCAGCATAAGAGAATCTGTGTGTGTGTGTGTTTGTGCATATATATATATATATATATATATATATATGAATGAATACTCTTGTTGTCATCATTACTCCAGTGGAGAAGCCCTTGTTCCTGTGAAGGCTCTATGCCCCAGTGTAGGGGAATGCCAGGGCCGAGAATAGGTATTTTTAAGACAGCACTAGAGGGAGAACACTAGAATGTAGCTGAGAAATGATGTCTAGATAACTCAAATACAATGCTGGAGAAAGAACAACAACAAAATTCAGAGCTATAACCTGGTCTCTTTATTCAATAGAATGAGTTCTTGAGATCTCTGACAAAAACATAAATGGGAAATAGCCATTAATGCTGATCACAGCAGCATACTGACAGCCTCAATTTCATGAAGTATTTATAGCTATTGTAAGCTTTAGAACCAGTTGGCAAGCTTATGTGTCCTGTCTGAAGTCAACTCCAGCCCTAGGGAAGGTGTTCAATTTGAATCTATTTAATTCTTAAAACTCCAACTGCTACAAACAACACAATTATGCATCATCTTACTATAAAGGCTGTCAGCTCAATCTTTGATCTTTCACAAAGCAATTGTTCTTTGTGTACCTTAATGGATGGAAGACAACTCACTCAAATCATACGTCTTCAAGTTGTGGCCAAAGTCTCATCAATTGTAGTCCCTGTGAGGATTAGAAAAAGGTAAAATTTTAAGTCAACAATCTGGGAAATATACTTATTTTTGAAAAAAGCATTCTTGGTGGACACAACTTCCATGAAACATAGGAATAAAAAGAAAGAAAGTAGGAAGGAAAGAAAGAAAGAAAGAAAGAAAGAAAGAAAGAAAGAAAGAAAGGAAGGAAGGAAGGAAGGAAGGAAGGAAGGAAGGAAGAAAGAAAGAAAGAAAGAAAGAAAGAAAGAAAGAAAGAAAGAAAGAAAGAAAGAAAGAAAGAAAGAAAGGGAACGGGAAGGAAAGGAAAGGAAAGGAAAGGAAAGGAAAGGAAAGGAAAGGAAAGGAAAGGAAAGGAAAGGAAAGAAAACATCTCAAAAATGAAGGACAGGTTTCCTGAATTAAGGGTAATATACTCAGACAAAAACAAACAGCTAAAAAATAAAGATATCTCTTTAGATCTGGAGAACACTCTTTTAAGTGAACAAATGATTGTGTTATAGAAATTTTCAGAGGGCAAAGACAAAAAGGAAAGGCATTGAAATCTGAAATCTTATTTCATAAGATAGTAACTACAATACTTCCAAATCTTCAAAGATATATGAATACCTAGATTCGAAGTGTTAAATAATCTTAAATAGATTTTACTAAATATACATTGACAAAATTTAAAAATTAAAAATACAAGACAAAGTCTCCTGAAGACAATATAACTACCAAGTCATGTTATAAGGGAAGATCCAACAGACTTACAGTAGATTTATTAGTAGAAACTAATGCAACGTAAAAGATACTAGAGGCTAGGCAGTGGTGGAGCATGCCTTTAATCCCAGAACTTGGGAGGCAGTGGCAGGTGGATTTCTGAGTTTGAGGCCAATCCGGTCTACAAAGTGAGTTCCAGGACAGCCAGCGTAATACAGAGAAACCCTGAAATCCTGTCTCTAAAAACAAAACAAAACAAAACAAAACAAAAAAAAAAAACAAAAAAAAAACAAAAAAAAGGAAAAGCAGGAGTATTATCCTAAGCAGAACAATCCTTTGAAGCTAAAGGATAAACAGTATTTCTCATTAAAGTGGAATTGTAAGGGCCTAGGACATGAGAAATGAAGCAAGAGTATATAGGAATGCTGGTACATGAAAGAGAAAAGGAAGAAAATAGAATCAAACCTTAATGTGATAGAACAGCACCAAATTACAAAGATAAATACTAATTTAAGAACTAATGCTGTTTTAGATTTTAATTACTGTGTCTAAGAGATCATAAAATAAAACTGCTTCTAACTTATAAGTCACTTACATTAGGACAAATACTTCCTCAAATGCTAGAGGCTATATTTCATGCAAGATAAGGAGCTACAATTTTCACTCCCCTAAATAAGACTGTTTGATTCAACTGCATGTGCTTGATCACATTTCAGTGGGTGGGGGCACATGGGCAGGAAACATAACAGGATACATGTTTGCCCTGATTGGATGTATATAGAAGATATATACAGGCAGAAAATACTTAAGTATTATGGAAGCTCTCTTCTAATTAAGGTCGAAGTCCACCATTGGCCTTATAATCTCTGAACTCAGAGAAATATAAATGACTCCTTTCATTGATAGAGCTTCTCCTTCTGACTTTATATGAGGAATTCAAAAACCCTGACACATTCCCTTATCTCAGCAACGTCACCTAGCCTTAGACTACAAGATCAATTTCATTTGTCTTGATAAGTACTCTTTCAATTAGCACCTGAGATTCCTGAAAAGTTTCCCTGTGTTAATGAGATATTTTGGTACCCCTAACCTTCAGCCAATGACCTTTGCCCATCCTACCCCAAGTTCCCTAAATTACATGAGCCTTGTATCACCAGAAAGGAAAGTTGATCTGAACCCCCATTCTTTACTTATGCCCCCATTGTCCTCTTGGACCAATATCAGCTGACAATCTCCCAGACCAGGGATACTCACACTGAATATAACCTGGTGACAAATATTTAGCCTTATGAGTTTTCCTTTATAATTTTCTAAAAAGATGTGACTAGTCACCAATTTCCTGGAACCCCAGAATACACCTGACTAGAGTCACTTATTATTCTGGCCAGTATTTGTTTAAAGCTTGATTCAAATTTGGCTGGAAAGTGGTCTTATTCTTCACCAGTGGGATTAACACTAAGAAAGATATAAATGAAGAAATAAAAATTACATCCTCATCATTACCACCACCACCATCACCACCACCACCACCACCATCTTCTCTATGAAAATAGATTAATTCACTGTAGGACAGTGGGCCATGTCACAAAACCTGGTAAGTTGAGCAGGTTCAAAGTCCTCCAACCCAGGCACCCACATAAGATGGGAGGTAGCTCCCTACCACATTACTTCCCATATAGGACATGTGACCTGTGTTCATGTAGGCCAGAACAGAGTTCTAAATGTTAATGAGATATTTACATGAGCCCTGTAGGTATAGCCAATAAGCTTTCCTTCTCAGACATTCCTTTATGCAAAGGGTATTTAAATTCTGGCCCACCCTGATGAGTTGATATGCTCCTGATTTCTACACTGATCAATCAATAAACAGTTTGGAACCAAGGACTGTCTCTTTCATCAAGAATCACCTTGGGGAGAAAGGAGAAAGCCTTCATCTACAGACCATCACACTCTAAGTCTCCTACAGAAGGCCCTTCTGTGTTCCTAGACAACCTCCTCTAAGCTAAGGATTTTTACAGATGAGCTAAGCCCAAGTCCCCCCACACCACTCTGGGCTCATCTTCAGCCTGAGGGCCTCATCCATTCTCTGCTGTTCAGCGATCCATGTCTGGATGTCCAGGAGAATGGCCACCTTGTCACAGGCCAGTCGACCATTAACCCTCCCTTCCATGCAGTTTCCAGTGGAGACTGGATGCCCAGGATCTTGGGAATCCCAGCTTTTACCTCCCACATCCTAGGCTGTATTTCCCTACCCCCTGTGCCTTATATTGACAGTTCACTAGATCATAGCATCCTACAGAATCTCAGGGTAGATTCAGTCTAGTATCTCCACATTCTTCCTGCTCAAGTAGCTGTTTCCACACATGAACATCAGGGCAGAAAGCAAAACCACAATTTACCAAAGGGCAGGCAGGGGAAAAAGGAAAATCAAGATACAAAAGTGCACTGGATACCATAGAAAGTTATATCATTGTGATCACATATTCTAGAAGCAATCAAAATTTTTGTAAAATAAAGCCACTGTTTCCATAAAACCACAAAATTTAAGTTCTTGATGGACATGCAGCTGAAAAAAAAAACCAGCAAAACACTAGTAAGACAAATTTACTAGTACTTTATGATCTTATGATCAAGTGAGATTCATATCCCAGATGCAAAAGTGTTTTATATAACTGAATGAATAAATTTGATCACATCAACAGAATGAAGGACAGAAATCATCTAACTTTAACATAAACAGACAAGCAACTTATCAGTCAATATATAGGAATTTTGTAATGTCTGAAGTGAGCTGAACTTAGTGGTAAAGCCTATAATTCCAGCTACTCCAGAGGCTGAGGGAGATCTCAAGTTAAAATCTCTGGTCAAAGGTGAAAATATATAAACTACAGTTCATTTCAATATACAAGATTTACAAACATTAATGAATTTAAAACAGAAATTGAAGAGACATTTACAAAGCATGATATAAAACACTAAAACTAGAGGATAATCCTTCCAATCCATACTTTTTTTCTTATGGCAAGAAAAGAAAATTGAAAGGAAAATATGAAAAAGATACTTAAATGGAATACTACACATATCTGCATGCACACAAATATACACAAAAGGTAAAGGACAGAAGAGTGACACTTTCACATATTCAGCATACCGTAATATGATACATTGTGGATATACCAATGGTTATTTCTTTTTGTCTCTCTCTCTATGTGTCTCTCTCTTTTTATTGTCAAACAGTCTCTCTCTCTCTCTCTCTCTCTCTCTCTCTCTCTCTCTCTCTCTCTCTCTCACACACACACACACACACACACACACACACACACACACTAGCATACATTTTGACTCAGGAAAATATTTCCTAATCTATTTGGCTTTTGCATCTTTTTCTTCACTCATTTACAAATATAAAACCCCCACTCAAACAAAAAGATCTTTCCAACGAATGTTATTGATAAATTCTCACTTTTTAGAACAAGGGACCCAAGGTGATAGACTTAATGATCTAGAAATTTTCTGAGTTCTGTTCTGTGGTGGAAACTAAAAGAACATGGATAAGTGCCTGTTGATGCTTTGGAAAGTTGACAGAATCATGAGAGAAAAAATATATATTTTTTAGATTTTATAATATTAGAATTTTACATTTTAGATCTTAACATATTTTGTGTTGTCTCTATGCCTCTCCCTTCTTTCTTCTTACCTTTTCTTTCCCTTAGTTCTTCTTCTCACACTTTGTTTTCCTGTCTATCCCTAACTGTAATTGATAAATTTAGAATGACAATCCCGTTTCCAACTCTGAAAATGAATTAAACTACTACCTAATATCAGAGAATGCTGCCATAGGTTAATTGCATATTAATTTCTGTGGCCTTGCCATTTTAATTCATCATTAATCACCGATTCTGGGGGCATGTCATTTCAAACCAATGCTGAGGGTGTGGTCTTTAGAGATTATCTCTTGTTCTTATACAAATATAAATTACAAAAACTTTAGTGACTTTTAATATCAATCTACAATGATGTATGACAAGTTAAAATTAGAGAATAATAATCATAATAACAAAAACCATGTAAAATGAATTAATCTGTTTATTTTTAAGAAAGACCTGCTGTATCAATTTTATTTATCCAGACATGGAGATATTCCTGACCAGATGGCTTTCCTGATATGAAACGGGACATGAGTCAAATTCCTCCATGCTAACAATTTAGGAAACATCATAGATCCTCTAGGAAATAATGAAGGATTAAATAATTGGTTATAATGCGATATGATATGAAAATTTTATTTATTAAGAGATTGATGAGACAGCTCAGAAGAGACAGGTACTATCTGTCAAGCCTAGTGACCTGAGTGTGATCCTTAAGTTATAAACAAAGAATATTCTTGCTATTATAGAAAGGAACACAGAACAAAGTAACAAAGTAAAATTAAGGAACAAAAGGGTAGGCAAGGAAAGGGAAGGGAAGAGGGAAGAAGCGGGAAGAGGGAAGAGGGAAGAGGGAAGAGGGAAGAAGGAAGAGGGAAGAGGGAAGGGAAAGAAAGGAAAGGGAAGGAAAGGAAAGGGAAGGGAAGGGAAGGAAAGGAAAGGAAAGGAAAGGAAAGGAAAGGAAAGGAAAGGAAAGGAAAGGAAAGGAAAGGAAAGGAAAGGAAAGGAAAGGAAAGGAAAGGGAAATCATTTTGGCTTCTGGCATTTCATTTTTCAAAAACAAACATTCTCCAATGCTAATGGATCCATACAATTATGGATCCATAGTGAAAATGTCAGTCCTACAAAAAGCAACCTACAGATCCATCATAATCCAAATTAAAATTCCAACACAATTCTTCATAGAAATTAAAAGAACAAGATTCAGCTTAATTATGGAAATACACACACACACACACACACACAGAGAGAGAGAGAGAGAGAGAGAGAGAGAGAGTAGCTAAATTAATCTGAATAATAAAAGAACTGCTGAAAGTATCACCATCAATGATTTCAAACAGTATTACAGATCTACAGTACTAAAACCAGCATGATATTGACTTCAAAACAGATATGTTGACCAACAGAATCAAACTGAAGATACCCAATATAAATCTACACACCTGAGAGTTGTGTGGTTGTCTTGATATTTGTTTTCTGGTGTTAATTATTTTTCTTGAAGAAGCATTGCCCCTGATGAGCAGCTTAATATATATTTAGGTGATCTCATGTGAAGCTTTTCTCCATTATACTTGGTCAATAAAGGCTAGAATTTGTAGTTGGTCAGTGGAGGGGAAAGGTGGGATTGGAGGTCTAAGAGTGGGGGCAGGTATAGAGGCAGAAGAGGATGAGAGGGGAAGGGGAGAGGACTGAAGAAGAGGAGGAAGAAACTATGATAGAGCAGAAACATGTGGCTAGGAGAAACTGTAAGTAGCAAGGGGTCTCATAGCTGGGGAATAAGTTAATATACTGTTAAATTTGTCCAATCTAGGTTTGTAGTCTGTAATTTAATAACTGGATTTTGTCTTTTTACATGGGCTTATTGAGATTGGAAATTCCAGTAACATCTATGGACACCTAATTTTTTTCAAAGAAATGAAAAATGAGTATTGGAGAAAGGACAGAATCTTTTACAAATAGTGCTGGTAAAAGTGAATGCTGTATGTAGAAGAATGCAAACAGAACCATTTTATCACCCTGATCAAAATTTAACTCCAGGTGGATCAAGGACCTCAACATAAGATACCTCATATCTGACAGAAAAGAAAGTGAGTTATTCCTTTCAAAGGTCTTTCTGAATAGGATAACAACAGCTTATGCACTAAGAACAGAACAGCACTTAATAAATGTGACATCGTAAAGTTAAAATCTTCTGTATAGCAAAGCAAAACCTTCAGAGTAGAAAAAATAGCAATTATATATTTAATAGAAGGTTAGTATCTAGAATACCTAAAAAACCTAAAGAGCACTGTGCATTAAGAAAATATATAACCCAATTAAAAAAATGGAGAATAAGTTTAAACAGAGATCATCAAAACATGAAACAAAAGTGTCTGTGGAGTACTTAAAAATGTTTGACATTCATAGCCATCAGAAAATATAAACTATTTTGAGATTTCATATGACCCCAGGCAGAATGGCCAAAATCAACAAAACGAATTATGCTAGTGTGGTGGCTATGACCCATTACTAAAGTTGCTCAAGCTATAATCATCCTAAACCATAAAAATATTTCATTGTTACTTCATAAGTGTAACTTTGCTATTGTTATAAAACATAATGTGAATGCCTGATATGCAGGATATCTGATATGAAACCCCTGTGGGGGTAGCAATTCACAGTTTGACAACTGCTGGGCTAAAAGAACATAAAAATAAGGATGTATTGCAACATTCATAGATCAGATTATCACTCAACTTTCACAAGAAAAGCTGCTTCTTGCAATAGATGGCAATAAACAGAGATCCACAATTAGACAATGTACAGAGTGATAGACTTTGGAGGACTCAGTCCTGAATGAAATGTCTTTATCAAATTCTTCCCCTCAGGGTTCTATGTGGAATACCAGGTAAGAAGATTGTTAAGAGTTAGAAGTAGTTGATAACTGTAAGGAAACTGTCTTGAGACATAACAGGATGGAAACCCATAAACTCACAGAGACTCTCACAACACAAATAAAAATTGCATTCAGCATTAGTTGGTATAAAGAATTTGTATTTAGTGAACAAAATATCTGCTTCTGGTGTTTTGATAATGACTTTCCTCAGCTTAATATAATTTTAAAGATATTCATGTCAGTATCATTCATTTTAGAGTATTTAGTCATTTTCAAATACTGCTATTACTTTTCTAATTGCTTACAAATCAGAAGAATTATTTAGACAACACAATCTCTCTTAGTGCTCTGTGATTATTTACTATCCTTTACATAAGTGACAAAGGGTCTGCTACCATCATGCCCCCTTTAGTAATGCTTGTTTTTATAAAAATGTTAAAAGCTTGGAATTGCATTAAAGATTTTTCCATTTAATGTTTTATATTTTGATCAGAAGGAATGATATTATAGGGTAGAATATAGTTCATTTTTGTGTGTCCTCTCATCTTGAATGCTCTGATAATTATTTTGATTATTTATTGTAATATTCAATTATACTTCTGAAAATGTTATTTTAAATATACCAGGTGCTTTGTTGGTATTGGAATGATTCATTACAAGTTTATGAAACAATATCAATCATCCTAAAATCTACAAAAAAAAGTATTTTTTTTTTAAAAATTGTTTTAGAAGATTCTCCTTCCCTGTTATCTCCTACAATTTGAAGAGAAAAGCAAGTTAGTAGCTGTCAAGGTCTTTGCTGAAAAAAAAAAAAAAGAGCTGTAATTGTTAAGAAGATTAGCCCTATTAAACAGAAGCCAGCTCTGCAATTGAATAAAGTGAAGGGAACTCTCCCTGCACGACCCCACCCAGCTAACTTTCCAGTTTATGGCAGAGATCATAAGGAGTTTTCTGCTCCTAAGAAGTAAGGGAAAAAAAACTCGGTTTCTAATGTGCTTCAAGTGGGCAAAGTCGGTCTTCAAGTCTACAGCCAAACTTAGTGTCATCAACAAGCTTCTGACTTTAGAGTAATGAAAGATATAAGGGAAAAGGGATCATGGAAACTGTCACCAAGGTTGCAAGGAGCAATTTAGGCTAGGCAGTATATAGTATTAAAGTCTCTGCATAAATACACTGAGAGGTCAATGTATAGGACTATAATAGGGAGGTTTGGGTTGCAATGGTAACTAAGCAAGTAGATGTTGGAGATTCTACAATCAAGGTATCTGCCAAGGAGAGCAGCCCACACAGCTGCAAAGTTGGAGAGGCAGACTATATAAGCCATTTGGACATGGACATTGAACATGGAACTATAGGATCTGATGTATGTATAGATATGAATATGGTTTGAATAAAAAATAATATCCCCTGTAGACTGAAGTACTGGAACGCTTGTTTCCCAGTTGACAGCAAGGTTTGGGAAGGTGATGGAGACTTCTTGGTGAATGTATGTCATTGAGGGCAGGCTTTAAAGGTTCATAACCTAAGCACATTATGCTTTCTCTATGCTTTGTGTTTGTAGTAGATGTGATCTTTCTGCCTGCCTCCCGCAACTTGTACCTATAGACTTTGACCTATAGCATGTTGGACTCTATCCCACTAGAAGAGTAAACTCAGAGAAAATCTCCTGTAAGTTGCCTTGATCAAGTATGTTGTCATAGACCGAGAAGTAACTAATGCAAGCATAATGCATTTTTGTACATGCTCTAATTTTGACTATCATTAAATTACTTTGAATATCAACATTCATCCTGTAATATGCTGAAAAATTTAACTACTATTTGAGTTGGGAATTGGTATTGTTGTATTTTATGAAGCAATATCAGTCACTTTATAATCTATAAGTACATATTTTTCTTTTTCTACATTTTTAAACAAAAACTTTCTAGTAGATTTTCCTCTGCTAGTGTCACCATATTCATTGCCCTTGATACCACCTTACAAACTCAATTCTGCCTACATTTTACATTTAAACAAATCAGAGTTCAAAATTATGTAGAGCTCAAAAGTAATGTTTCAATATATCTCTTTAATTAAATCTTATTTGGAATGAGTTCTTAAGAAATACATTGGGTACTTGAAATTCTGTTTTCTTTGAATTGGTAATTCATATTTCAAAAATGATTTCAAAGTAAATACTATAGTAGGGTTATTATAAAATGGTTTTCATGTGTCTTTTCTTTTAGATATTGTATCTGAAACTTCAAATTCAACACTTCTTTGAAAAGTTAATGTTTTTGAATCAACTTTGAAATCGTGGAGTAAGCAAATAACAGAGATTGGAAATAGACAATGTTCAAAATTATTCACTTGAGTTTTATGATTGAATAATTGAGCTTAGAAAATACATGTAGGCTTCAAATTTATATAAAAAAAACAATGCATGGGAAGGTAAGGAAAAATCATTAGATTAAGGTAAGGAAATATCACTAGAATACACATATAAAATATTTTCAGGAAGAACATTTTCCTGGAATTCAAATATGTTCTGTCCAGACATGAAACACTGTTGAGTATCTTAACATAAAAGAACTAATTCCAGATATCCAAAGAAGCTTTTAAATGTAAACATGTAATATTTTTATTACGTATTTTCCTCAATTACATTTCCAATGCTATCCCAAAAGTCTCCCATACCCTCCCCCCCCCCACATCCCTACACACCCATTCCCATTTTTTTTTTTGACACTTGCCTTCCCCTGTACTGGGGCATATAAAGATTATGTGTCCAATGGGCCTCTCTTTCCAGTGATGGCCAACTAGGCCATCTTTTGATACATATGCAGCTAGAGTCAACAGCTCCATGGTACTGGTTAGATCATAATGTTGTTCCACCTATAGGGTTGCAGATCCCTTTAGCTCCTTGGGTACTTTCTCTAGCTCCTCCATTGGGAGCCCTGTGATCCATGCAATAGCTGACTGTGAGCATCCACTTCAGTGTTTGCTAGGCCCCGGCATAGTCTCAAAAGAGACAGCTATATCTGGGACTTTTCAGCAAAATCTTGCTAGTGTATGCAATGGTGTCAGCATTTGGAAGCTGATTATGGGGTGGATCCCTGGATATGGAAGTCTCTAGATGGTTCATCCTTTCGTCACAGCTCCAAACTTCGTCTCTGTAACTCCTTCCATGGGTGTTTTGTTCCCAATTCTAAGAAGGGGCACAGTGTCCACAATTTGGTCTTCATTCTTCTTGAGTTTCATGCGTTTAGCAAATTGTATCTTATATCTTGGGTATCCTAGGTTTTGGGCTAATATCCACTTACCAGTGAGTACATATTGTGTGAGTTCCTTTGTGAATGTGTTACCTCACTCAGGATGATGCCCTCCAGGTCCATCCATTTGGCTAGGAATTTCATAAATTCATTCTTTTTAATAGCTGAGTAGTACTCCATTGTACAAATGTACCATATTTTCTGTATCCATTCCTCTGTTGAGGGGCATCTGGATCCTTTCCAGGTTCTGGCTATTATAAATAAGGGTGCTATGAACATAATGGAGCATGTGTCCTTCTTACCAGTTGGGACACCTTCTGGATATATGCCCAGGAGAGGTATTGCTGGATCCTCCGGTAGTACTATGTACAATTTTCTAAGGAACCACCAGACTGATTTCCAGAGTGGTTGTACAAGCTTGCAATCCCACCAACAATGGAGGAATGTTCCTCTCTCTCCACATCCTTGCCAGCATCTGATGTCACCTGAATTTTTCATCTTAGCCATTCTGACTCATGTGAGGTGGAATCACAGGGTTGTTTTGATTTGCATTTCCCTGATGATTAAGGTTGTTGAACATTTTTTCAGGTGCTTCTCTGCCATTCAGTATTCCTCAGGTGAGAATTCCTTGTTCACTCCTGAGACCCAAATTTTAATGGGTTTATTTGATTTTCTGGAGTCCACCTTCTTGAGTTCTTTATTTATATTGGATATTAGTCCCCTATCTGAACTTGGTAAAGATCCTTTCCCAATCTGTTGGCAGTCTTTGTGTCTTATTGATGGTGTCTTTTGCCTTGAAGATGCTTTGCAGTTTCATGGAGTCCCATTTGTCAATTCTAGATCTTACCGTGCAAGCCATTGCTGTTCTATTCCGGAATTTTTTTCCCCCTGTGCCCATATCTTCAAGGCTTTTCCCCACTTTATCCTCTATAAGTTTCAGTGTCTCTGGTTTTATGTGAAGTTCCTTGATCCACTTAGATTTGACCTTAGTACAAGGAGATAAGAATGGATCAAATCGCATTCTTCTACATGATAACAACCAGTTGTGCCAGCACCATTTGTTGAAAATGCTGTCTTTCTTCCACTGGATGGTTTTATCTCCCTTGTTGAAGATCAAGTAACCATAGGTGTGTGGCTTCATTTCTGGGTCTTCAATTCTATTCCATTGGTATACTTGTCTGTCACTATACCAATACCATGAAGTTTTTATCACAATTGCTCTGTAGTAAAGCTTTAAGTCAGACATGGTGATTCCACCAGAGGATCTTTTATCCTTAAGAAGAGTTTTTGCTACGGTAGGTTTTTTGTTATTCCTGATGAATTTTCAGATTGCTCTTTCTAATTAGTTGAAGAATTGAGTAGAGATTTTGATGGGGATTGAATTGAATCTGTAGATTGCTTTTGGCAAGATAGCCATTTTTACAAAGTTGATCCTGTCAATCCATGAGCATGGGAGATATTTCCATCTTCTGAGATCTTCTTTAATTTCTTTCTTCAGAGGCTTGAAGTTTTTATCATACAGATCTTTCACTTCCTTAGTTAGAGTCACGCCAAGATATTTTATATTATTTGTGACTATTGAGATAGGTGTTGTTTCCCTAATTTCTTTCTCAGCCTATTTATTCTTTGTGTAGAGAAAGGCCATTGACTTGTTTGAGTTAATTTTATATCCAGCTACTTCACCGAATCTGTTTATCAGGTTTAGGAGTTTTCTGGTGGAAAATTTTAGGGTCACTTATATATACTATCATATCATCTGCAAAAAGTGATATTTTGACTTCATCTTTTCCAATTTGTATCCCCTTGATCTCCTTTTGTTGTCAAATTGCTCTGGCTAGGACTTCAAGTACTATGTTGAAGAGGTAGGGAGAAAGTGGGTAGCCTTGTCTAGTCCCTGATTTTAGTGGGACTGTTTCCAGCTTCTCACCATTTACTTTGATGTTGGCTACTGGTTTGCTGTAGATTGATTTTATCATGTTTAGGTATGGGCCTTGAATTCCTGATCTTTCCAAGACTTTTATCATGAATGGGTGTTGGATCTTGTCCAATGCTTTTTCAGCATCTAACGAGATGATCATGTGGTTTTTGTCTTTGAGTTTGTTTATATAATGGATTACATTGATGGATTTTCATATATTAAACCATCCCTGCATCCCTGGAATAAAACCTACTTGGTCAAGATGGATGATTGCTTTAATGTGTTCTTGGATTTGGTTAGCAAGGATTTTATAGAGGATTTTTGCTTTGATATTCATAAGGGAAATTGGTCTGAAGTTCTCTATCTTTGTTGGATCTTTCTGTGGTTTAGGTATCAGAGTAATTGTGGCTTCATAGAATGAGTTGGGTAGAGTTCCTTCTACTTCTATTTTGTGGAATAGTTTATGCAGAACTGGAATTTGATCTTCTTTGAAGGTCTGGTAGAACTCTGCACTAAACCCAATTGGTCCCGCGCTTTTTTTGGCTGGGAGCCTATTAATGACTGCTTCTATTTCTTTAGGGGATATGGGACTGTTTAGATCATTAACTTGATCCTTATTTAACTTTCATACCTGTTATCTGTCTAGAAATTTGTCCGTTTTGTCCAGGTTTTCCAGTTTTGTTGAGTATAGCCTTTTGTAGAAGGATCTGATGGTCTTTTGGATTTCTTCAGGAACAGTTGTTATTTCTCCCTTTTTAATTCTGATTTTGTTAATTAGGATGTTGTACCTGTGCCCTCTAGTGAGTCTAGCTAAGGGTTTATCTATCTTGTCAATTTTCTCAAAGAACCAACTCTGCATTTGGTTAATTCTTTGAATAGTTCTTCTTGTTTCCACTTGGTTGATTTTACCCATGAGTTTGATTATTTCCTGCCATCTATTCCTCTTGGGTGAATTTTCTTCCTTTTTTTCTAGAGCTTTTAGATGTGATGTCAAGCTGCTAGTGTGTGCTCTCTCCAGTTTCTTTTTGGAGGTAATCAGAGATATGAGTTACCCTCTTAGAAATGCTTTCATTGTGTCCCATAGTTTTGGGTATGCTGTGGCTTCATTTTCATTAAACTCTAAAAAGTCTTTAATTTCTTTCTTTATTCCTTCCTTGACCAAGGTATCATTGAGAAGAGTGTTGTTCAGTTTCCACATGAATGTTGGCTTTTCATTATTTATGTTGTTATTGAAGATCAGCTTTAGTCCATTGTGGTCTGATAGGATGCATGGGACAATTTCAATATTTTTGTATCTGTTGAGGACTATTTTGTGAACAATTATATGGTCAATTTTGGAGAAGGTCCCGTGAGGTGCTGAGAAGAAGGTGTATCCTTTTGTTTTAGGATAAAATGTTCTGTAGATATCTGTTAGATCCATTTGTTTAATAACTTCTGTTAGTTTCACTGTATTCCTGTTTAGTTTCTGTTTCCATGATCTGTCCATTGATAAAAGTTGTATGCTGAAGTCTCCCACTATTATTGTGTGAGGTACAATGTGTGCTTTCAGCTTTACTAAAGTGTCTTTAATGAATGTGGCTGCCCTTGCATTTGGAGCATAGATATTCAGAATTGAGAGTTCCTCATGGAGGATTTTACCTTTGATGAGTATGAAGTGTCCCTCCTTGTCTTTTTTGATAACTTTGGGTTGGAAGTCGATTTTATTTGATATTAGAATGGCTACTCCAGCTTGTTTCTTCAGACCATTTGCTTGGAAAATTGTTTTCCAGCCTTTCACTCTATGGTAGTGTCTGCCTTTTTCCCTGAGATGGGTTTCCTGTAAGCAGCAGAATTTTGGGGCCTGTTTGTGTAGCCAGTCTGTTAGTCTATGTCTTTTTATTGGGGAATTGAGTCCATTGATATTAATAGATATTAAGTAAAAGTAATTGTTGCTTCCTTTATTTTTATTGTTAGAGTTCGAATTTTGTTCTTGTGGCTGTCTTCTTTTTGGTTTGTTGAGGGATTACTTTCTTGCTTGTTCTAGGGCGTGATTTCCGTCCTTGTATTGCTTCTTTTCTGTTATTATCCTTTGAAGGCTGGATTCGTGGAAAGATAATGTGTGAATTTGGTTTTGTCGTGGAATACTTTGGTTTCTCCAACTATGGTAATTGAGAGTTTGGCCGGGTATAGTAGCCTGGGCTGGCATTTGTGTTCTCTTAGTGTCTGTATAACATCTGTCCAGGCTCTTCTGGCTTTCATAGTCTCTGGTGAAAAATCTGGTGTAATTCTGATAGGCCTGCCTTTTTATGTTACTTGACCTTTCTCCCTTACTGCTTTTAATATTCTATCTTTATTTAGTGCATTTTTTGTTCTGATTATTATGTGTGGGGAGGAATTTCTTTTCTGGTCCAGTCTATTTGGAGTTCTGTAGGCTTCTTGTATGTTCATGGGCATCTCTTTCTTTAGGTTTGGGAAGTTTTCTTCTATAATTTTGTTGTAGATATTTGCTGGGCCCTTTAAGTTGAAAATCTTCATTCTCATCAACTCCTATTATCCATAGATTTGGTCTTCTCATTGTGTCCTGTATTTCCTGGATGTTTTGAGTTAGGATCCTTTGTGTTTTGTATTTTCTTTGATTGTTGTGCCGATGTTCTCTATGGAATCTTCTTGCACCTGAGATTCTCTCTTCCATCTCTTGTATTCTGTTGCTGATGCTGGCATCTATGTTTCCAGATTTCTTTCCTAGGGTTTCTATCTCCAGCGTTGCCTCACTTTGGGTTTTCTTTATTGTGTCTACTTCCCTTTTTAGGTCTAGTATGGTTTTGTTCATTTCCATCACCTGTTTGGATGTGTTCCTGTTTTTCTTTAAGGACGTCTACCTTTTGGTTGTGTTTTCTTCTTTTTCTTTAAGGACTTGTAACTCTTTAGCAGTGTTCTCCTGTATTTCTTTAAGTGAGTTATTAAAGTCCTTCTTGATGTCCTCTACCATCATCATGAGATATACTTTTAAATCCGGGTCTAGTTTTTCGGTTGTGTTGGGATGCCCAGGACTAGATGGGGTGGGAGTGCTGCATTCTGATGATGGTGAGTGGTCTTGATTTCTGTTAGTAGGATTCTTATGTTTGCCTTTTGACATCTGGTATTCTCTGGAGCTGTGCAGAATACACTCGGCGGGTTCCCGGAACCAAGATGTCTGCTGCTGATGCTCAGTCAAAGCACTCCCGTGCCAGGCGGACCCCTACCCTCTGGCCAGGAAAGTGGCCAGCTGTCTGGGGCCTGAAAAGGGGGCTGCCTTAGAAGCTCTGTGGTTTCCTCCTGTCCCAGAAGCTTTAGGCTTCTGTATTCTGTACTCTCACCTGTGCAGAATACACTTGGTGGGGTCCCGGAACCAAGATGTCTTCTGCCAATGTTCAGGCAAAGTGCTCTCACGCCGGGCAGACCCCTTTCCTCTTGCTGGGAAAGTCGCCAGATGTCTGGGGCCTGTGCAGAATACTCTCGGCTGGGTCATGAACATGTAATCTTATCAGTAATATTGAAATCTGGACAGGTAGAGTAGTGCCAGGAGATGTTTATAGGACTAGGACTGTACTTCCAGTTGGGAAAACAGAAGGAAGGCTAAAAAATCAAAGCAAGTGCTTACTAATTGTGTCTGTCTGTCTGTCTGTCTGTCTGTCTCTCTCTCTCTCTCTCTCTGTGTGTATGTGTGCATTTAATAATGACAAGACAATTTTAATTGTAGTTTTTCCAAAGTCATTTTTATTTTCTCTTTTTAACTGACATAGTATGCATATGTTCCACCAAAAAATAAACAAGCATAAAACAATAGAAGAGAACATTGGACATGCTGTTTTCTTTAAATTCCTTCAGAGTTTCACACAGTGTGTTTTGATCACATTTACTTATTCCCACAATGCCTCCCAGATCTATCCTGCCTGCCATAAATACCCAACTTTTGTGTTAATTTTAAAATTGAGTCCTTGGAGTCCAATGCATGCTATATGTATACCCTTGGGTATGTGGTCAGCCACTAGAGTGTAGGTGACCTACCAGGAACCACTCTTAAAGGGTTGTCCTTTCCAAGGAGCTCCCAATTACCAATAGCTCCTCAACTCTGAGTAGGACTTTAAGACTACAAACTTTCTCCATGCTGCAATATTTTCTGGCTCAATTTGGTGTAGTTCCTTTACATGTTATCACCATTCCTGTGAGTTAACCTATGAAACTATACTGTTGCATCTAGAAAACATTATTTTGTTGTAGTCATTCATTATCCTTTCCTTCTTACAGTCTTTCTATTCCCTTTCTGTAATTATCCTTGAGCCTTTTGAGGAAGAGGTGTGATACAGATATGTATATAGGGCTGGGTTGTCAACAATCTTCTATTCTCTGTAACTTGTACAGTGATGAGTCTTTGAATTGTCCAATGGAATGTCTTTTCATTAATGTCTCTTTATCACATCTAGAAACATCACCATCATTGTTATCATCATCATCAACATCATCATCAACAACAACAACAAAGACAATGACAACAATAACAAAAGGTGATCTTGATGTCAATGTAGAACTATTACCCAGAACACATCACCAAATCAATAATTCAAGAGCATTGCTAAAGTACAGATTACTAGTAGCCAAAAATGCATTTAATAATATTAAGCTATGTATGGAGCCGTAGATTATTAGACTGGTTATTTTCATGGAAAACTCATTTTGTCTTGTATATACTTGTACATTTGTGTCAATTTACTTTATGTGAGAAAGAAATTTGGTAATATTTCCTAAACACAAAAGTGAATGAAACTGATAGCAGCATCAACTGTGTAAATATTTTGCATAAATAAGCTAGTGAACACTCATTTATTTACTTCTGCACTCATTCAGTGATTTTTATTTGGGGCTTAGTGTTAGAATGAGCACTGAAATTTAAAGAGAAATGAAACTCAGTTTCTTGTCTCAAGGAGTTCACTTTCTTCTCTCTCTCTCTCTCTCTCTCTCTCTCTCTCTCTCTCTCTCTCTCTCTGTCTGTCTCTGTGTGTGTGTGTGTGTGTATGGTATGCGTGCCTGTGTATATGTGTGTATTTGTGTACATGTGCCTGTGTGCTTGTTTCTGTGTAAGTGCCTGAATATGGAAGGAGGATATGGACTCTGGAATAAGAAATTGACTATTGTTTATCCATTTACACTTCAGTATATTTTTCATTTTATGCCTTAGATTTTTGTATGCAGTATATAGATAATGATAATACTATGTCTTGATATTGAGTGGTATTTAAAGAGAAATAACTTCAGTGCAGATCATGCGAGGTGTTCAGGAAAATTTACTTTTCCCTTCCCTAAGCTTTGCTAGATTTACTTTTCCCAGCATCCCAACAGTTAGGTGTAGCAACATTACAACTTTATTTTTAAAATAATATAAGTGGAAATGATGCAGGAACTTTTGAAATGTGGCATAAATAAAACTCTTCCATTCCTATTCTCCTTATAAATGATAATATTCATAGTACTCATGAGAACCTTGGAAGGCACTTATGGCACTTATATCAATTCTATGACCACTGGTCTCCCTAAGCTTTCAATTGTGTGTGTGTGTGTGTGTGTGTGTGTGTGCATATTGTGTATGTGTGCTATAGAATGAAGATATATATATATATATATATATATATATATATATATATATATATATATATAAACATATAAACATCTTTCCTGGTTAAAATCCATTGGCATTATGATAGTTTAATTAAGGGAGAAAGCAGTACATTGAAGCTAGTTCCACTTGATGAATGCTATGACAACTGTTTTCAAATGTCAAAGCCTACCATGACTCCAAGGAAGTATACTTGTATAATATACACAATAACAGATATAGCATCAGTATATGGAAGGAACATAATAAGTAAATTATCTCACTATTGTTTCTGTAGCAGTGTTGCACATTGGATATTTAAACAAAAAATGTTTCTGTGACCCAATTATTTTTTTTTCCTGTAAGGATATCAGTCAGAAAGAATTAAACTTACAATGATTTTGGTTTATTTTAATTACCTATTTATGTAAAAAAAAAAAAAGAGTCACTTAGGGGTTAGAGCTTTACCACATGGGTTTTTGAAAATATATTTATTTCAGGCCATAAAAGTAAACACATAAAAATGATTATATAAGAACTTCCACCTGCTTGAAATATTTAAAAAGATTGGAGTCTTGATTGATATGTGGTGAGATCCTAATGACTAGTACATGATAAAATCAGTGCTGCAAAGAGAATTATTTTATTTAGAATAAAGGTCAAGTCAAATAATCTTGATTTTATTTATACAGTGATGCCAAACAACTAAAGCAGTAAAATAATGTTATGTGTGTGTATGTAATAACTTCTTAGACTCGTAGCAATTTGGACATCTTTTACAATATTTTATACTTTACAGAATTAAAAAAGTCATTAATTTGAACTTCACCATGCAAGGGTTATTATTGGGGAAAAGCTATTAATGTAGAAATTAGTGAAGAAACTAGAAGAAATGTCCAATTAGCCAACATGAAATATTAGACCCATATAGAAATCTTTTGCTTTCTTATTCTCCAACACTGGATATAGGAGGAGTAAAGTAAATGCAAATGCCTATCTCCAACCATTAGCATAAGTAATGCATCTTCCCAATGCATTTGTTTTTCTTGAGGTATTCAGTTAAGTCATTGCTTTCGGACCAATACAAGTAAGTATAGATGCAGTATACAATGAAATTCCAAGTCATCCTGTTTCTTTTAATTTTATTTATTTATCTATTTGTCTATCTACTTATTTATCTATAGTTTAAATAAAATCACTTTCTCCCTTCAATTTCCTTCCTTCAGTCTGTGCCATATCCACACCTCAATCCCTGTTAACTTTATGGCCTCTTTTTCTTTGGTTTATTCACACACACACACACACACACACACACACACACACCACAACCATATTCATACATATATAAATACAACCTACTGATTCCATTTAGTGTAGCTTATATCCATATTATTTCAAAATATACTACTTTGTATGAGATAAATGAATATGGTGCTCAACCATAGGAAAAGTCAATTATTCCTCTTTCAGCTGTCCTTAGTTGCCTGAAGTTCTTTGTCTAGTGGTGGGGCTCCATGAGATTTCCACCTTCCATACTAGCATGTTTATTGCTTGTAATTTGTCCCAGTCTTGTCTATGCAACCATATGAATGGAGTACCATGGATTTTAGAAAAGAACCTACTACTACCACTGTCATAAAACAAAATAATTTTAACTTATATGTATTTTCATACCTATAGCTTTTGACCCTCATAAATGAAATTCCCTTACAGAAGAAATCATTACAGAAAATCACAGCTTGTCATAATGTAGAGATCAAATCATTTTAGGGATCACAGTCATAGCATAAGGCTCAGAGAAATTGTGGAAAAAGAAACAGAAAGATTGTAAGAGTCAGAAAACCAAGGACACTCCTATAAGATCTCCTAGAAATTTTAGCATGGAAATTTTTTCTTAGATATTTTCTTTATTTACATTTCAAATGTTATCCCCTTTCCTCATTTCCCCTCTGAAAATCCCCTATCCCATCCCTCCTCCCCCTGCTCACCAACCCACCCACTTCTGCTTCCCTGTCCTGGAATTCCCCTATATTGGGGATCGAGCTTTCACATGAGCAAGGGTCTCTCCTTCCATTGATGTCCTACAAGGCCGTCCTCTACTGCATATATGGCTGGAGCCATGTGCAGCCCTCCATGTATAGTCTCTGGTTGGTGGTTTAGTCCCTGGGAGCTCTGGTGGTACTGGTTGGTTCATATTGTTGTTCCTCCTATGGGGCTGTAAACCCCTTCAGCTCCTTGGGTCCTTTCTCTAGCTCCTTCATTGGAAACCCTGTGCTCAGTTCAATAGTTGGCTGAGAGCATTCACTTCTGTATTTGTTCAGGCACTGGCAGAGCCTCTCAGGAGACAGCTGTATCAGGCTCCTTTCAGCAAGCACCTGTTGGCATTCACAATAGTGTCTGAGTTTGGTAACTGTATATGGGATGGATCTCTGGGTGGGGCAGTCTCTAGATGGCCTTTCCTTCACTGTCCTTCAGTCTCTGCTCCACACTTTGTCTCTGTATCTCCTCCCATAGTTATTTTGTTAGCTTAGAATTTTTAAGAATAAAGACTTAAGAAATAAATGGCTGATGATAAACTGTTTAACAAAATTCTCCATGATCCCCCTGCCCCAGTTTATGACCTTTCTATAATTTGAGGATGAAACTTCAGTGGACATTTTCAGAAAAAATTTCACCAGATGCTTTCACCTTGCTGTGCAGAGATATTGGTCTTACCAGAAGAAGTGCCTTCTGTATGTAAATCACCTCCCATCTAATAGAAACTGTCTATAAAAATATCTTGTATTGTAAAAATTTGCCTCATTCACACCTAATTAATCCATCAGAGAAAGCCTCCAATTGTAATTACTTTCACTGATCTCCAGAGTTAAACTCCTGACGCTGGGAAGAGATGGTAATCTCAATTTTTGGGATGCAATTTTTATGGTATCTACTGGCATTTTCAGAATAATAATGATCAATCAGTGAAGAATCTTATTTTATTTTACATATAACACAAGAAAACCTAAATTAGGTTATGTTGCCATAGGAGATGAATAGGAGATTAACGTAATTATTTTGAAAATTCTTCCCCCCACCCCAGCTCTGCAGTGAGCATGTATTCTGAAGTATGTGTTATTTTTTCAGTACTGATATTCTCTTCTGAACAGGATGTTTGAAAATTATGCTTTGTCATGAATAAGTAGATGTGGGAGATTTTTTAATGATTTGTCAAACAGCTATTGCAAGTTGTAAAATTATTTTTGTCATCAAATAATTATGAGTAAAAAATAGCTCCTATTATAATGTTTTCTGTGATTTTACTTGTGCTAAATATTTGGGACATGTATAATGGAAAGATGAGAAGCATAAATGGATACTTCTTGGGTTAAGAAACTGAATAGTACATATTTCATGGCCTGTTTCAGTGGAAGTCTTGGGAAATAGGTAGAAGGATAAATGGAAACCTTGCTATAGAAATAATATTACTGTCTTTCTTATAAGTTATTGTCTTTCTTATAAGTTATTACTGTACTTTCTTATAAGTACACTCAATGTTCTCAGTCTTTAACAAAATTCAGTCACTGGATTTCTGTGCCAGAAGACTCTCTATACTGTGTTCCTGAGGATTAAGCCCAGTACCTTTAGCACTCTGAGCAAGCACTATTCCTCTGAGCTATATATTCCCAGATACTACCTTTCACATTAGATTTGGCAATTTCCTTGTATATATCCCATTATCATCATTAAACCTCCCTATTAGACTCATGAGCTTTAAGACACACCCCCCTTTCCCTACTATCTTTGCAGAATCTGCTTTTCTTGATTTGGCGGGTAGCAATCCTGTTTTCTCTATATATGGTAATCAAATTGCCAGACTCTTGTCTCTACTATCCTTATAGTCTATTATAAATGATAGGGCTATATTCATAATGATCATGGTTCATTCAAATGCTTAATCCTCCTATCTGCAAACTCTTTATTTACTATGTTATTATGGCTATACTATTGACCTTTGTTTCTCCTGATTTACTCATAAAATGTGTTGAAATAATGCACTTAGCTGTTCTTATAAAGTATAAGGAATAAAATCATTATTATTTCTTCATTGTTTCATGTGATATCTGACATAATACAAGTATATAAATGTTTGGCAGACAAAGAGTGATTTATTATTCTCGTTGTTCCTAGATCCAGACTAAATTATCCATCAGTATTTCAAGAAAGGCAATGTTATCCTCAATGATACTCAGACACCTTTTCATTCATCTTCATTAAAAGTCCCATTTCTTGCTATTCCCCCATGCATTGAAGAATTGCCCTTGCCACATAGCTCTACAATTTTTTGATGTCACAACTGAACTGCCATTCTCCAAACTTATTACTTTTCTTCTGTCCCATTGGAATTGAATTCATTTCAGTGTTATACATCTGTCTTTGCAATGATGCATTCTATTTTTCTTTATATAATTTGCCATTATTTTTTGTTTAGTAACATTTTAATGAAAACTAAAATATTAATTTGTGCCAAACCAATACCAAAAAAAAACCTTGAAAATCAAAATAAAATACTGTTTTCTTATAGTAAAAATTAATGCATATATTCTGTGGAGTTAGATACATGCCTAGGACTACTGAAAAATGTTCACTCTTTTATACTAGAACTTCTTAAGAATGGATATTCCAAGAACAGTTTGGATAGATCCCAAACATGTGTACATCTGTGATTCCAAGAAAAGCTGTATTCTCAATTGGACCTAATCTAGGTAAATAGAAGTTGTTGTTGTTGTTATTATTATTATTTTTCCATTTTTATTAGGTATTTAGCTCATTTACTTTTCCAATGCTATGCCAAAAGTCCCCCATACCCACCCACCCCCACTCCCCTACCCACCCACTCCCCATTTTTGGCCCTGGCGTTCCCCTGTACTGGGGCATATAAAGTTTGCGAGTCCAATGGGCCTCTCTTTCCAGTGATGGCCGACTAGGCCATCTTTTGATATATATATATATATATATATATATATATATATATATATATATATTATTATTATTATTATTATTTACAACCCAAATATTGCCCTCCTTTCTGGCCAGTTGCTACTCCTAGAGTTCTTCCCCTGGCCCTTCAGTTCTGAGTGGGTGCCCCCCTCTGTTTACTACCCTACCCTAGGGCATCAAGTCTGTACAGGATTAGGCATACTTTTGTCCATTGAGGTCAGATAATGCAGCCCTCTACTACATATGTGCCAGACCTTGGACTAGCACATGTATGCTCTTTGGTTGGTGTACTTAGTCTCTGGAATCTCTTAGAGGTTCAGGCTAGTTGACACTGTTGATCTTCCCATGGGATATTCATCCCCTTCAGTTCCATGACTGTTCTATAGGAGTACCTGAACTTAGTCCAATGCTTGATTGTGAGTATATGCTGCTATTAGAGTCTTTCAGCCATACTAGAGTCTTCTCTGCAAGCATAATATAGAATCAGAAGTAGTGTGAGGAATTGATGCCTGCCAATGAGATAGATCTCAAGTTTGTTTGGTCACTGGTAAGCCATTCCATCAGAGTCTGTGCCATTTTTCCCTGAATTAATTACTTTTAGGCAGGAGCAATTTTTGGTTAAAAGTTTTGTAGGTGAGTATAGCCCTATCATTTATAATTGACTATAAGGATAGTAGAGACAAGAGTCTGGCAATTTGATTACCATATATAGAGAAAACAGGATTGCTACCCCCCAAATCAAGAAAAGCAGATTCTGCAAAGATAGAAGGGTAAGGGGGTGTGTCTTAAGTTTCTTCAAGTTCAATATCCCCACTTTTGAGCATTTGGGCTAAGGTCACCCACACTTCTTCTCAAGTTGCTGGGTCTTTCTAGAAGTTCCCCCCTACTCCCTACCTAGCAGCTGCATATTTCTACTCAATATTCTGTTCCTCTGGGCTTCAGTTCTGTATCTCTCCATGCCTGATCATGTTCCTCCTTTCCCCTCTCCCTTCCCTCTCCCATGCAGATCCCTGCCTCCCTCTACCTCTCATGATAATTTTGTTGCCCTTTCTAAGTGGGATTGAAGCATCTCATTTGGGCCTTCTTGTTTAAATTCTTAGGGTCTGTGTAACATGGGCATTCTGTACATTTTGGCTGACATCCACTTATCAGTGAGTACATACCATACACATCCTTTTGGGTCGGGGTTATCTCAATCAGGATGATATTTTCTAGTTCCATTCATTTGCCTGAAAAATTCATAATGTTCTCATTTTTAAATAGCTGAATAATATCCTATTGTGTAAAAGAACTACTATTTCTGTATCCATCCTTCCAAGATGTTCAGGGACATCTGGGTTGTTTCTAGTTTCTAGCTATTACAAATAAGGCCACTATGAACATAGTGGAACATGTGTCCTTGTGGGACAGTGGAACATTTTTTTGGGTATATGCCCAGGAGTGGTATATCTAGGTCTCTAGGTAGAACTATTTCCAATTTCTCAGGAAGCTCCAGATTGATTTCCAGAGTCCTTGCTCCAGTGCTTCATCTCACCAGCAATGGAAGAGTGTTTGCTTTTCTCCACAACCTCACTAGCATGTGCTGTTGTTCGAGTTTTTGATATTAGCTATTCAGATCTGTGTAAGGTGGGATCTCAAGGTCATTTTGATTTGCATTTTCCTGATAACCAAGGATGGTTAATATTTCCTTAAGTGTTTCTAGACAATTCAAGATTTTTTTTTTTTTTTTGTTGAAAATACTATGTTTAGCTCAGTACTCCATTTTTTAAATTGGGTTATTTGGTTTTTTGGAATTTAACATTTGAGTTCTTTGTATATTTTGGATATTATTCCTCTATTATATGCTTTCTTTTTTCCACAGTATAGTTTTTGCTTCTTTGTCATATATCTAGTGTCCATAGGTGTGTGGGTTTATTTCTGGGTCTTCAATTCTATTTCATTGATTAATCTGTCTATCTCTGTACCAATACCATGAATTTTTTATCACTACTGCTCTGTAGCACTACTTAAGGTCAGAGAAGGTGGTTCCTCCAGAAGATTTTTATTGTTCAGTATTGTCTCAAATTTTCTGGGTGTTTTGGGTTATTAAACTTTTACAGTTGGCATTTTCTTTGACTAATATATTAATATCTTCTATGATGTCTTATATGCCCGAGATTCTCTCTTATATCTCTTGTATTATGTGGTGATGTTGTGTCTGTAGTTCTTGTTCTCATTCCTAGGTTTCTCATCTCCAGAGCTGCTTCTATGTGTGCTTTCTTTAATGCTTCTATTTTCATTTTTAGGTCTTGAACTCTTTTATTTATTTTCTTCACATACTTTGTATTGTCTTGTATTTCTTTAAGGGATTTATTTCTTTCCCCTTTAAGAGATTGTATCTGTTCAACTATGTTTTCCTGTATGTCTTTAAGGGAATTATTTATGTCTACTTTAATGGCATGTAATTGTCTTTATAAGATGGAATTTAAGGTCAGAATTCTGCTCTTCAGGTATGTTAGTGTATCCATGGCTTGCTGTAGTAGGAGAACTGGGTTCTGATGGTGTCAAATTACATTGGCTTCTGTTGCTTATGTTCTTCTGTTTACCTTCCTCCATCTAGTTGGCTCTGGCCAGGGTATCCCAAATTGTAGCAGGCCTCCCCAGAGGGAGATGGAGGTCTGTGTGATGAGTTAGAGAAGACCTCCTGGGAGGCAGGCAGTCCTGTGGCCCTAGTTAGAGTAGGCCTCCAGGGAGACAAGCAGAGATTGGGGATAGGGAGGAAACCAATGTGCCTGATACAAGTGGAGGTATGGAAGGGGAAGAAGATGTGGCTCAACAGATGGATCAGAGTCCAGTTCTGGTGGTCTCTGTGGAGACCCAGCTGTTTTGAGTAATTGAGGAATGGGTCTCACCTATATTCCTATTTAGTGAAGTCTTCCCTGGAAATAGGCAGAGGTGTGAGTTTAGGGCGTAGCATGTCTATCTGCAGTGGGTGCAGGAGGAATTGCTGACTGGAAGGGAGCCAGGGTTCCAACCATAAGTAGAAATTTTATAGCAAGAGTTTTACACTAGAACATAGCCCTGAGCATCTCAACCACCACTCCACACCCACCCCAATTACTACATTAAAAGATATATTGCTTCCAAATTGTGTCCTTAAAAGACACTTTGAAAAATTATTTTTTCAACTTCATTATATTCTTTGTCATTTTCAGCTATATAGAGTCACACAGCTTGTTTGTCCATTTATTTGTAACAGGTATATTGTTAAATGCTAACTTGCTACAATCTGGGTCAGCCACCATTTTCATACAGTGTTTTCAGTGTATGAATAGACACTTACGGAATTAATATTCTATCATATATTTAAGCAAATCTATAATACTAGCAATTTATTTCACCTATATATTAGTAGTATATTAATTATTTAGTGCTTTTATATAATTTATCTATAAATCTTCCCATATACATTAGCATTATTCCTTTAGAAGGGGTTATTAGGGAAATAATTGATAATTAAAATAATGTAACCATGGTATAAAAATGTGTTCCTCTTGTGGGTAAAGAATTATGTGTTGTTGGAAACTAATACCATTGCTTAGCTGGATTCCAGAATTATAAACACTATGAGAGCATGTTACTGAGTTAGGGAAATGCAAATAGTAGGAAATAAAATTCCTTTTTCTACAGCTGACATAAGATGCATTATAGAATCCCTCTAGCTATTTTACAGACAAGAAATTGAAGGTACACAAAATCAAAGAAGGTTAGGCTCACTCAAAGGCGGTCATATAGAGAATTACATGAGGTGGTTGTGGCTGGGAACAGTGATAAGTCTATGTGGATGACTTTGAACTTTAAATATTCTGTGAGTGAAGCCTTCTGGAATTGTTATTGTGTAAGCATGGGATGTATAATACAGAAAAGGTTCGTGGAATGATATAGGCATCTTGGTCTACAACAATAGATTTGCTGTTTAGTGAAATTCAGAAGACTTGAAAGATGAAGGTCCTCTTTTATTTGAGATAAAAATTGAGAGAGCATAAGTCTCTGAAACAAGGGAAATATAACATGTTGACATATTAGAACTGATTCTCTAAACTCTATAGCTGTGCTCAATGGGATTCAATGCATAGAAATAATTGGTCTTAATTATTTTTCCAATGGAAGAGCTACATTACCTTCCAGGTTATAACTGTCTTTATGGTAACCTGCTTTGATCAAAAGAAGAACTGGGGCAAGTTTTCTCACATCTTAAAGTCTCAGTATCCTCAGTTAGACACAAAAAAACACTGTGAAGGCTCAGCCTCAGCAGCAGCGGTCGCCATCTGGGTTCCGGGATTCCACGGGACCTAGGAAATTAGTCTGAACAGGTTAGAGGGTGCGCCAGAGAACCGGACAGCTTCTGGGACGGGCAGAAGCACAGAGCCGCTGAGGCAGCACCCTTGGCGGGCCGCAGACAGCCGGCCACCATCCGGACAAGAGGACAAGTGTCCCCCTGGCTTGGGAGGCGGCCTCAGCCTCAGCAGCAGCGGTCGCCATCTTGGTTCCGGGACTCAGCAGAACTTAGGAAATTAGTCTGAACAGGTTAGAGGGTGCGCCAGAGAACCAGACAGCTTCTGGGATGGGCAGCAGCACAGAGCCGCTGAGGCAGTACCCTTTGCAGGCTGCAGACAGCTGGCCACCGTCCAGACCAGAGGACAGGTGTCCGCCTGGCTCGGGAGGCGGCCTCAGCCTCAGGAGCAGCGGTCGCCATCTTGGTTCCAGGACTCCCTGGAACTTAGGAATTTAGTCTGCACAGGTGAGAGTCTGCACCACAGAAGCTGACAGCTTATGGGAACTGCCAAAGCAACACAGCTTCTGAGAGAGGACCTGTTTTGGGCCTTCTTCTTCGACCAGGAGGAGGTCCAAAAACAAGATATCTGCGCACCTTCCCTGTAAGAGAGCTTGCCAGCAGAGAGTGCTCTGAGCACTGAAACTCAGAGGAGAGAATCTGTCTCCCAGGTCTGCTGAGAGACGGTAACAGAATCACCAGAAGAACAATCTCTAAACAGAGTCAACTATAACTACTAACTCCAGAGATTACCAGATGGCGAAAGGTAAACGTAGGAATCCTACTAACAGGAACCAAGACCACTCACTATCATCAGAACCCAGCACTCCCACTTCGCCCAGTCCAGGGCACCCCAACACACCCGAAAACCTAGACCTAGATTTAAAAGCATATCTCATGATGATGGTAGAGGACATCAAGAAGGACTTTAATAAATCACTTAAAGAAATACAGGAGAACACTGCTAAAGAGTTACAAGTCCTTAAAGAAAAACAGGAAAACACAATCAAACAGGTAGAAGTCCTTACAGAAAAAGAGGAAAAAACATACAAACAGGTGATGGAAATGAACAAAACCATACTAGACCTAAAAAGGGAAGTAGAAACAATAAAGAAAACTCAAAGTGAGGCAACAATGGAGATAGAAACCCTAGGAAAGAAATCTGGAACCATAGATTTGAGCATCAGCAACAGAATACAAGAGATGGAAGAGAGAATCTCAGGTGCAGAAGATTCCATAGAGAACATCGGCACAACAATCAAAGAAAATGGAAAATGCAAAAAGATCCTAACTCAAAATATCCAGGAAATCCAGGACACAATGAGAAGACCAAACCTACGGATAATAGGAGTGTATGAGAATGAAGATTTTCAACTCAAAGGACCAGCAAACATCTTCAACAAAATTATTGAAGAAAACTTCCCAAATATAAAGAAAGAGATACCTATGAACATACAAGAAGCCTACAGAACTCCAAATAGACTGGACCAGAAAAGAAATTCCTCCCGACACATAATAATCAGAACAACAAATGCACTAAATAAAGATAGAATACTAAAAGCAGTAAGGGAAAAAGGTCAAGTAACATACACAGGCAAGCCTATCAGAATTACACCAGATTTTTCACCAGAGACTATGAAAGCCAGAAGAGCCTGGACAGTGTTATACAGACACTAAGAGAACACAAATTCCAGCCCAGGCTACTATACCCGGCCAAACTCTCAATTACCATAGATGGAGAAACCAAAGTATTCCACGACAAAACCAAATTCACACATTATCTCTCCATGAATCCAGCCCTTCAAAGGTTAATAACAGAAAAAAACCAATACAAGAACGGGAACAATGCCCTAGAAAAAACAAGAAGGTAATCCCTCAACAAACCTAAAAGAAGACAGGCACAAGAACAGAATGCCAACTTTAACAACAAAAATAACAGGAAGCAACAATTACTTTTCCTTAATATCTCTTAACATCAATGGTCTCAACTCCCCAATAAAAAGACATAGACTAACAAACTGGTTATACAAACAAGACCCAACATTTTGCTGTTTACAGGAGACACATCTCAGAGAAAAAGACAGACACTACCTCAGAATAAAAGGCTGGAAAACAATTTTCCAAGCAAATGGTATGAAGAAACAAGCTGGAGTAGCCATCCTAATATCTGATAAGATTGACTTCCAACCCAAAGTCATCAAAAAAGACAAGGAGGGGCACTTCGTTCTCATCAAAGGTAAAATCCTCCATGAGGAACTCTCAATTCTGAATATCTATGCTCCAAATACAAGGGCAGCCACATTCATTAAAGAAACTTTAGTAAAGATCAAAGCACACATTGCACCTCACACAATAATAGTGGGAGACTTCAACACACCACTTTCACCAATGGACAGATCATGGAAACAGAAACTAAACAGGGACACACAGAAACTAACAGAAGTGATGAAACAAATGGATCTGACAGATATCTACAGAACATTTTATCCTAAAACAAAAGGATATACCTTCTTCTCAGCACCTCATGGTACCTTCTCCAAAATTGACCACATAATAGGTCACAAAACAGGCCTCAACAGATTCAAAAATATTGAAATTGTCCCATGTATCCTATCAGATCACCATGCACTAAGGCTGACCTTCAATAACAAAAAAAATAACAGAAAGGCAACACTCACGTGGAAACTGAACAACACTCTTCTCAATGATACCATGGTCAAGGAAGGAATAAAGAAAGAAATTAAAGACTTTTTAGAGTTTAACGAAAATGAAGCCACAACGTACCCAAACCTTTGGGACACAATGAAAGCATTTCTAAGAGGGAAACTCATAGCTCTGAGTGCCTCCATGAAGAAACGGGACACAGCACATACTAGCAGCTTGACAACACATCTAAAAGCTCTAGAAAAAAAGGAAGCAAATTCAACCAAGAGGAGTAGACGGCAGGAAATAATCAAACTCAGGGGTGAAATCAACCAAGTGGAAACAAGAAGAACTATTCAAAGAATTAACCAAAGGAGGAGTTGGTTCTTTGAGAAAATCAACAAGATAGATAAACCCTTAGCTAGACTCACTAGAGGGCACAGAGACAAAATCCTAATTAACAAAATCACAAATGAAAAGGGAGACATAACAACAGATCCTGAAGAAATCCAAAACACCATCAGATCCTTCTACAAAAGGCTATACTCAACAAAACTGGAAAACCTGGATGAAATGGACAAATTTCTGGACAGATACCAGGTACCAAAGTTGAATCAGGATCAAGTTGACCTTCTAAACAGTCCCATATCCCCTAAAGAAATAGAAGCAGTTATAAATAGTCTCCCAGCCAAAAAAAAGCCCAGGACCAGACGGGTTTAGTGCAGAGTTCTATCAGACCTTCAAAGAAGATCTAATTCCAGTTCTGCACAAACTTTTTCACAAGATAGAAGTATAAAGTACTCTACCCAACTCATTTTATGAAGCCACTATTACTCTGATACCTAAACCACAGAAAGATCCAACAAAGATAGAGAACTTCAGACCAATTTCTCTTATGAATATCGATGCAAAAATCCTCAATAAAATTCTCGCTAACCGAATCCAAGAACACATTAAAGCAATCATCCATCCTGACCAAGTAGGTTTTATTCCAGGGATGCAGGGATGGTTTAATATACGAAAATCCATCAATGTAATCCACTATATAAACAAACTCAAAGACAAAAACCACATGATCATCTTGTTAGATGCAGAAAAAGCATTTGACAAGATCCAACACCCATTCATGATAAAAGTTCTGGAAAGATCAGGAATTCAAGGCCCATACCTAAACATGATAAAAGCAATCTACAGCAAACCAGGAGCCAACATCAAAGTAAATGGAGAGAAGCTGGAAGCAATCCCACTAAAATCAGGGACTAGACAAGGCTGCCCACTTTCTCCCTACCTTTTCAACATAGTACTTGAAGTATTAGCCAGAGCAATTCGACAACAAAAGGAGATCAAGGGGATACAAATTGGAAAGGAGGAAGTCAAAATATCACTTTTTGCAGATGATATGATAGTATATATAAGTGACCCTAAAAATTCCACCAGAGAACTCCTAAACCTGATAAACAGCTTCTGTGAAGTAGCTGGATATAAAATTAACTCAAGTCAATGGCCTTTCTCTACACAAAGAATAAACAGGCTGAGAAAGAAATTAGGGAAACAACACCCTTCTCAATAGTCACAAATAATATAAAATATCTCGGAGTGACTCTAACTAAGGAAGTGAAAGATCTGTATGATAAAAACTTCAAGTCTCTGAAGAAAGAAATTAAAGAAGATCTCAGAAGATGGAAAGATCTCCCATGCTCTTGGATTGGCAGGATCAACATTGTAAAAATGGCTATCTTGCCAAAAGCAATCTACAGATTCAATGCAATCCCCATCAAAATTCCAACTCAATTCTTCAACGAATTAGAAGGAGCAATTTGCAAATTCATCTGGTATAACAAAAAACCTAGGATAGCAAAAACTCTTCTCAAGGATAAAAGAATGTCTGGTGGAATCACCATGCCTGACCTAAAGCTTTACTACAGAGCAATTGTGGTAAAAATTGCATGGTACTGGTATAGAGACAGACAAGTAGACCAATGGAATAGAATTGAAGACCCAGACATTAACCCACACACCTATGGTCACTTGATCTTCGACAAGGGAGCTAAAACCATCCAGTGGAAGAAAGACAGCATTTTCAACAATTGGTGCTGGCACAACTGGTTGTTATCATGTAGAAGAATGTGAATCGATCCATACTTATCTCCTTGTACTAAGGTCAAATCTAAATGGATCAAAGAACTTCACATAAAACCAGAGACACTGAAACTTATAGAGGAGAAAGTGGGGAAAAGCCTTGAAGATATGGGCACAGGGGAAAAATTCCTGAACAGAACAGCAATGGCTTGTGCTGTAAGATCGAGAATAGACAAATGGGACCTAACGAAACTCCAAAGTTTCTGCAAGGCAAAAGACACCGTCAATAAGACAAAGAGACCACCAACAGATAGGGAAAGGATCTTTACCTATCCTAAATCAGATAGGGGACTAATATCCAACTTATATAAAGAACTCAAGAAGGTGGACTTCAGAAAATCAAATAACCCCATTAAAAAATGGGGCTCAGAACTGAACAAAGAATTCTCACCTGAGGAATACCGAATGGCAGAGAAGCACCTGAAAAAATGTTCAACATCCTTAATCATCAGGGAAATGCAAATCAAAACAACCGTGAGATTCCACCTCACACCAGTCAGAATGTCTAAGATCAAAAATTCTGGTGACAGCAGATGCTGGCGTGGATGTGGAGAAAGAGGAACACTCCTCCATTGTTGGTGGGAGTGCAGGCTTGTACAACCACTCTGGAAATCAGTCTGGCGGTTCCTCAGAAAATTGGACATAGTACTACCGGAGGATCCAGCAATACCTCTCCTGGGCATATATCCAGAAGATGCCCCAACTGGTAAGAAGGACACATGCTCCACTATGTTCATAGCAGCCTTATTTATAATAGCCAGAAGCTGGAAAGAACCCAGATGCCCCTCAACAGAGGAATGGATACAGAAAATGTGGTACATCTACACAATGGAGTACTACTCAGCTATTAAAAAGAATGAATTTATGAAATTCCTAGCCAAATGGATGGACCTGGAGGGCATCATCCTGAGTGAGGTAACACATTCACAAAGGAACTCACAAAATATGTACTCACTGATAAGTGGATATTAGCCCAAAACCTAGGATACCCAAGATATAAGATACAATTTCCTAAACACATGAAACTCAAGAAAAATGAAGACTGAAGTGTGGACACTATACCCCTCCTTAGAAGTGGGAACAAAACACCCTTGGAAGGAGTTACAGAGACAAAGTTTGGAGCTGAGATGAAAGGATGGACCATGTAGAGACTGCCTTATCCAGGGATCCACCCCATAATCAGCATCCAAACGCTGACACCATTGCATACACTAGCAAGATTTTATCGAAAGGACCCAGATGTAGCTGTCTCTTGTGAGACTATGCCGGGGCCTAGCAAACACAGAAGTGGATGCCCACAGTCAGCTAATGGATGGATCACAGGGTTCCCAATGGAGGAGCTAGAGAAAGTACCCAAGGAGCTAAAGGGATCTGCAACCCTATAGGTGGATCAACATTATGAACTAACCAGTACCCCGGAGCTCTTGACTCTAGCTGCATATGTATCAAAGGATGGCCTAGTTGGCCATCACTGGAAAGAGAGGCCCATTGGACACACAAACTTTATATACCCCAGAACAGGGGAACGCCAGGGCCAAAAAGGGGGAGTGCGCGGGTAGGGGAGTGGGGGTGGGTGGGTATTGGGGACTTTTGGTATAGCATTGGAAATGTAAATGAGCTAAATACCTAATAAAAAATGGAAAGAAAAAAAAAAAACACTGTGAAGACCTGACTCTGATACCAAGAACACATGTAAAAGCTTGATACATCAGTGAAAGCATCTGTTATTTCAGAACATGTATATGCATATGAAAGTTAAAGACAGTATACATTTTAGAAGAACTAAAACAAACAATTGTTCTTGGACCCCCACACACGGGCCATGATATGCATAATTACAGGTGGGTACATGGCTCTTCAAACAAATATCTCACATACACATGTAACATACTAATAAAATATAATGTGAATTCATATATATGATATCATGTATCACCTAATTTCAGAGATTAATGAGATGGCACATGTAAGGTTCATAACACAATATGTCCATATAGTTAAGTTTCAACAAATGTTAGGTCCACATTCTCCATCACAAAATTATTAATCTTCTTCAAATAGATATTTATCACTGCATCTCTCACAGAATACAGTACAATATTTTAAATGTAGTAGGTTTGTAATCTTTATTAGTTTAAGTGAATATAAACAGTAGCAAGCACATACTTTTGGTCAAATAAGGTTATTTTATATATATAATTATTTGTCAGAAGTTCTGATATTGTGCTCTAGCCAGCTATTTTTTATAGACTCTAGTTTAGTAAGAAATGCATCCATTGCCTGTATTTTCAATTTTTCACTTACAGCATACATGCATTTGCTTTCTAGAAATTTTATTCAATTGTTTAATCATAACTATTGAATTTATTGTACTCACTTCGTTATATCTAAGAAGAATAAATGGGTTTATTTCATCCTACAAAGGAGAGAATAATAAGTACCACTATTTAGGAAATCTAATCTGTAATTTCTTCAAGGATGCTAAAGTTACATGAATTCTACTTTGCTGTCAGTAATACAAGGCACCTCTACATCTTGGGTACAGCTGCTTGAGCTCCACTGTAATACATAGAACATACACAGACTTTTGTAGGTGTAAGGATGGTTAGCTGTGAACACATGGACTCTGATATTATTTTTCTTTCTCTAGTATCTATCACCTATGAAGAGAAGCAGCTTGACATTCTTCATAGGATCAGCAATGCTCTATAGATCATTGACTGGCTCTTTCTTTCCATTGCTTTGGAGAGCCAGACAAAATGGATTTTCTTTAGATTGGAAGCTGTTCAGATAATTGAGACCATATCCCTTTTATCAAGATTCTATGTTGCCTGGATACACAGCTTTCGGGCACTGTGTGAAGTTGAAACTTTCTCCACAAAGCTCAAATTGCACTCACTGATTACAGTACAAATATTCCAAGAGAGAGCAGTTTTATCTTGTTTACAATTTCAGCAATTGCTCCCAATCACAAGGGGACATCTAATCAGCTAATTCAACAAATTCAGACAGGATGTCATGGAAATATGTTTAGGTAAATTGGTATTTATATTCTTTTTCAAGGTCTGAAGGGCAGGAAATTTTAAAACTCTCTTCCACTAGAACTGACTGAACTTCACAATCAAGAAATCAGTCTTTAATTTCACTTAACTTATTCTGCCTGTGATTTTGTCTTTGTTTCCTTGCTTTCGTTTTGGACTACACAGATTTTTATTTTGTAACTACTTTTAAAATTTCTCAAAGTTAATCTCAATGGTAATTTAGGTGTACATCTATAATTAAATGCTGTTCTAGGAGCCAAGAGATTACTTGGATGTTAATAGCATTTGTTGCTCTTACATTGGGCTATGCTTGGGTCCAGCACCCACATTGGGTGGTTCACATCTGCTTATATAACTCTAGTTCTAGTCTAACTGATGAGGTTGCCTTCTGTCTTGTGTGAGCATTGCATACGTGTTTGTGGTTTACTGTGAGAAAACTCTGCTAATTAAGGTAGAAGTCTACGATTTACATAGCTTCTGGACATAGCACAAATTGGGTAACTCCCTTCATGTGGGAAGGGGAGGTCTTCTCTGACCTTGTCTGGAGAATTCTAAGCCCCTACATAAACCTCTACCTAAAGAATGCTCCATAGCCTTAGTTAAATTACAGGATCGATTTCCTTTCTGTTCAGCTAACACTAAAGATTCCTGAAAGTGTTTCCACACTAAGAAGTCATTTCAGTACTATAAGCCTTCAGCAAATGACCTTTGCCTATCTTGGATGTCCCTAACATCAGTCTCCCAAAACTTTATATGCCTTAAATCACCCTAAGTAAAGCTGATCTCCTTCCTTATAACCAGTCACAGTGTGGGTCATTCACAGAATGTACTCAGAGGAATTCTGAACCGCTATTCCACCCCTGTTCACTGTCTGGGCCCATACTGGATAATGATTGACAGGGGGAGAGAGAAACACAATAGAAATACATGCAATCATGCACACACACACACACACATACACATAAAATAAACAAATCTTCAAAATGTTATTTTTTTCTCTGGGAAAATCATGGTTGCTAAAACGCACTCAATTATACCCAATAAACTTGAAATATTTCTTTCTCTCTCTCTAAAACTACTAAGAAACCCCTGTGAAGGGTCCCCAATGGAGGAGCTAGAGAAAGTACCCAAAGAGCTGATGGGGTCTGCAACCCTATAGGTTGAACAACAATATGAACTAACCAGTACCCTCAGAGCTCGTGTCTCTAGCTGCATATGTAGCAGAAGATGGCCTAGTCAGCCATCATTGGGAAGAGAGGCCTCTTGGTCTTGCAAAATTTATATGCCCCAGTACAGGGTAACACCAGGGCCAAAAAGTGAGAGTGGGTGGGTAGGGGAGCACGGGGGGGGGGGTGGCGTATAGGGGAATTTCGGGATAGCATTTGAAATGTAAATAAACAAAATACTTAATAAAAATTGTAAAGAAAAAAAAACCCTGTGAAGCATGTAACCATTTTTATGAGTGGAGCTGATGAGAAGAAAAAATGTCTTTATACATTTATTTGTTGATATCTTCTATCTTCAATGTGAAAGGTGTCAAAAATAAACCAAAGACCTTGTTATTTAGTGTTACCATGTCTTACTGCAGTGTTATCTGTAGGGAAATGTAAATATAATCTTTAAAAGGTAAATGCAATTTGAAAAAAATTGAACATAAAAAATAAAATATTAAATAGAGAAAAACATTTAATTGTGGACAGTTTTAAAATGAAGAAAAAAACAACCAAATAGATGAGGATAAATATAAAACCAACATGAGGTAGTAGATATTCTTATGACTAGACTTGATTTTGAAGAATTGGAAGACTCTAAGTTACTACACTTTAAGATACTGTCATTTATTGCTAAGCATTTTAATATATGATTTTGATATTAATTTAACTCTGTCTGTATGGTCAAATGATAAAGAAATCTAAAATGCATTACTGAAAAATTATCATCTTGGGAATGGAAGTTCATGAAAATGAGCAGGGTGTCATTCATTAGCACGTCAGAGATACTTTTTCAACAGGATGCCATTAAATTATTGTGGTGATAATTGAGACACTAAAAAGAGACAGATGCTAGGCCTGTAGTTCCCAAGATCTTAGCAATTAAATTTCAATGAGCTAGCATAACTTTACTCTCACTAAATTAACAACTGGGAATATTATTTTTGAAGCTGTTTTTTTTTAATGTTTTTATTCCCTGATTTTAAAAACAAATTCAAATTCTGATGCAGTACAAGAATCAGAAGACACATGACATATAAATATAAAGATGTGTGTTCTACTCTCAATATTGGAATTTAGCTGTCAGACCACCAACTCAAATAAACTGGAGAGTATAAAATGTAAACCATTTGATCATTTAGTTAGTTATAATAGAGTCTTGTTCTTTATTTACTAGCTGTTGTCATTTGAATTGTAAATGTCACTAATAAGTTCATAGTTTGAATGCTGTAGACAAAATTTGGTATTATATGGAAAGCCAAGAATTATTAAAAGGTCAGGTATGTCTGTAAGGAGTAGATGATTATAAATAACACTTTGTAGGTATTACTTATCCATGGTACTTGTTATTTGATCCATATCATGTGAATAAGGAGCACATATAGAAGCTCCTTTCCAAATGTCTCCTCCACCAAAAGGGACTGAAATTTCATAACCAAATTGTCTTAAATAGTTGCTGTCAGATGTTTTGATCATAGAATCAAAAAAAAATCCAGAAAATTAGTTTGAGAAACATGGAGCCATTGAGGTATTAAATCTGAACCAATTATGTGGGGAACATTGACTGTGGTTCGTGGAAAGAATGTGAAAGAGTTTGGAATTGCAGGATAAAGAAACTCTAGAAGGCTATAAATAGCACTTAACAGCACTTCAGATGATAGTTCACAAAGCACAATGATAATAGATCTGTAGATAGTAAATGGTATGCTAATGAGTTTCAGATGAAAATAAGATCTTATCTGGTCTAGAGTCCATGTTATATCCAGGTAACATATCTGGCTTCATTTTGCCTATGTCACAACTATCTGAACAAGTCTGAATTAAAAATTAATAAACTAACTTAGTGGGAGGAGGAATTCTATACTGCATAACATTTAGACTGGTATGGTTGTTGTGGTTGTTTTTATATCGGTGTATAATAGAAAGCAAGAACAATATGCAGAACATGAAGATGTGAAACATGTGTGGTTTGGCCACAAATGAGTTTGAATACATTTAGCAGCATAGTCAGCGAAAGTTTGGACAATGCCAGAAAGATTGTTAAATAAATTGGTGCCCCGGGATGTAAGTCTCAGATTTTGTACTAAAACTGTAGGAAATGTTGTTTGGTGTCAAGAGTGAACCTACGGAGGGCTCCAGGGTAAGAACCTGCCAAATTCTTCAGAGCAAAGCCATTCACTTGAAAGAATATTAGCTATAAAACTGCCATAGCTTGAAAGCAAACCTTCTGGGAACCATACTGCAAAATAACCACATAGAAAAGTGATTATTTTAGGTTTAGATGCCAAAGAAATTAGAAGCCTCCACTGTGGTGGTTCAAGAGGACCAAGATACACCTAAAACTAGCAGGGTAACTTTGATGGTTTGTATATCCTTGGACCAGGGAGTGGCACCATCTGGAGGTGTGGCCTTGTTGGAATAGGTGAGACCTGGTTGGAATGGGTGTGCCACTGTGGGTGTGGGCATAAGATCCTCACCCTAGTTGCCTGGAAGTCAGTCTTCCACTAGCAGCCTTTGGATGAAGACATAGAACTCTCAGCTCCTCCTGTGCCATGTCTGCCTGGATACTGCCATGCTCCCACCTTGATGATAATGGACTGAACCTCTGAACCTTTAAGCAGCCCCAATTAAATGTTGTTGTTTTTTATGTTGTTGTTGTTGTTTTTGTTTGTTTGTTTATAAGACTTGCCTTGGTCATGGTGTCTGTTCACAGCAGTAAAGCCCTAACTAAGACAGAAGTTGGTACTGGGAGTGGGGTATTGCTATGATAGGCCTGACCATGCTTTTATTTGTAAGAATGTGGATTTTGGGACTTTGGATTTGGAAAGCAGTGGAAAGCTTTAAATGGGGCTTAATAGGTCATCCTAGTAGGAATATGGGAGACTTTGTTGCTGGGAGTGATTTGAACTGTGTTGACCTGGCCGAAGAGATTTCAAAGGAGAAAAATTTCAGAATGTGGCATAAAGACTGGTTTTGTGGCATTTTGGTGAAGAATATGGCTACTTTTTGCCCTTGTCTGAAAAGTTTGACTGAGGCTAAGGTGAAGAGACTTGGATTAATTGCACTGACAAAAGAAGTTTCAAAAAAGCCCAGCAGAGACTTTGTTCTCTGGTTAAGTCTTATGAAGAGAAGTTTGAACAAGAATTGCAAGCTTAGAAAGGAGAAATATAAAATATATGGTTCGAGTATTAAAGGGGTACCAGGAAGTGAAATGGAGCAAAATCTTGTGTTCTAGGAGATAAAAAATTAAGGGAGTAGGACCTTGGGGCAAGATCCTACCCAGCTAAATTTAGATCCAGGTATGGTGATACACACCTTTAATCCCAGGAGACAGGCATGCTGATCTCCTCATTCAAGGCCAATCTACAGAGAAAGATCCAGGAGAGCCAAGCTTAGGCAGTGAAGGAGTTGGAAAACAGAAAGCCAGTGGCAATGTAATGGTACAAAGGGGTCATGCAAGTAGCAGAACTCAGCTGCTTCAGCCATGTGGCTCTGGCTCTAGAGTTAAGAATGGAAGGAACTACTGGGAATATTGATGCTGGTTAGCTGGAGCTAAGGAATTAGCAGTGATTAAGAATAGACCAGCATCACTGAGGTGAAATCTTCTGGAAATTGTTTTCTGGGAGCACAAAGAAGCTGTGTTCCAGAGATACCCAAGGTTGTACCTCATGCTGCAGCTGGACTTGGTAATGTGTAAGAGTCACTCAGGTGGTACTGCTTGTGAAGGAATGAAGGGATCATGGAGAGAAGCTGAGGCTTAGCACTGTGAGAGGCCAGGGAAGGCCATTGGAGAAGGTGAAAGCTCAGCTGTAGTTGATGGCCCAGAACTGAATGGGTCATGCAAAGGATTTGAGGCTTGGCACCCTGAAGAGAGCCTATGATAGGCTATTGGTGAAGCCTAGTTGGAGTAGAACACCCCAGGGTATTGGAGATGTCAGTACCATAGGATGATCACCAAGAACCACAGCCGTAGTGGAGTGGATCAACCTGAGCTTAGAGTGCTACAGAGGGCAGAGCTAGAAAAGTGATGCCAGCCCTGAGGAGTCCAAAAGATCAAGTGGAATCCCAGACAGTGAAACAAGAAGCTGTAACATTGAAATTGCCTTGGAGACTCAAAGATGTTAAAGATGCCAGAGCCATGGGATACATGCTGAGAAAAGCTGCTAACAGGAGTGGAACCAGCCCAGGAGAAAGCAGTTTGTTGCAGTCAACAAAGATGAAAAAGGAGTGGAGATCTGAAGACAGCTTTGACATAAGCCATGAAGATGCAGAGTTTGGAGTTTGCCCAGCTGGTTTCCTGCCTTGCTTTGGGGATTACAGTTAATTAAGTTGAATGAATCTCAGAAGAGACCTTGAACTTTGGACTTTTAACATTGTTGTGACTGCTATAGACTATGAGGACTTTGAAAGTTGGACTAAATGCATTTTGCATTATGCTATGTTTAAGTATGGCCCCCACAGACTCATGTTTTTGAGCCAGTCTATGGGAACCAGGGAGTGGAATGTGATGGTTTGTATATCCTTGGACCAGGGAGTGGAACCATCTGGAGGTGTGGCCTTGTTGAAATAGGTGAGACCTGGTTGGAATGGGTGTGCCACTGTGGGTGTGGGCATAAGATCCTCACCCTAGTTGCCTGGAAGTCAGTCTTCCACTAGCAGCCTTTGGATGAAGACATAGAACTCTCAGCTCCTCCTGTGCCATGTCTGCCTGGATACTGCCATGCTCCCACCTTGATGATAATGGACTGAACCTCTAAACCTGTAAGCCAGCCCCAATTAAATGTTGTTTTTTATAAAACTTGCCTTGGTCATGGTGTCTGTTCACAGCAGTAAAACCCTAACTAAGACAGTAACTTAGCATTGTCTGTTTCATGTTGGTTCCACATGCATCAAGAATGCAAAGTTTACAGGGTTGTGAATGCTTTCACCAGGATTGCAGAGAGAATCCTCAGGCTGGGAAATATGTGGAAAGGCCGAATTCCCTAACTGGGTTACCTGAGTGATCTAAATATGAAGGCATGAAGGTGAACACCTGAATTGCAATGGAGACCACAGGATATTGTAAATGTCAGAATCATTGAGTGTCTATTCAGGAGATTTGAAAAGCACAAAGATAAGCCTGCATGAAACAGAGGGAGAATGTCTACACAAGTGCCACTTTCATACTAGAAATAGTATAGGACTTGGACTGCTGGCTTTTATTTGTATTTTTTTCTTCTTATTGTCTTTTTCCTCCCAATTGGAATAGGAATGGTTACTTAAACATGATATATATTGGAGATGTGTAGTACTTTTATTTTTCCTTTTTCTTTTATGTAATCTTATAACTAAGAGTTTGCTTTGAGTCTCTGAAGAGACTTCGAAACATTGAACAATGTTGGAATTATTAAAGTTATGAGGACTCTTGAAGTAGGACTGAATGTCATGTAATTTGCATTATGAAATGGCAGTAAGTCTATGGGGACCAGGGGTAGGAAGTTATGGTTTTAGTATGAAGTATCTACAACAGGACTATATTTTGAATATTTAGGCTAAAGCTTGTTACTCTAAATTGAAAAATACATAGTCCGTAGCAAATGGAGCCTAGCTAATGTAACTAAAATATTTCTTCTAGACCTGTGACCCAGTCTTTGTTTACCACCCTGTGCTATAGAAACACTGACCATTTTAATCTCTCAAGAAGCATGAGGAGAGCCACTCTCTATAGTATGTTGCCCACTCTAATATAAAACTTTTAAGTCATGAGAAAAATAATCCTATTCTCCTTTAAATAATTTCAATCTGATATTTTGGTGACAGTGGCACTAATCTACTATGTGGAAGTTACACAAATTTTCTGGACATGATTCTTTTTCATATGTACTCTTTTATAGAATCAATTACATCACACATAAATTTTAAGATGAAGTAGTAGAATTTTCACCTCTGTCTCTATTGAGAAACAATGTCTTTATGGAGTTAAGTAAGATAAAATGAATTAGCTGCAGAGAGATGGTTCAGTAGGTAACAGTATTAATCTTCATGTAGAGACCACTACTTAACAACCTGTAGTTCCAGGCAGTGAAACTGACCTCTCTTTTGCCCTTCACAGGCACTCTATATATATATCTATATCTATATCTATATCTATATCTATATCTATATCTATATCTATATCTGTCTATCTATCTATGAGATACATGGCGACAAGTAGACAAGTGTGAATACACATGAAATAAATATTTTAATTCAAAATTGAAAAAGTAAATGAAGGCAATAGCTTGGGCATGAGTGCATAACAAACAAGCAAACAGAAAAAAACAAATACTATGTATTAAATGAAATCAGTAGAGAGGGTTCGACTTCAACATGAATGATAAGAAGAAGAGATTTAGACACAGATACACAGACAAATATATAGCCCTATCAAGATATCCAAATGAAGAAGGGAAGTTATATAAAGAACTCAAGCTTGCTGACATCTGATTTGGGACTTCAACCTCACATGAATCTGAAGACATATATTTTCTCTTTATAAATCATGTATTCAGTGTATACCTTATTATGACAACACCAAATAATGAATTAAACTGTAAAAATTTAATATCAATACATGTCCATTTCTCTCTAAAACATACTAGTAAGTTACAAGTGTTCTCTTTTAAAAGAATTGGCAATGTGATGTTGTTATCTGTGATTGAGAAGTCTTAGTCATGTAGAGATGTTTTGAATAGTCTGTGTAAGAAAACAGGAAGAGATGACACTGTGTGAAAAACAAGTTATACAGTTTCAGAGGAGATAAATAATGGAAGGTTGCTGTTATTCCACTAGAATAACTGGAGCCTACATAAGTCTTTACTAAAGTAAACATCCCTAATATGCTCAGGGTTTGAAGTAGTGTTAATGTATAAAGACATCATTGTACTGTCTATAATTAGGGCACAAATGTGAACACTAACATAAGCACTGAAAATGATTAAGCAATATTTTCTTTATTGTCTGATGGCATTATAAGCATTCAATAAACTCATCATGACATTTCATTGTTTCAAATTATGATAATGCATTAAAGACCTTCAGTAAGTTTGAATATGAACACAGTATCTTCACTGAGGACACCTGAGTATAAAGGAAAATTCAATGTTACCATCATGCTCTGCACAACTTCTTGTGAAAGCCATGCTTCTCAGTTATGAGGAACAGAAAAAAGAGTAGTAAGATCCAGTCCCTGAAAAAAAAATCCAGTCCCTGGTGTTGTGGTCTCAAGAGCTTGTAAATGTTGGCTATTCTGGAAATGATTCTTTTTTTTTTTTTCCATCCAAATAAGCAATATACCAGCTACTACACACCTGTGTTTGTATAGTTACATAAAAACAAATAGTACCACCAAGCTAGAAAATAACAACTGCTTCTCAAATAATCTTCTTGAAGCTTGAAATAATTTATTTACATTTTCAGAAAAAGAAATTGATGCTAAAATTTATGCAAACCCTTAATAAAGTGTCTGCTGAGTCAAGCAGAATAAATTCTTGTTATGACCAACAGTAAATTGCATTCAGGTCATGTAGGAGAGATAGGTCAAGGATATAGGCTCTGAGAAACAAAACAGAACAGTTGTCTTATAATGTCAGAGCATCCAAGGAACTCGGGATCTATGCATTTTCTTTCATTCAAAAGTAATTAACTATATAAATATTTAATTCCAATTTTCCAAAGACAATCTTCAAGATATTAGAAAATAATATCTGTAGCATATTTGGAATGTTTAAACCATCATTAGTTAATCTCTACTATATAAATTCATAGCTATGCTTTTGATAACTTCATAATAGCAAACATGATTTAATATGTTAACTTATTTCTTTTAATAATTTTGGCCTTTGCCATTCTAGACTGCCAGAGAGTAGAATGTTTTACAGATTATCTACAAAAGTATGAGTTGGCACTTTGGGCACCAGTTGTAGACAAATCCGATGGTCATACTGATGAGAGCATTGATGGGAATGAGCATAGTTTTGGGGTAAAGTGAAACAGAGAGCATATCTAGGTATGAACTTGGAAATTATATCCAGAAGTAGCTTTAAATTGATATTCCTGTGCTTAAGGGTAGAGATGGTACTAAGAGTAATAGCAATACCACATGCTCTTATACAATATGATTTATATGTTTTTTTACAGGGCCCACATATTCCACATCTCTAAACATATTATAAGTGAATGAATACCAAATTTAAATCCAAAGTCAAAAAACTATGAGATGTGTCTTATATACTTTTCTATTACTGTCAAGAAACTCCACAACAAGACAACTCAGATAAAAAAGAATTTATTGGAGGGGGGTGTCACATTTTCACAGGTTAAGTCCATGACCACCACAGCAGAGAACTTGATAGCAGGCAGGCACTGGAGTAGTATCTGAGAGTTTATGATTGTATGAGTACAAGGCAGAGGGGGTGGGGTGGTAACAAGGAATGACATAAGTTTTGGAATACTTAAAGCCAACTCTCAGTGACTTCCTCCAACTATACCAGACTTCCTAATCGTTCTCAAATAGTTCCACCAGTTGAGAAACAAGTATCAAAATATATGAGTCTGTCGGGGACATTTTCATTCAAACCAAAAATGGGGGGTGGGGCAGTGAAAACAGATATGTTTAAAGGACATTATAACTATTGTCACAAAATACCCCATTGCAAAAATGAGATAAAACATCCCCAAACAATAGTGGGGTAGCCATTCTCAATTTGACTTCCAGATATATCATTGTGCTATGACTAGTTTTCATGTTCATTAAAAATAACTGTGTTCTAATGAGTATTTTAAATGGGATTGACATCACTTGCTTATTCCTGTGGTATAGATAGTCTTATAATTATCACTTTTAGGCAATTCAGGAAAAATCACTGTCCATGTAAATTAAAGTACAGATTCAATCAACAGAGATGTTTAAGACAACTTTGCATACTATGGGATAAAAGCATGAGTCACAACAGCAGAGTAACTTCTAAATAAAGGTTTAAATATCTAAATAAATTAAGAATGCACTTACTCTTGTCTCTTCCTATACCTTATCTTGACCCCACCTTTATCATCCCCTCCTTTTACCCTATCAGATTCCTCTCTTTCTTTACTTTCCATAATTATTTTGTTTCTTCATCCAAGTGGGACTGAAGCATCTACACTTTGGTCTTCCTTCTTGTTAAGCTTCATATAGTCTGTGAGTTGTATCATTGATATTCTGAGCTTTTGAGCCAACATCCACTTATCAGTGGACCAGAGGACCAGGAGAATGCATAGAAATATGTAGAAGTATATGTGTAGCCTCCCCCAGCCTGAAACGGGCTGGTGCAGACCTTGTCCCACTGAGATGGGGCTACCTGCGGTGCAGCTTTCCAACTTGGCTGGTTTCTTTTGATGTGTCAACTGCAGCTGCTCTTCTCAGAGATCCTGCTGCCTGCTGAGACACCCTTGAGACATTCTGGAGACACATCCTATCCTGCATGTAGCCCACAGGCTGAATTGGGCGCCAAGGATGGACTGGCAGGGGGATGGGCCTAAGTAAACTTTAAGGTGCCTTGAACAAAGTACTTTTGTCTTGGCATCTCTTTTTCTCTCCCCATCTAGTCTCATTTTCAGCCCCAGCCTGCCTTTCAGGAGTACCCGGTTCATGTAGGCAGCAGGAAGCTTAACAACTACAGTATGTATGCCGGAATCACTAGAAAGTTCCAGATCCCAGAGATGCAAAAGTTTTCCAGAACCCAATAGTGATGAGATTAGCCTAAATACCCAACAGTGAAGAGATAGAATCTGAAGAGACCACCTTAACTTGACAGACATGGCCACCAGAAAAGGGATGGAGAGACACACCCATCTCAAAATTTTTAACTCAGAATTATTCCTGTCAACTGAAAACACAGAGACAAAAAAAGAAAAAAATGGAGCAGAGATTGAAGGAAAAGTCATTCAGAGACCACCCCACTTTGGGAACCATCCTATCCACAGATACAAAACTCCAAAATTGTGGCTGATACCAAGAAGTACTTCTAGACAGGAGCCTGGTATACCTATTCTCTAAGAGGCTCTGCAAGCACCTGACTAAGATAAATGCAGATACTCACAGCAATCCATTGGACTGAGCCTGGGGAATCTAATGGAAAAGTTAGGGGAGGAACTGAAGGAGCTGAAGGGGATTGCAACCCCATAGGAAGAACAATATCAACTAACCAGACCCTAAGAGCTCCCAGGGACTAAACCACCAACCAAAGAGTATACATGAGTGGGTCGATAGCTCCCACTACATATGTAGCAGATGCCTTATCGGGCATCAATAGGAGGGGAGATATTGGCCCTGGGGAGGTTTGTTACCACAGAAAAGGGGGATACTAGAGGGGTGAGGCAGGAGTGGGTGGGTGGGTGAGTGGTAGAACACCGTTTTAGATGCAAAAGGGAGGGAGGATGGGGAGGGGAGATCAGGAAGGGAAGCAATATTTGAAATGTAAATAATTTAAACAATTAAATTAGAAAAGGAATAAGTCTACATGGATATGTTAAATGGTAAAGTGTGGAATACCAAGACTGACAACCAGAGTGTGAGTCCAAGGATCCACATCGTAAAAGGGCAGACTAGACAGCCACAGGTTGCTCCGTTGACCTCTACCACATGCAGTGAAATATGCACTTAGCTTCAAAAAGCACATAAATAAAATATTTAATAAACTGAAGAATAGTATCTTATCCCAAGCCAAATAAGGACAGAATTTTGTAGCATGCAATTATATATATATATATATATATATATATATATATATATATATATATATATATAGAGAGAGAGAGAGAGAGAGAGAGAGAGAGAGAGAGAATTGCGCTATGGCTGGTTAGGCATCCACAACAGCGGGTCTCCCCACTCCCATGGGGAGCTGCAAGCAGCAGTCTTCTCAGGTTCCCATGATCAACTGCTGTTGAACCACTACACACTCCTAAGCCAACTGCCCCCTGTGGCTAGCCTGCAGAAATAGCTGCAGTCCCACTGATTCCCCTAGCCCCATAAAGTGAAAACTCTAGAGGCTTGTAATTACCAACCAGACTTATAACATTAAATCCTCAACCCCCAAAATACACACACAAAGAACTCAAAACTCAATTGATGTAGATACAAGCTGCACATGTAGATTGGACAAATGTTCCTGACATTAATCAATTTTTTAAGAAATCCCCAGTTACTTATAGCTCTAAGGACTACTTAGTTCTGGCTTATCATCCTTTAATTCAGGTAACATCTTGTTTCTCCAGTCTCTTTCTCCTTCTCTCTGTCTCTGTCTGTCTCTGTCTCTGTCTGTCTGTCTGTCTGTCTCTTTCTGTAAGTTTATGTGTGTGTGTCCCCACTCTAAAACTTTCAGCTCTGCCTTCTTTTTCTACTGTCAATCACAGACTCTAGCCTTATCTGACTAAGATTTCACCTGACCTTATCTGCATACAGACAGCAATCCACAACAGGATTATCTCTAAAATATCATACAATTTACTAATGCAGAAGCTTTCAATGTATCCAGGTCCTCTCTGAGTATATGCTGATAGCTGCCACGGACAGGGTCTAGTTGGCCCCGCTCAATCCGTGGGAATCAGGGGTTCCCAGCAGATGGGCATAGAGTCAGTGGGAATTGTCAGACTCAGACAGGAGAGTGTGCTGGATCTGAATGTAATTTGTCAAATCGAGCACCAAAATTTTTATACAGAAGGTAATAGGGAAGTTAGGTGGCAAGATACAAAGAGGTTACCAGATTCTTACATAAAACAGAGGAATGCAAACAGGGAAGGACTGGCAGGAACCAACTGGGATAAAATTCAGTGTTAACAACTGAGATCAAAAACAGCCCCACCTAAAGTCATCTTAAATTTAGAAGCCAGGGGCAAGGGCTTTGTGTCTTTGCCATAGTTCCTATTCTAGTCTATTGTATATTCCACCTTCCTCCTAAACCATTGTAAATACTTGTATATGGGTGTAACTCAGCTATCTATAGCTCTAAGTATCTACTCTGGTTCCTCAATATTAAGGGAAAACACACAGATCCGTTTACCAACTAAAGCAAAGACATTGGAGCATTCTTATACAAAATGCCACGATTCCAGGAGACTAAGTTTCCATGAACTTTTCACTGCGGGATAGCGCCCAGATTTTGGAGGCCTCTAGCACTTGTCACTACTGGAGTGGATATAGCAGATAGCACTCCTGTAGAACCCTCAAAAATCTTTTATTTTTTCCGGTTTTACGAGACAGGGTTTCTCTGTATAGCTCTTGGCTGCCCTGGAACTCACTTTGTAGACCAGGCTGGCCTTGAACTCAGAAATCTGCCTGCCTCTGCCTCCCGAGTGCTGGGATTAAAGGCGTGCACCACTACACCAGGCTTCAAAAATCTTTTTTAAAAATCCGCTAGTCTGCCGGAATGTGGATTACTATTACACTATTACAAATTCTAAATATATGCAAATAAAATTATTGTGCAATGCTGAAACATAGGTCAGATAAAAGCGTACTTGTGTGCAGCTAAGCAGTCTTAGAATATGTTTGAGCAAGTATGTCAATGTATGAATTTCTTTTATAATTCAAGCAATTTATGGGTTTAGAATAGTATAAAAACCCAGGCTTGTATCTGGGGAAATGTATACCTTTTTACCTATGTCTATATCTCATACAAGATGGCAGAATATAAACATTGTAATTTTATTAATTGTTGTATATATGTGTGTGTGCGTGTGTGTGTGTGTGTATGTAAAATTTATGCAATAAGCTGCATATCACCTCTATTATCTTTCTGTCATATATATATAGGTAGCTATCATCCCTCTATCTATCCATCTCTCTATCATCTCCCTTAGTTATCTGTCACCTCTCTATCATCTCTCTATCAATCTATCATCCTCTATCCATCATTTAGCACTCATTTTCATCACTTTTAGAATTATTTTAAAGTTACTCTTAATTAATTTATTTTACATGTACTAAAAGTAAACAAATATATCTTCAGAGCATATTTGACTAAAATGCCATAGTTATCTTATCTAGGACAATGATTTCAAAGGCTATTAAATAGAACACCAAACTAATAAACACAATTTCAGTGTTTTTACAACTTTCCTCTCTTGTTCATCAGTATTTTCCTGATACAAGAAACCTAACACCTTTCCTATGAGATCCATTGTCTCTAAAAATCATATGAAAGCATATGATATTATGTGATTACTGATTTCCAAAATAGTTCTAAAGATCACCCATCCCTTTTCCAGAATTGACAGCTTCGTTTAGACCTTTCCATATTGTATGAACACCTAAAGACTGAAAAATAAAATTACATAATTTGGGAATATTGGATCCTTGATTATTAATGACATTAGGTATCTGATATATTTTACTCTTTGGAATCATTTGAAATGGTAGAAGTCAACTGTTATATTTTGAATAGTCCTATAAAAAGATTCACATATATAGTAGGGATTAGAAACCCTCTGCCAATAGGTTCAATATGAATTGAACATAAGGCTTTTTTGTTTTTATTTGTAATTAACTACTTTATTTATTTACTACTTTATTTATTTACATTTCAGATGTTTCTCCTCCTGGTCCCCCCTCTTCCTTTTCATCCCATTTCTCCTACTCCTCAAGTCTCTACAAGATTAGATGCATCCTCTCCCACTGAGGCCAGACAAGAAAGTCCTCTGCTTCAGTCCAGCCTGTATATGCTCTCTGGTTGGTTGCTGTCTCTAGGACCTCGCAGGGGTTCAGGTTAGTTGAGACTGCTGATCTTCTTATGGGGTCACCCTCTCCTTCAGCTCCTTAAACCCTTCCCCTATTTCCTCCACAGGGTCCCTGACTTCAGTTCAGTTGTTGGATCAAAGTATCTGCATCTGTCTAAATCAGATTCTGGTAGGGCCTCTCAGAGGTCAGCCATGCTAGGCTCCTATCTGTAAGCAAATCATAGCATCAATGGTAGTGTTAGGCCTTGGTGTATGGATCCCATGTTGGGCCAGTCACTGGACAGTAAGGCATCCCTAAAGGAAATGTTCCAGCTTTGGTCAAACCATCAAGTGAGTGCATTGGAAAAGACTACTTGATCTTAGCTAATGAAAAAATGGATCCTAAGACCACTTACTAAATTGTCCAAAAATTTTGCTCCCCACAGAAACTGAAAGAGTAAATATTTGTTGTATGAAACAAAGATGGTTGCTTTTGTGGCAAGTTGTTACACAGTAATGGAATATTTTAGTTAAATTTTTTGGCTTAGCCAGTTTGATGTCAAGAAAACATCCACATGGGCACATGCCCATCCATCCACCCCCCACATATACACATAAACACACACATACTTCTATAAATTATATTTTGTTTTGTTTAATTTTCTAAAATGTACCTTTGGTATATGAATACTACAGAGTTCAAATATGTTTAGGGATGTTAGAGATAAGGGCTATGCTGATAACTAGAGATGAAGTGAGGTACAAGAATAAATTGGTATGATAGGAGGCTTATACATTGGTTGTGTATGAAAATCATGTGAAAAATATTTGAGAAACTGGGTTATAACAAATCTATACTCTTCTCATAATAGATAAAAAGCCTTTTATGGTAACTTGGATGTATTTTCTGCCATCCCACTGATGCTAAAAATTGTTTAATTAATGAAGTTGCTGTCTTAGTTTATGGTTTGTTTCCTATTGTGATGATAATTTTCAAAAGACTTTATCTTGGTCCAACCCCATCTTGACACATTCTGCCTTATTTATAAAATATCCAGCTATTTTCCATATTTTTACAAATGAATGCCAATAGTCAATTATAATTAGCTGTGCAACTTGTCTAACTGTTTCCATGCACAATCACTCATTTACCTGTTTACATGTTATATTTATAAGTACTAACAATAGAATCATACCTTTTCTCATTTTTTGTACTCATCTACAGAATCAAATGTATGATATAAAGAGAGAAACTTAGAATAGAATAGAGAATATGATTAATATATAACTACTGGATATTATATATCAGTCAGTTATAGTGCTAACATGTATCTTAAAAGAATCTTTCTTTCCTCAGTCTCAATGACCTCATTGGTGAATGAATATAATATCACTTTCCTTCAGAGTTATTTTGAAGTTCAAATCCTGAAGTGAAATCTATGTCAAGCTCCATAAATACAACGGAGTTAATCTATTCACATTTTGTAGAGATTCAGATCATGATTTTCTAAAATTATGATTCAAGTTTCCTTAAATATGTCAGTTAACAACTGTGCTTCCTTGTTAAAACAAAATTCTGGAGTGTCTTTTAGAGAACAAATTAAACATACGAAAATATATAGGGGAAATTCTAGTAGTTTATGTGTGCTTTGCAGCTATTGTGTTTATGAGTTACAAGGAGGAATACACATCACCAACTCTATTTAAAATGCCTGATTCGAATTTAAAAATATATTTTGGTCTCTTCAAGAATGTGATGTTAAAAATATTCTCTCTCTCAGTCATGCGCTGAGATGCCTAAGATGCTGCATTTTCTTTCCTTCCAAGTCAATCTTCTTGCTCTAAATCCCTCTTTGTTTCAGTGTCTTAAACTATGAAATCAGAGAATGCTGCTTAGAAACGGATTTGCTATTTGTTATTTTCTGGCCCAGTAGTAACCTAACTAAATCATTCACAGTCCATCACTCTAAACTAGATTTGGGTCTAGCATTGCTATAAAGTGTCAGGGTATTATTAATTTAGAAAATATATACATATTTATGCATGACCCAAGTCTTTCAAATACAAACAGGCAGGAGAAAAACTTTGGTATTGAAAATAAAATTGGAACATGTACCAAAATTTTGCTAGAAACTCTATTCATAGACTTCACACAACATAGAAGATTTTAGCATATAGATTCATTCATAAAAAGAATGCTAAAAGGAAGAATACTTTGTGTGACCAAGTACAATTTGAAAATGTTATATTATCAGAATAAATGCAAACAGTGTCTACTGTGCTCATTCTACATGCTAAACATGTTTCCATGCTTGCCTCTAGGAAGTTGGAAATTAAAAGATGGGATGAAAATATAATGTATCCTGTGAGACATAATCAGAAAGTGTTAACTCTGGCACAAGGAGAGTGCATTGGTAGCAGATTGAGCCTATAAGAAAGATAGGAGGTAGAAAAAATGAGGTTACATAGCTGTCAAAGGTGCATGAAATACCAAAAAAGAAATAGTAGTCACTAAAAGGATTTAAAAAGCATTATTTGAGTTATAGCCTTTCTTGTATAAATATAATTCTAGAATCATTATAAAGATTGGACTCAGGAGCCAAGACACTAAACCCAAAAAGCTAGTTGGAAGGATGATGACTTACAGTGAAAGAATTAGTTCACCTCTATGGGGAGTGATACAAACATGTCCAGCCTCCAGCATCTGAGTCATTGTTTTACCAAGCAGTGCTAGGCTTTTAGCAGGATAGTGTGTCCTTCTAAATGTTCTTTTAAAACCCACAGGATAGAATGAAGAATAATGCTGGAGGAGAGGCAGCTTGAAAGTCAAGAGAGATTTGGGAAGTAGGAAGGCACCCAAACAAAAATGACTCTCTTGCTATTCAGCTATGTTGAATCAGACCCTGTTATCAGTACACTGTTATCAGTAGAAAAAGTGACTACATGCTGAGAGAGTTGGTAACTATAGTTTTATAGGGCAATCAGTGAATAAACAATATTTTATCTTAAGTGTAGTAATAGCACTGTAATATAAGAACACATTTCTTATATTTCATTTTATTGGTAGAAAACATAGGACTGAAATATTTTGAAATGATTCAATGTTGTAGGAAACTATGGGAAAAAGAGTAAATGTATTAAAGAACATATTATGAAATAAGAAACAGACACTGATGGGTCTGGCAAAATGGCTCAGCCAATAAGGATACTTGCCACCAAGGCTAAGAACCTGAGTTCAATTTCCAAATCCCAACAGAAAGAGAGAAGCAGTTTCTGAAAGTTGTCCTCTGAACTCTAGATGTGTGGGTGCATGTGCAACTGCATTTATGAATGTATACACATATGATGTTAAAATCATTTTTAAAAAGAGAAGCAACGGTATACAGCAAGTCAATAGCCAATATCAAACTAAATAGAGAGAAACTTAAAACAATCTGATTAAAATCAGGGACAAGACAAAGCTGCCCACTGTCTCATTATCTATTCAATATAGTACTTGAAGTTCTAGCCAGAGCAACTAGGCAGCAAAAGGATATCAAAGGGATACAAATTGTAAAGGAGGAAGTCCAGATATCACTATTTGCAGATAATATGATGGTATATATAAGTGACGACAAAAAATCCACCAGAAAACCCCTAAACCTGATAAGCATCTTTAGCAAAAAAGTGGCTGGATACAAAATCAAACAAATCAGTAGTTTTCCTCTACTCAAAGGATAAAAGGACTGAGAAAGAAATTAGTGAAATGACAGCCTTACAATAGTCACAAATAATATGAAATATCTAGGTCTGAAACTAACTAAAGCAAGTAAAAGATCTGTATCACAAGAACTTCAAGTCACTGAAGAAAGAAATTAAAGAAGACCTCAGAAGATGGAAAGATTTCCCATGCTCATGGATTGGCAGGATCAACATAGTAAAAATGGCCATTTTATCTACAGTTATCTACAGATCTAATGTAACCCCATCAAAATTCCAACACAACGTTTCAGTTTCACAGAGATAAAAGCACAATCCGTAAATTTCTCTGGAATAACAAAAAAACATTCAAAAAATATTCTCAACAATAAAAGAACTTCTGGGGTAATCACCATCCCTGACCTCAAGCTGTACTACAGAGCAATAGTGACAAAAACCACATGTTATTGGTACAGAGAAAGACAGGTGGATAAGTGAAATAGAACTGAAGACCCAGAAATGAATCCAAAGAGCTATGGTCACCTGATTTTTGAAAAAGAAGTCAAAAACATCCAGCATTTTCAACAAATGGTGCTGGTTCAAATGGCGGTCAGCATGTAGAAGAATGCAAATTGTTCCATGTTTTTTTTTCCCCCACATTTTTTATTAGATATTTTCTTCATTTACATTTCCAATGCTATCCCAAAAGTCCCCTATACCCACCCACCCCCAGCTCCCCTACCCACCCACTCTCACTTCTTGGCCCTGGTGTTCCCCTCTACTGGGGCATATAAAGTTTGCAAGACCAAGGGGACTCTTCCCAATGATGGCCAACTAGGCCATCTTCTGCTAAATATGCAGCTAGAGACAAGAGCTCTGGGGGTACTGGTTGGTTCATATTGTTGTTCTACCTATAGGATTGCAGACCCCTCAGCTCCTTGGTACTTTCTCCAGCTCCTCCATTGGGTGACCTGTGTTCTATCCAATAGCTGACTGTGAGCATCCACTTCTGTGTTTGTCAGGCACTGGCATAGCCTCACAAGAGAGAACTATATCAGGGTTCTTTCAGTAAAATTTTGCTGGCGTATGCAATGGTGTCTGGGTTTGGTGGCTGATTATGTGATGGATCCCCAAGTGAGGCTGTCTCTGGATGGTCCATCCTTTCATCTCAGCTCCAAACATTGTCTCTGTAACTCCTTCCATGGGTGTTTTATTTCCAATTCTAAGAAGGAGCATAGTGTCCACACTTTGGTCTTCATTCTTCTTGAGTTTCATGTGTTTTGCAAATTGTATCTTGGGTATTCTAAATTTCTGGGCTAATATCCACTCATTAGTGAGTACATAAATTGGTCCATTCTTATCTCCTTGAATAAAGCTGAAAACTCAATGAATCTAATAGAAGAGAAAGTAAGGAAGAGGTCAGAACACAGGAGAAAATTTCTTTTTTTTTTAATTAGATATTTTCTTTACTTACATTTCAAATTTTATCCACTTTCCTCATTTCTCCTCTGAAAACACCCCTATTCCATCCTTCCTCATCCTGCTCACTAACCCACCCACTCCTGCTTCCCTGTCCTGGCATTCCCCTACACTGGGGCCCATCACAAGACCAAGGGCCTCTCTTCTCATTGATGTGCTTCAAGGACATCCTCTGCTACATATGTGGCTGGAGCAATGGGTCCCTCCATATGTACTCTTTGATTGGTGGATTAGTCCCTAGGAGCTCTGGAGTTGAAAAAAATTCTTGAACAGAACACTAACGTCTTATGCTCTAAGATCAAGAATTGACAGATGGGCCCTCATAAAATTGGACAGCTCCAATAAGTCAAAGGACACTGTCAATAGAACAAAACAGTAATCAAATAGAGGGTTAATATCCAACTTATACAAAGAACTCAAGAAGTTGGACTCCAGAGAACCAAATAACCCTATTAAAAATGGGGTACAAAGCTAAACAGAGAGTTCTCAACTGAAGAATCTATAATGGCTGAGAAGCACTTAAAGACATGTTCAGTATCCTTAGTCATCAGGGGAATGCAAATCAAAACAACCCTGAGATTCTACCTCATACAGTCAGAATGGCTTAGTTCAAAACTCAGGTGACAGCAGATATTAGCAAGGTTGTGGAAAAAGGGGAACACTCATTTATTGCTTGTTTGACTGCAATATGGTACAAGCACTCTGGAAATCAGTCTGGAAGTTTCTCAGAAAATTGTAAATAATTCCAACTGGGGAAACAGTTGTACCACTCCTTGGCATATATCCAAAAGATGCTCTGATATATAACAAGTCCACATGCCCCACTATATTCATAGCAGCCTTATTTATAATATCCAGAAGCTGGAAACAATCCAGATATCCCTCAACACAGGAATGGATACAGAAAATGTGCAACATTTATACTATAAAGTACTACTTAACTATTAAAAACATGAAATTCTCAGGCAAATGATGGAACTTGAAAATATCCTCCTGAGTGTGGTAACCCAGTCACAAAAGACCACATATGGTATGTACTCACTAATAAGTGGTTATTAGCTAAAAAGAAGCTTGGAATACCCACCATAAGACTCACAGACCATATGAAGGTGAAGAAGAAAGGTGATCACACCAAAGTGTCCATGCTACATTACTGCTCAGTAGCAGGAAGAGAATAATCTCTGGGAAGTAGAGGGAGAGAGGGATCTTGAAGGGAGAGAAGAAGGGGAGGCAAATGGGAGAGCCAGTTTAGCTATGGGAGGAGATTTAGGAGAAGTATAGATGATCAGGAATTTGAAACTAGGTGTGGAACTGTGGAGTTATGGGAACTTGGGTAACCACTTCAATTCCCCATCCTCTAGGTTCCCAGGACCCAACAGGATGAACTTTAGTGAAAATACCCTCAAAGGGGGAGTTAGAACTTGTATAGACCATATCCAGTGGATAGGAATGTCCCCCAGTTGAGGGATGGGGTCACCCACCTACCTCAAAAATATTAATCTAGAGTTACTCTTATCAAAAGGAAATGTAGGGAAAAATGAGGATCAAAAACTGAGTGAAAGGCCATCCAGAGACTGGCTCATCTAGGGATCCATTCCCTCTTCTGACACCAAACACTATTGCTGATGACAGGAAGTGCTTAATGACAGGAGCCTGGTATAGCTGTCCCCTGAGAAGTTCTGCCAGAGACAGCCAATACAGATGTGGATGTACACATCCAAACATTGGACTTAACGTGAGGACCCCAATGGAGGAGTTAGTGCAAAGACTGTAGAAGATGAAAATTCTTGCTACTTCATAGGAAGAACAACAGTATCAACCAGCCAATCCCCCCAAATCTCCCAGGGACTTAACTACCAACCAAAGAGTACACAGTGGGTACCCATGGCTCCAGCTAGATATGTAGCTGAGGATTGTCTCATCTGACATCACTGGAAGCGGATCCCTTTGGTCCTGTGGAGGCTTGATAACCCAGGATAGGAGAACCCTAAGCCACTGAGGCAGGAGTGGGTAGGCATAGAGGCAGAGGGGAGGCAGGAAGGGTTAGGGGGCTTGTGGAGAGGAAACTGGGAAGGGGAATAACATTTGAAGTATAAATAAATAAAATAATCAAGCAAAATGGAAATGGGAAACAGTTACTAGGAATATAGACTTGTGGTTGAAACCATACTATAAATCATAGAATCATTTTCCACTGGGCATACCTGCAGTGATTCATTTATTAAATGTACACCAGAAACACCTAGGTTTTAAGCACTACCTGGTAAATGATGTGTTTATTCTGGAACTGTGATGTGAACACAATTTAGCAATCACCTTTACTATCTATTTCTAAAGCTAAAATGTGTGCTAAAACAGCATAACCAAAACAGCATATAGCCTGGATTTAACATGTATCATATGACTCATCCTGAGCTAAGAGTTATGTCTTTCATAGCTATCATATAACTTACACTTCATTGTATGAATTAATAATTATTGTCCCACAAATTTAGATAGAAACTGGATGTGATTCTAAAATTTCCAGTAAGATTACAAGATAGAACTACCTGTAGATCTAAGGGCATTTTATTTTTGCTCATATTCCATATAAATACTTGGGAGGTTTCTGCCTAAGGAAATTTAAGGAAGAAAATGTAGAATGTCATATTTTTTAATCACGCCCCTGTAAAGGTTATCTGTATATGTAGAAGAGAATGAGAACTGAGAGCTGTCAAAAGTCACCTTGGTGAACATATGAAGATTGAGAAGGTCGGAAAGTGTTGGGCTATATAGATACTATCAATAAAAGCTCAAAATTAGGAGCCTGGTAAAAGCAAAGTATACCAGAAACACAAATATTTGGAGTCCAGTGCCATACTGAGTTTCCAATTTCCCAAATATTAGCCCAACTCAATCAGTGATTCTCTAGTAATTTTAATTTGGGTAAATTATCAGTTTAATTCTTTAAATTCAACCTCTGCCCAATTTCTGAATTAATTGCATAGTCATAGAAACTGGTGAAAATGTTAACAGGCTACATATCATCTCCGAGAAAGCAGTTTTCTCTGTGGGCAATAGCTTTCAGGTTGTTGATAAGGACAGTACAGTTCTGAAGCCCTGCTGGAATGCTGTTGCTGCAGATGTGTGTGTCAGCAAACAACTGGGGCATCTCCCGTCAGGAGGCTACCTGAGTCACAGTGCCTACTGGGACAACTGCAGTCCTAGACCTTGGCTTGATGAAGATCTGCTTGTAATGTAATGCTATCCATTTAGGTTTCTATTTTCTACATGAGGACATGCTTTAATCAGTTGATTCAAGACCAACTATGAACTGAGGAGATGTTATAAAATTACATGGTTCCAAAATATGTGTTTGATTTAATCCTTGTGCTCATATGAGAAAACAGAATGGAACATATGTTTATGAAAATGCATAAATATCTCTCCATTTCAAAAACCATAGTAATCAGAGAAAGCTAGGTATAAACATTAACAATTTAACAATATTACATCAATTATTTACATAAATTACAACTTACAAATGCAATGTATTCTCAAAGTGATATGATGTCATACTTCTCAAAATGAGATACAGAGACATAATTTTAAGGCCCTAAATTTAATCTATAAGATTGATTAAGGAAGCAGATAACAGGACTGGAAAGTAATCTGGGATAAATCCTTGAAAAGCCTGTCCCCAGTGACCAATCTTAGTAAGAAATGCTTCCATTTCCAAAGGTATATCAACTTTCACAAGCCAGACAATTATCTAAGGACCAAATCTTTAAGTCTATCTACTGCGAGTCTTTCAGTTCAAACTATGATGTTCATATAATAAAGGCAACTTTTTATTTGACTTTCAACCATTTTCAAACACTAGCAAGGATGTGATTTTGTTGTTTTTGATTGTTGTCAATTTTGTGCAACATTCTTTCCAAGAGCATGTAAAAAGCACTGCACTCAAGAGATATTTAATGAATTCGTGACTGACTGCTGTCATGTCACTTCTTCCCATCTGATTTCTGGGTAAAATGGTACGAGTAACGAAAGGAAGGAAGGAACAAGTTATATTTGTGAACATAATGGTAACTAGATGTTGTTACACTGGCATACTTAGGATTGCAGACTTTGACCTTTTTGGAGATTTAATCAGGGCTCTGATTTCCCAGAAGCATCCCATCTGACCTGTAGAAGAATAGAAGTCTTATATTTTTTTTGGGGGGGGGGTGGCAGGGATAAACTCCAGAAGAGCAGGCCATTCACTACAAAGCTTTTCATTCTTATTTTGCAGGCAAAAAGATGAATTTAACACATGACTCTTTAAGACCCAAAACTTTCAGATAATAATCAAAGGAATCTCAAGGAACACATGTCAAACTCCTTTGGAAAGACCTTCTAATTTCATTTGAGGTAGGTCTAAGTCTGTTTCTCCCCATATCCATGTGAGGAAGAGAATATCTACCCTAAAAAAAAATGAATTCCTGGCTTCTCAATCTTAGTATGAATTCTTAGTCTTTTATTAAGTTTCCATAATTTGACTTCAGAACTATTGCTGAAAGAAATGGTTTTAGCCATCCTGTTACAATTGAAAATGTACCCATATATCTTTAATATATTGCTTTTATTTTTATTGGATCATACTTTTCTATTCTTTATTTTTCTGGAATTCAGCAGCATTAAGATAATCTAAATGCAATGTGTAACAATGCATGCTTATCAACTCCTTTCTATAATATCAAAAAGTGATATATACATATAAATATACATATATATACATATATAAACAAACTACTCTTTTTACCATTTCATTTGTTTTTTAAATTTTTTGAAAAAAAATATTCTTTAACCATTTATTTATTTATTTATTTATTTATTTATTTATTTACAGTCCAGAATTTATCCCGCTTCTGGTCCACTCTCAGACTGTTCCACATCCCACACATCCTCCCTGTTCCCCTTTCTTCAGTCTCCAAGAGGATTTCCCACCCCTACTCTCACCTCACCAGACCTCCCCACTCCCTGGAGCCCCAAGTCTCTCGAAGGTTAGGTGCATCTTCTCTGATTGTGTCCAGACCTGCCAGCCCTCTCCTGTGTATGTGTTGGGGACCTCATGTCAGTTGGTGTATGCTGCCTGGTTGGTGGCTCATTGTCTGAGAAATTTCAGGGGTCCAGTTTAATTGAAACTGCTGGCCCTCCTACAGAGTCACCCTCTTCCTCAGCTTCTTCCAGCTTTTGCCATAATTCAATCACAGGGGTCACCAGCTTCTGTCTAATGGTTTCCTGTAAATATCTGCATCTGACTCTTTCAGCTGCTCATTGGGTCTCTTGGAGGGCAGTCATGATTAGCCACTGTTTTTAAGCACAGCATAGCATCAGTAATAGTGATAGGCATTGGAGCCTCCCCGTGAGCTGGACCCCAATTTAGGCCTGCCACTGGACATTCTTTTCGTTGGACTCTTCTCCATTTTTGCCCCTGCATTTCTTTCAGACAGAAACAATTCTGAATCAGAGGTTTTGACTGAGGGATGGCAACCCCCTCCCTCACTTGATACTCTGTCTTTCTACTAGAGGTGGATTCCACAAGTCCCCTCTCCCCACTTTAGGGCATTTCATCTCAGGACCCAAAGATTCCTGAGAATCTCTCACTTACCAGGTCTCTGGTACATTGTAGAGGGTCCCCCTACCTCTGACCTCCCGAGGTTACTTGTTTCAGCTCTTTCTGTTGGTCCTCAGGGCTTCAGTCCTGTTCTGCCCACCCAATACCTGATCATATTCCCCTCTTCACCCCCCTGTCAGGTTTCCCACACAGCTCCCTCCCTCCCTCACCTGTACTGTCATTGTTTTCTTCTCTCTCCCAAGTCTTCGGACTGAGGCATCCTCACTTGGGCCCTTTGGCTTGTTAGCCTTTTTGAGTTCTATGGATTGTATCCTGGGTATTCATTACCTTTTTGGCTAATATCCACTTATTAGTGAGTACATACCATGCATGTCCTTTTGGATCTGAGTCACCTCACTCAGGATATTTTCTAGTTCCATCCATTTGCCTGCAAATCTCAGGATGTCTTTGTCCTTAATAGCTAATTAGTACTCCATTGTGTAAATGAACCACATTTTCTGTATTGATTCTTCTGTTGTGGGACATCTGAGTTGTTTCCAGCTTCTGGCTATCACAAATAAGGCTGCCATGAACATAGTGTAACACACGTGCCCCTGTACCATGTTGGGGAATCTTTTGGGTATATGCCCAAGAGCAGTATAGCTGGGTCTTCAGGTAGATCTATTTACAATTTTGTAAGGAACCTTCAGACTGATTTCGAGTGTTTTTTCCACTTTGCAATCCCACCAGCGATGGAAGAGTGTTCCTCTTTCCCCACATCCTTGCCTGAATCTGCTGTCAATCTGTGTTTCTGATATTAGCCTTTCTGATTGATGTAAGGTAGAATCTCAGGGTCATTTTGATTTGCATTTCCCTGATAAGTAAAGACTTTGAACAGTTCTTTAAGTGCTTTTCAGACATTTTAGATTTCTCTGTTGCGAATTCTCTAGTTATATAACCCATTTTATTTTAAATTGGGTTGTTTAGTTCCTACATTGTTAGCTCTTAGGTTTTGGATTCCATCCTGAGTAGTACCACTTACATATTTTAACTTACTCTTGATGGTGGAACTGTATGTTTCACACTGGAAAATACAGTATTCTGTAGCTTTCCAGCAGCCATGAATAAAGTTATCTGAAAGCAGGGCTGGAAATGAAAAAGTATGGGGGCAAGAGAAGGATGGAACCAAGGCAAGAGTTTCTGATCATGGCTCAAAGTTTAATACTCAGCACTGTATTTATATACAGAGAGCCCACAAACCCCATCCTTTGTTTTAGCTGGATTATGTTGCAAAGCAAGCTCAGGGAGTAGTCTAATCCTGTAGGAAATTGCAGATGTGGCAAGGCAAAACACTCCAACTAGGTCATTAAAGTCTAACTGTGGCAAACACTTAAGGTCTATTTCCCTGCTCAAGGCTGGGGGAAGGGCCCAGTATTCAATTTAGCGTGAAGACTCTAGTTAGAAGTTATTATGTAGATATGTAGTAGGATGTTTCTAAAACTCTGATTTTTAACCTGTCAAACAGTCTTAATTTATTGATGTTACACTAAAATTTTCTTATAATGATATGATGATTTTATAACACAATATCAAACTATTTCTTAAAACTTTCCCTTAAATCTATCCTCAGTTTTATAATTTTACACAGTTACTTCACATATACCTTAGCATATAGAAATACATGCAACGCCTAGAACTATCTCTTTGAAATATTCCTGTGTGTTGAAACTTTGTTTTGTTTTGTTTTGTTTTTCTGTTTTTTGCTTTTCCAGACAGGGTTTCTTTGCATAGCCCTGGCTGTCCTGGACTCATTCTGTAGACCAGGCTGGCCTCGAACTCAGAAATCCATCTGCCTCTGCCACCTAAGTGCTGGGATTAAAGGTGTGTGCCAACATCACCTGGCTTGTGCTGAAAATTTGTATGTAATGTCCTTTCCATGGAAGGATCTCTTCTCCATGTCATCCTTTTCAATTCCTCATGATACCATTGTTCAACTCAGCTAAATCATAACTGAGTTGATTTTCTACAGGCACCAGCATTCACCACCACAATAAAAGTTTCCCAGCATGGTTAAGAAAAAGATGTCACCTGGCGGTGGTGGCACATGCCTTTAATTCCAGCACTTGGGAGGCAGAGGCAGGTAGATTTCTGAGTTCGAGGCTAGCCTGGTCTACAAAGTGAGTTCCAGGACAGCCAGGGATATACAGAGAAACCCTGTCTCGAGAAAAAACAAAACAAAACAAAACAAAACAAAACAACAAAAAAAGATGTCACTAATATACATATGTCTAATAACACTTCCATGCAACTTCTGCTCAGTCATATCCTCATTCTAACTTTGGGTCATAGTATCAACCACCATAGATGCTTGATTTTGGAAATTGAGAGGTTCATTTACTCATAGCACTTTGCTTACCATGATACCTAAATTTGTCTAAGGATTTTTAGAAAAAAAAAATCAGTGTATGCTACAAAAGCTCTCTCGGATCTATTAATTCATTTTCAAGTATGATTGTTGACCTATTTAATATGTTCTAATTAATTAAGTAATTTACTATTGAAGACTGTAAAATCAGCAACATTTTCTTGTCAAGTCCCTTTCATTCAAAGGCTGAATAATGTAAAGCAAAAGAACAATTTGTGATGTTCAAATTTACTTGAACTCAAATAATATCTTAAATATGAAGGTAAGAAAAATGGACCCACTTTGATGAGAAACAATAGAATCAATAGATTCACGAAGGGACTATTTCTAAGAATTACTTAAACTAAATAATGGTATATAGGCCTTGTTAGGAATTTAATGACTTGCAGTTATTATTCTATTCAGTAACAGTAGTATACATAGAGTCATTTTGAGGAAAAAGGTAATATATTGGCACAGATTTTTTTCAATAGTTCATTAAACCAATTAAGAATGCATTAGAGACAATTCTTACTTTCCATGTTAAAAAACTTGTCCATGTCAGCAGAGGTTTAAAAGTCATCTTATTAGGTATACTTTCACATCTCTTTATAGATCACACCCTCTCAGATGCTGCTTTATGTAATTCGGAGATTACTGAGAGCCAAAGTAGAATTTTCCCCTCAAAAGCTATAGTGACAAATGGCTTCCAAGGGAGCTCATACTATTAAGGATCAAATTATGGTCTCTGGAAAGAAATGTCAAAGTCCTAACCTCTGCTTCTTATTAATGTATCTTTACAGTTCTATTTCAGATGAAGTCACATGAACATGAATTCACTAAGATAATGTTCAATTCAATACAACTGATAGGTATTCTCATAAAAAATAGACTAACATTGAATCTCATATACAATGAAAATATAATATAGCAGATTCAACTGAGATTGAAGTGAAGTTGCCATGATATGAAGAACCCATGGAAACACTTAAACTTGGATGAAACAAGTAAAAATCATTGCTAGAAATAACAGAAATATTGTGGCCTTTCTCAAAACATTTTCCAGAACTGTGGCTGAGTAAGTTCTGTAAGTTAAATTTTAGATCTCTGGTTACCCTACTATGTGACTGTTCATAGGAGAAAGATAGCCCAATATTTAGAGGGTGAACAAGCAATGTAGTATCATTTCCTGACACTGTAGTCTTCCAGGAACATGATTTCTCCTATAAATGTCTATATTTTTTTTATCCATATATTGTCCAGAAAGGGCATGAGTGGTTGTAACAGCTATGTAACTTTCTTTCATAGCATATGTATAACATCTAAGGAGATTTCTAATACTATGATTAAAATATCTTAAGATATACACAAGAATAAACTATAAAATGAAATCAGGCTCCTAGAACATCCTGCAGGTTTAATTTTTGAAGTTCATTGGCACTGTTTTCGATATGTAAGGAATAGAGTTTCTCATTGCACTTTTAGTTCTTCTTGAAAATTGCTTCAACGTGGATTTCCATTCTTCTTCTTTTCTTTTGGCCAGAAATCAAGCTTTCCTTGGTCTCTCTCTCTCTCTTTTTTTTTTTAATTCATCTTGGACCCTACAGGTGTGTCTGTATTTGCTACATTAATCACTCCTATTGGGCTGCTTCTAAATTTCTTTTGAACATAGTTGAAATTTACCACAGTGATTTATAAATCTGAGATATTTTATGAAGCTGGGAAATGTAAAAATCTGCCTTCCTTATAATCCAGTTATAAGGCCCCAAATTAATCATGCTATCTTGACATTTTCATAATAATGATGCCAAAAGAAGTATTTCATTTACATTTGTGCAATGCATTTATACATTTAACATTCTTAATACTTGTTCAGAATATTTTTCTAAATGTGAAGTTAGTTTCTTTCCATTATAAATCACAAATGAAAGTTAAAATAAAATACACTTTTATACAATAAATTGTACAATATGCATTATTTCATACAAATTGGAAAGATTAAGAATAAGCTATGTAAATACAGCAATGAGGAGCTAAGGGAATGGCTTAGAGGGTAAAAACATTTGCTGAACATGTATAATGAATACATGAGTTTAAATTCCTAGCACACATATTAAATCCAAAAATGTCTCTACAATTCATTGACAGTAAACACAGCCTTGAGAAGGTAAAGAAGCAGGAGGATTGCTAGGGTTTCCTGGTCACCAGCTTAGCTCCAGGTTCAATGAGTGACCCTCTCTTAAGGAAATAATGCAGAATGCTAAAGAATAGGACTCCGGAACTCCTCTTCTGACCTTTACGTGTGTACAAGAGTGTCTATCTTTACATAGATGTGCACAGATACAATGCACACAAGTGCACAATATGAAATCAGCAATGCTTATTAAAAACAAAAGTTTTTAACAAAAAAAAATTTTCAGCACTTCTTTCCCATTTTGACAATATATAGATATAGGTTACAGGTGTGAATATTTCACTATGAACACCTTTTACATCAGAAATACTGGGACTGGGACCTAGTGATCTTTAAGGCTTCCATATAATTTTTATATAACTCATATTAAAGCCACTACCCTAATTTTCACTACCTTAAAGACAAGGTAGAGATAAACCATTCCCAATAAGGTCTCCAGTACAATGTCCTACAAATTCCACTGTATTTAGTTTTAGATCGTATGGTTGACTTCCCTTATCTTCTCCTACCTGCTTGTTCTCTCTCCTCTCTCTCCTCTCTCTGTCTCTCTCTCTGTCTCTCTCTCTCTCTCTCTCCCTCTGTTTTATTTTTTCCCTTTGCTATGAATATAAGTAATAAAATTTGTGACATACTTATAACTTGTGGAAAACTCCTAATAATTGCTTGCATTTCCATTTGTTTTTCTTACAGAAATCCAAAGAAAACTTTAATACTGACTGAAGTGATCCCCCATAAGATTAGAATATAATTGAGGTTTTATATTTTAGTAGAAATATTCATGTATATTGAATTTTCACTTTTAAAAACATCTGCTTGTTAAAAAATACTTTCTCCCCATTTTTAATGAAATTTGCGTATCTGAGAATGTTTGTTCACCATCTAGTAGTGCCTTGTCCCATCATACCAATGTAAGTGATATTAGTGATTCTGCAAAGCACACAAGGAACCTTCTTCCATACTCCTCCTCACAATCCTGGGAAGTATTAAATCCTTTTCATATTTTCAGGGAGGTCACATAAAATTCTTTGATTTTGAAAAGGACTCTAACAGCTTAAGAAATAATGACAAGAACCAGCAAATGTGACTGCATGAAATAAATTAAAAAGTTTCTACACAGATAAAAATTAATCAATAGAAAGGAAGAAAAATATTTGCAAACTATATATCAAGTAAAGGATGAATAACTAGATTGTATAAAGAGCACACATGGTAAATATGGAAATATCTAATATTCCTTTGAGTAAAAAGTCTAATGAAATGAATAGATGGTATTCAAAAAAGAAAGTAGAAATGGCCAGCTAATTTTAAAAAATGGTTAATATTCTTATCCATTAGAAAAATGAAAACTAAAGCAACATCAAGAATTCATACTGTGGATATCATTTAAAGAATAAATAAGAGTGTAAGAAAAATGAAATCCTTATACACTGATAGTGAGAATGTAAATTAACTCTGCTTCCATGGAAATCAGTATAAAATTTCTTAACAACTTAACAAAATATTACCATGTAGACAGGATATTCTTTGGGTCAAAGGGTGTATGGGTGTGTTGCTCTACTTGCCCTTCTACTGGGAATCCTGCCTGGTTACAGAAGTGGCCACTTCAGGATCCATATCCCCCACTGCTTGGACTCTCAGCTAGAGTGGCCCTGTCTTAGTCAGGGTTTCTATTGTTACACAAACATCATGACCAAGAAGCAGTTGGGGGGGTGGGCGTTTATTCAGCTTACATTTCCACATTGCTGTTCATCACTGAAAGAAGTCAGGACTGGAACTCAAGCAGGTCAAGGAGCAGGAGCTGATGCAGAGGCCATGGAGGGATGTTCTTTACTGGCTTGCTTCTCCTGGCTTGCTAAGCCTGCTCTCTTATAGAACCCAAGACTACCAGCCCAGAGACAGTTCCACCCACAAGGGGCCTTTCCCCCTTGATCACTAATTGAGAAAATGCCTTACAAGTGTATCTCAAGGAGGCATTTCCTCAACTGAACCTCCTTTCTCTGTGATAACTCCAGCTGTGTCAAGTTGACACAAAACTAGCCAGTACAATTGACCCCTTGTCAACTTGACACACAAACACATCGCTAGTAAGCTTCAACCCTTACATTCTTATTCATCCCCAAGGTCTAAATAACTTTAAACATCCCACAGTCTTTACATATTCTTAAAATTTCAATCTCTTTAAAATATCCATCTCTTTTAAAATCCAAAGTCTTTTTACAATTAAAAGTCTCCAATAAAAAGGGCTCCACTAAAATAGTTCCTTCCTTCAAGAGGGAAAATATCAGGGCACAGTCACAATCAAAAGCAAAAATCAATCTCCAACCATCCAATGTCTGGGATCCAACTCATGATCTTCTGGGCTCCTCCAAGGGCTTGGGTCACTTCTCCAGCCATGCCCTTTGTAGCACACGCGTTGTCCTCTAGGCTCCAGATGCCTGTACTCCACTGCTGCTGCTGCTCTTGGTGGTCATCTCATGGTACTGGCATCTCCAAAACACTGCCTGACCTCTTCAGTCCTGGGCCCTCAATTGCAACTGAGGCTGCACCTTCACCAATGGCCTTCCATGGCCTCTCACATTGTCGAGCCTCAGCTGCCCTGCGTGACCCCTCCATTCCTTCAAAATCAGTACCACCTGGTTGACCCTTACACATTACCAAGTCCTGCTGCTGCAGGAGTACAACCTTGGCTATCTCTGGTACACAGCCTCTTTGTGCTTTCAGAAAACACTTCCCAGAAGATGTCACCTCAATGATGCTGGTCTCTTCTTAATCACTGCTAATTTTTTAGCTCCAGCTAACCAGCATCAATAGTCCCAGTAATGCAAAGTTTTTGCTTTAGAAGTTCTGGTATCTTGTTAATCACAGCTGATTCTTCAGCCCCAGCCAACCAGAACTTCAGAATCTTCACAATCAAACCAGCAATGGCCCTGAAAAGGGTCTTTAATATTCCCTCTGAAATTTCACAATCCAGACCTCCATCTTCTGCACTGTTCTCAACATTACCTTCCAAGCTCCTACACAACATCTGACAGAGCTCTTAACAACAAATTTAGATCTTCTGGAGCATATCCCCATCCATGGACTCTGGTATGTCCTAAAAATTGTCCCAATCCCTAGCTTATCTCCTTTCTTTTTCTCTTGCTCAATATACAGATGACACCCCCCCACTTCCCTCCCCTCCCCATTCCACCGTCTACCTGCTCCCTCCTTCCATCGACCTCCAGTATCTATTTTATTTTCCCTTCTGAGAAAGAGTCAACCACCCTCACTTGATATTTGGCTTCTTTGGGTCTGTTGACTATAGCATGGGTATCTTGTATGTTATGGCTAATATCCACTTATCAGTGAATACATACCATGTATGTCTTTTGCGTATGGGTTACCTCACTCAGGATGATATTGTCTAGTTCCATCCATTTCCCTGTGAAATTCATGATGTCCTTATTTTTAATGGCTAAGTAGTATTTCATTATGTATATATACCATATTTTCTATATTCATTCTTCAGTTGAGAGACATCTAGATTGTTTCCAATTACTGGCTACTATGAATAAAGCTGCTATGAACATAGTTGTGCAAGTGTCCTTGTAGTATGGTGGAGCATCATTTCAGTATATGCTCACACGTGGTATAGCTGGGTCTTGAGGTAGAACTATTCATAATCTTCTAAGAAACTGCCAATTTAATTTTCAGAGTGGGTTAACAAGTTTGCACTCCCACAAGCAGGGGAGGAATGTTTCCCTTGCTCTGCAACCTTGCCAGCATGTGCTGTCCTTTGAATTTTTAGTTTTAGGAATTCTGATGGCTGTAAGGTACAATCTCAAAGTTGTTTTGATTTGAATTTCCCTGATGACTAAGGACATTGAAAAGTGCTTTTTTGGCCACTCTAAATGGAGGAGCTAGAGAAAGTATCCAAGGAGCTAAAGGGAACTGCAACCCTATAGGTGGAACAACAATATGAACTAACCAGTACCCCAGAGCTCTTGACTCTAGCTGCATATGTATCAAAAGATGGCCTAGTCGGCCATCACTGGAAAGAGAGGCCCATTGGTCAGGCAAACTTTATATGCCCCAGTACAGGGGAATGCCAGGGCCAAAAAATGGGAATGGGTGGGTAGGGGAGCAGGGGGAGGGGCCTTTTGGGATAGCATTGGAAATTAATTGAGGAAAATACTTAATAAAAAAAGTTTAAAAAAAAGAATTATCTGTTTAGCTCTGTACCCCACTTTTAAATTGGGTTATTTGGATTATAGATGTCTAATTTCTTGAGTTCTTTATATATTTTGGATATTAGCATTGGCAAAGATAAAGTAGATTTGGAGGGAATGTCCATTCAATGACTGCAACCAAACTGAGATCCACCCAATGTGCAAGATCCAATCCCTAACAGTATTAATGATACTGCATATGCTGGTAGACAGGAACCTAGCAAGACTGTCCTCAGAGAGGTTCTTTGTAAAAGCCCATGGAAAGAGATGTAGAGACTCACACCCAGCATATGGAGCCCATGAATTCTTAAGGAATACTTTGGAGAAAGACTGAGGGACACAAAGGTGACAGGGACTTCACAGGAAGACCAGCACAGTCAAGTAACCTGGAATCTTGGCATCTCCCAGAGACTGAATCACCAACCAAAAAGTGAGCATGGGCTGGACCTAGGCCCCTGTATATATGTAACAGATGAGCAGCTTGGTCTTCATTCGGGTTCTCAAAACATCCTGAGCCTGTTACCAACCTGCCTGCCTGTGGACCCCACACCCCTAAATAGCCTTATCTGGCCTCAGTGGGAGAGTATGTTCCCAGCCAAGCAACAACTTGTGCTGGGTGCAGGGAGGTGATAGGATCAGGAGGTGGTGTAGGAGGCTAGCAGGTAGAAGGTGATTTGGGGATTTGATTTCGGTAGGTGAGCTTCTTTTGCTTAGGAAAATGGTGGGAAGATTTCCATGAGGGGATACTGGGAGGATAACAAAGGCTGATATTGTGTTGTACAGTGAATAAATACAATTAATTTTAAAAAGGAAAGCATGAAAGCAAAAGAGGGACTGGGAAAACAAAGAAAATTACTAGAAGAGTCAAGCAGAGAAGATCAAAGGGAATAGAACATAATATACTTGAAAGAAATTGTATTTTTGATGCAAAGTACTAGGTACAATGAACATACCGCAATAAGAATAAGGACATATTTAAATAAATGGAACAAGAGAAAACAAACTACCATTACTCTGTGACTCTGGCTTCTCTGTAAATGTCAATATAGTGAAGGCTTAAATTCAACTCCTAGATTTTTACCACAGTACATACAAGGTAGACAGACTGTCAATTTAAAGTCCTGTAAAGTACTATGTGGGGCAGTGAATTGTATTGTAGCAGGCTTTTTAATTTTAATATGGACTAAAAATCAAAGAGAATTGATATAAATGTTCTGTCTGTGTGATGGCATGTGAGTTGTGTGTGGACATGTAAAACATATCAAATACTCATAAAATCCAATACTTATTGTCAGGAATCCCCTTCAGTAGTAAGAGAGACAGATTATAAAAAATGTTCAGAGAAAATTGGAAATCATTCTAAGCTATCTGTATATGATGTATACATATGCACTATTTTGACCATAAAGGTCAATAAAAGTCAGTGGCATTAAAACTATATCCAGAAAGAGCTCTAACATTTATATATAAATTAGGACTCATTAAACAATAGAACATTGTGATTCTGAATGTAGCTGTGGCTGCAATATAGCACGTGATTTTTTTTTTTCCTGTATAAATGGCTTTATTGGTAGAAGGGGAGAGAAATGAAGTCCTGGAAAGGGGCAAAGTCAAATGAATAGAGATGTAGACAGGTAGACTCACAGGAGCAGAGCCATAAAGTAAGAGAAAGGAGGGACAGAAAATACAGGATTGGGGAGAATAAAACCACTGGGAACTGATGAGAACACAGAGAGAGAGCTGGGGTGGTAGGCAGTTCTTTTATATGTAACCCATACCTGAAGCAACTGGATGTAGCATATGATAATGTAAGTCATTGCTAAGTCCCCGGGAGGAGCCTGGTGGAATCGCCTATAAGCTAACATTCCTCCCTTTAAAAAACAAACAAACAAACAAACAAACAAACAAACCTAGGAAGGGGTAAGGGGGTGAGGGTGTTGTGTTCTTGAGATTGCATCTTGCTCACTGTGAGCCATGTCATCTTTGGAGACCCTAAGAAAATTGGGATACTAGTCAAGTCTTGGAAGAGCTGGCCGTTTCACTGCTGTCCAAGGTCTATGGGACCTTCTGTGGATAGGAAAGTACAGGCCCAGTTGAAGTAGTCTTGAACAGAACACTATTATAAATTACCATAATGGCCTCTCCTGGGTATCTCCTATATTCCCTCTTTACTTGGATCAAATGTAGCCTGAAAACTTTTTAAGATAGCTTAATTCTTCAGATGGATACGAGTAGACAGTTCTGAAGTTCTTGGAATTTTTTTTTTTCAAAATTTGGAAACAGTTAATCTTATTCCCTTAAATTTGACAAGTTATAGCCTTCTTTCTACAATGTATTCTTAGAAATAATATGTCTTTGCCAGCCTTAAATGAGAGGTTTTGAGTAGAAAGAGGATTTAAATAGCATTGTGATATTAGCTCCTTAGATCAGATTGTTTTTATTATTTTTGTTTGTTTATTTGTAGGTTATTTTTTGTGGTTTTTAGATAGGTTTTTCCTTAATGTACAGATGGCCATTTAAGAGGTATTGCTTTGCCTTTATTCTTTGTATGTACAACTGCACATTATGGTGAAGACCAAATAAGGAAGATGAATACATTGGACCAGACATTCTCTTTAAACAGCATCATTAAACTCCACAAAGTTCTCATTACAAGGTTTCTGGAGTGTTTATAAAAGAATTGAGGTTGTGTTGAGAGACAATTGTTGAATTTCCTTCTACAATGTTAGTATGAGCTATAAGTTTTCACACAAATTGATTCATAAGGCCTGTGTGTTGATCTCTACAGAAAACAATGAGTTACATATCATCATCCTGAAACTGCTTATGAAGTGGAAAGTATGGCCTGGAAGCTATATGTAGTAGGTAATGGTATACATTTGAATCTAAGAAGGATTTAACACGTAGAAACTCCTAATATTGGACTTAAAACTGAACATATTTTTAATTAGTGGAGAAAATCATTTGTGAGAGATGAGAAAACATGAACAGACATACAGCCTGCACACATAGAAAGACGACAAAGGAGAAAGAGCCTTTGAAAGCTAAGAATCTAGTCTTTCCTTTAGGGCTAGTGTTTTTAAAGTCTTTGAAGTAACTTTTTCTCCTCATTTAGCATCACTCATCATTCTGAACAAATGAGAGGATGGATGTTTCGCCCACATATGTTGTGTAAACATGCCTTGGTATGCTCCTGAACTCATTTGTCTCCATTATCAGGGGATGGATACTCTTACAAGTGGAACAAAAATACAAGGATTTTGTTTGAATCATCCAGGCTTTGTTTCCAGAGGAGTTTGCATGCAGAAGATGCCTGCCATCTTGAAAAGGCCAAAGGCAGCTGTTTCAAAAGTTTACTATTGTTCTCTTGTCAGGACCCTTCACTCTATTTGTCTTCTCATGAGAGAAGATGTCTAACTTCTAGTGGTTCTCAGAAGTCACTTTGTTTTTAGGGGTTTATGAGCTGGACACTCTAGTTTTTTTGAGCTGATATAAGTGGATATAAGGAAGGCCCAAGTAGCCAGAATTCCTCAGAGAAGTGTTGAACTAAGTGACATATAAAAGCTTAACCAGGGTGAAGATCCAAAACTTAAGATGCACATTTGTTGATATCCTTGAAAGATAATATTTGAGTGAGGTAGTATATATATAATCCCTGTCAGGCTTTGTCACTGACATTAGTGAGCCTGATGATTTTTTGTTACTTACTGCTCTCAGCTATAATAGATACACCCTGAAGAAGGTCATTAATCTGACTTGAGAGTTTAGCACACTTTTCCCAGTCTAGTGCAAGTTTGGAAATTGACTATTAGGTTTCCTCAATGACAATCATATAGGGTACATGAAGAATCAAAATCAATGAGGAAAATTTTCAAATTTTGATTAACATAAGTCTCATTCAGTAACAATATAGTGTAATTGTAAACTAGTTGAACCTTGTACAGAACCCCATAGATAAGGATCAGGATAATATCAGAGAAATGATTCCTACAGTATGTAGACTGAGATAAGTTTTGTTTGAGAAATCAAAGTATAGCTGCAATTAGCTGTTTGCTACAGATATCTGCATAGGAAAAAAAACCTGGAGTTTTAAAATAAGAAAGTAAGATGTAGAATTTTGGTATTCTCTGAGTAATTAATGCTTAAATGCTTCCTTTAATTATTGTACAGAACTTTTAAATGAGAAAACAAAGGGATTTTTTTCTGTCTACCAATATTTAATCCATTATTAATATTTTCCTGTGTATAGTTTTATATTTGTTATAGGTAAAATAGGAAAAATATAATTCAGTGCTATGTATTATAAAATTTGGATGATGTTCTCTAACAAGGTTTTTAGAGATTACTCTTCCCCAATTATTGATCTATTACATATATTTTTTAATTTTTATTTTTAATTTTTTATTAGATATTTTCTTTATATACATTTCAAATTTCAAATGCTATCCTGAAAGTTCCCTATACCCTCCCTCTGCCCTGCTCCCCTACCCACCCATTCCCACTTCTTGGCCCTGGAATTCCCTTTTACTGGAGCATATAAAGTTTGCAGTACCAAGGGGCCTCTCTTCCCAGTGATGGACGACTAGGCCATCTTCTCCTACATATACAGCTAGAGACAAAAGCTCTGGGGTTACTGGTTAGTTCATATTGTTGTTCCACCTGTAGAGTTGCAGACCTCTTCAGCTCCTTGGATGCGTTTTCTAGCTTTTCTATTGGGGCCCTGTGTTCCAACTTATAGATGACTGTGAGCATCCACTTCTGTATTTGCCAGGCACTGACGTAGCCTCATACGAGAGAGCTATACCAGGGTCCCTTCAGCAAAATCTTGCTGGCATATGCAATAGTGTCTGGGTTTGGTGGCTGATTATGGGAATGGATCCCTGGGTGGGGTAGTCTATGGATAGTCCATCCTTTCATCTTAGCTATAAACTTTGTATGATTCCACCTCACATTAGTCAGAATGGCTAGAATCAAAAATTCAGGTGACTTCAGATGCTGGAGAGGATGTGGAGAAAGAGGAACCCTCCTCCATTGCTGGTGGGATTACAGGCTTGCACAACCACTCTCGAAGTAAGTCTGGAGGTTCCTCAGAAAATTGGACATAATACTACCGGAAGATCCAGCAATGCCTCTCCTGGGCATATACCCAGAAGAAGTTCCAACTGGTAATAAGAACACATGCTCCACTATGTTCATAACAGCCATATTTATAATAGCCAGAAGCTGGAACGAACCCAGATGTCCCTCAACAGAAGAATGGATACAGAAAATGTGGTACATTTACACAATGGAGTACTACTCAGCTATTAAAAACAATGGATTTATGAAATTCTTGGACAAATGGATGTATCTGGAGGATATCATCCTTAGTGAGGTAACCCAATCACAAAAGAAGTCATTAGATATGCACTCACTGATAAGAGGATATTAGCCCAGAAGCATAGAACACCCAAGATACAATTTGAAAACCACAAAAAAATCAAGAAGAGGGAAGACCAATGGGTAGATACTTAGTTCCTACTTAGAACAGGGAACAAAATACCCATTAAAGGAGTTACAGAGACAAAGGGATTTTTAAAAGAATTGTTTATGCATATAAGTACACTATTGCTGTCTTCTGATACACCAGAAGAGGTGCCTAGAATCCCCTTACAGATGGTTGTGAGACACCATATGGCTGCTAGGAGTTGGACTCAGGACCTTTGGAAAAGCAGCCAGTTCTCTTAACTGCTGAGTCATCTCTTCAGTGAAAATGAAGTTTAAGACCACTACATTCCTAAAGCCTGATTTCAAGTGCTATTACTTTACCAGAATCCAACCTCTAACCAACTGGAAATTTACTAGAGACTGATTAGTAATTTGTCCAGAGAAAAATTCTCTAATTCTAGCAGGTACTATTTTAAATGGGTGAAACTGTTTCTCAAACTCATGTCCCAAACAACCTCATGCAGTCTCAGAAGGTTTCTTCTCTCCAACACTTTGCTGCCTGCTTTGTAGGTGCCCTGTATAAATGACAGTAAACATAACTGAAAAATTGCTTTTCTGAGATCTTTAATATTTAAAGACTTCAGGGAAACACAAAGATGAAAAGGAACAGAAAACTGGGACAGAGCAGTGGCCACTTGTTCTTCTCTTGGGCCTGTGACCTACCCAAGTGATAACAGTACTAGGCCTGATTTCAATATTCTGAAGGAAACCTTAAATGCAATCAGTGATTAGTTACTTCCATCATATTGATATTAGTATTGTACCAAGGGGGCATATCTTACCATATCAGTTCTTATGCTTAATAGGATGGTTCAAAAATTGTTCATTGATTCTCTCTCCCAACAGTCTGCATAGTTTTAGAAAAGATAACTAGTAGAGAGAAAAGTTCCAGGACCATACCAGCTTTTACTCTCCATTGTTTTATGATTCAAGTATACTTTTGTATAGATGCTTTTGGAGTAGAGAGTCATAAAGTTTTACCCATAGCTAATGGAGTATTGAAAATTTGAGGCTGCCTTTCAAAACAAAAACAAAAATAACAAGTCATACAGTAAATGTATACAGAGACAAGCATAGCATTATATCTAGACTGCAATAGGACAAATGCAGTGTAACTGACATATTAGAGATCTAAAAGCATGAATGTGCTGGGAAGTCCAATGGGGAGGGATTATAACATGTAAAAACAATTAAAAAAAGATATTTAAATGGAAGGGGAAACAAAATGTTAGAATGAAAACATAAAGGTGTTAAGAGAAAAGAAGACTCCATTTCTTAGGCTCCTGAAGAGCCTGAATTTGACCAAAGAAATAATTATTCATCTGTTTTAAAACTGTCTCCTGGAGCCAGGCATGGTGGTGCATACCTTTAATCCCAGCACTTGGGAGACAGAGGCAGGCAGATTTCTGAGTTCGAGGCCAGCGTGGTCTACAAAGTGAGTTCCAGGACAGCCAGAGCTATACAGAGAAACCCTGTCTCAAAAAACCAAAAACCAAAAAAAAAAAAAAAAAAAAAAAAAAAAAGTCTCCTAAAGTTTCTAAAACTACAATGTAATGTAGTGATAGAGCAGAACAGAAAGAAGGAACATAGCACCCAATAGTAGAATGATAACGTATAAAGTAAGGTTAAAGAAATGAAGCTATGAAAAAGGCATGGACTGCATCTATACTTAGAAAATAAAGAAGAAAAGGATAATTAAATCCAAGGGTCCTTTTCTATCTTAAAATAGGAATCAATAAGACAATAAATCATTGAACATCTTTTCTCAAACATTGCAAGTTGGACACTAGGAGTGGAACTCAGGGACAAACATATGCAAGACAGGTATTCTAATTATGAGCTACTCTCCTCAGCTCATTGGTTATCTTATAAATAATACAAAGTACAAACATATGCAGTAATGACTGTTAACTGGAAAACACTCACAATAAGAAACAAAGCAAAAGACTCACATGACTGCTTTTCTAAATGCCATGCAAAGAAATATGAACATAAATTCAAGACAGGTATTTTAAAGGCTAGGAAATCTAAACAAAGTATATATCATAGAAGAAATAAAACTGTCAAGTGACAAATCTCACCAAACCTCATCTTGTACAGATGGCTTCACAGGTGACTCTTACTAAACCTTTATAGCATCAACTACTGTTGCACTGGGGAAAGTGTTCCCAACATTAGAAAATGAAGAAATCTTCCAAGTGTTTTCTTTTTGTTCTTGTTTTTGTCTTATGAGGTTTCTTCTATTTTCATCACAGCAAAGTATTACCTAGAAAGTGTTGCACAAAAACCTAGACAAAATATTATTTATAATAAATGTAAAGTTTCTAAGTCAAAATAGAAGAGATTAGTAACAAAGTACTATATAGAGAGGCTTCTGGCATACTGAATGTGGCAGTTTGAAGGATAATCACACTCATGGGCACATGGCTTTCAATATTTGGTCACCAATTTTTTGTAACTGTTTGGGGAGAATTTGAGGTGTGGCTTCACTGAAGAAAATGTGGCACTAGGGATGGGCTCTGAGGTTTCAAAAACCCATATCCTTCCTGGTAATATTTCTCTTCCTCATGATTATATCTTAAATGTAAGCTCTGTTGTCTGTCTTAAGTGTTAAATGCTTGTTGACATGTTCCCTTCCATGAGGGGCATGAACTTTAAAACCTGTAAACCTACAATTGATTTTTTTTATAGGTTGCCTTGGTATGGTATCTTTAAAGCAAAAGAAAATGTAACTAAGACACTGAAGTAACTATCTAAATTTCTTTTCTTGTTTCCACTAAAGGGAGAAAAGTTTCTTTTTTTTTTTTTTTTCACAATTCCAGGTCCCATTTCATGGCAGGGAAGTCATAGGCACAGAAGGTTTAAGCATCAACATACAAGTAGAGAGATAAACAAACAAAAAGTAACTAGTACCCAGCTGCTTTTTATACTAAAACAACATAGACACTATCCCTAGAAATAATCTCATTCACAATTAAGGTGGAGTATTTCAACATCAATTACTTTAATTAAGAATGCACCCCTATGGGCATGTTCACAGACTTATCTACTGGATGAGTCTAGATTCTATAAACCTCATGAATAACACTAACCATCATCCCCCTACCCCTTTTCAAGGTGACATCCAAGCACATCATTTTAAATCTATAGCCTATTAACTATTCTTTGCATAGTCTAATAAGCCTACAATAATATAATATGCATTGATTCCAACTGTTAAAATATATACTGGATTTTATTTTTTACAATCTTGTATAGTGTTGTCTTAACTTGTATCCATATTCTCCCAAAGGAAGTAATATAAGTATTCTATAGGTCTGAAAAATCCATGTTGTATATACATATTTATCAAGTTACATGGAAAAATGATTTTTTCTATTTTCAGTCTTTTATTTGTATGTTTTCAATTTTTAAAATATATTTTGAACATTAAACATGATAGAAGTAGAAGAGAAAATCTCTCATGATGTCCTCTATGAAAGTAAATCGTGACAAGTTCCTGATTAGACAGAAACCATTCCAGCTCCAAGGGAGAATATGCAGCATACCTGTGGCTTCACAGAATGAATTCGATAGTGTTCCTTCCGTTTCTGTTTTGTGGAATAGTTTGAAGAGTATTGGTATTAGGTCTTCTTTGAAGTTCTGATATAATTCTACAGTAAACCCATCTGGTCCTGGGCATTTTTTTTTTTTTTTTTTTGGATAGGAGACTGTTAATGACTGCTGTTAATTCTTTTGGGGTTATAGAACCAATTAGATGGTTTATCTGATCCTGATCTCATGTAGGTATTTGGTATCTTTCTAGAAAATTGTCCATCAGATTTTCCAATTTTGTTGAATATAGACATTTGTAGTAGGATCTGATGAATTTTAGAATTTCCTCAATTTCTGTTGTTCTATCTCTTTTTCACTTCTGATTTTGTTCTTCTGGATACTGTCTCTGCATGCTCTGGCTAGTCTGGCTAAGGGTTTATCTATCTTGTTGATTTTCTCAAAGAACCAGTTCCACATTTTGTTGATTCTCTGTATAGTTCTTTTTGTTTCTATTTGGTTGATTTCAGCCCTGAGTTTGGGTATTTCCTGCTGTCTACTCCTTTGAGTGTTGCTGTACTTGCTTCTTTTTGTTCTAGAGATTTCATGTGTACTGTTAAGATGCTCTTGTACGATCTTTCCAGTTTCTTTTTGGAGGCAGCCAGAGTTATGAGTTTTCCTCTTAGCTCTGCTTTCATGTGTCCCATAAGTTTTCATTAAATTCTAAAAAGTCTTTCTTTCTTTTATCCTTGTCCAAGTTATCACTGAGTAGAGCGTTTTTCAGCTTCCATTTGTATGTGGGTTTTCTGTTGTTTTCGTTGCTATTGAAGACCAGCCTTAGCCCATTGCGATCTGATGGAATGTGTGGGTTTATTTCAGTCTTCTTATATCTGTTGAGGCCTGTTTTGTGACCTATTATATGGTCAATTTTGGAGAAGGTACCATGAGGTGCTTAGAAGGAGGTATATTCTTTTGTTTTAGGATGAAATGCTTTATAGATATCTCTTAAACCGGTTTGGTTCATAACTTCTGTTAGTTTCAATGTATCACTGTTTAGTTTGTGCTGCCATAATCTGTCCATTGATGAGAGTGGGGTATTGATGTCTCCCACTATTATTGTGTTAGGTACAATATATGTGCTTTGAGTTTTAGTAAAGTTTATTTTATGAATGTGGCTAGCCTTGCATTTGGGGCATAGATGTCCAGAATTGAGAGTACTTCCTGGTATTTTTTTTTTCTTTGATGAATGTGAAGTGTCCTCCCTTATCTCTTTTGATAACTTTTGGTTGAAAGTTAATTTTATACAATATTAGAATGGCTACTCCAGTTTCTATCTTGGGATCATTTGCTTGTAAAATTGTTTTCCAGCCCTTTACTCTAAGATAGTGTCTGTTTTTGACACTGGGATATGTTTCTTGTATGCATCAAAAAGCTGGGTTCTGCTTATGTATCCAGTCTGCTACTCTACGTCTTTTTATTGGAGAATTAAGTCCTTTGATGTTAAGAAATATTAAGGAATAGTGATTGTTGCTTCCTGTTTTTTTATGTTATTTTTATATTTGTGTGACTACCTTCTTTTGAGTTTGTTGAAAGAAGATTACCTTCTTGTTTTTTCTAGGGTGTAGTTTCCTTACTTTTTTTTGGAGTTTCCATGTATACTCTTTGGTTGTTGGTTGTATTAGTCAGGGTTCTGTAGAGTCACAGAACTTACGGAGAGTCTCTATATAGTAAAAGAATTTATTGATGACTTACAGTCGGCAGCCCAATTCCCAACAATGGTTCAGTCACAGCTGTGAATGGAAGTCCAAGGATCTAGCAGTTACTCAGTCTCACACAGCAAGCAGGCAAAGGAGCAAGAGCAAGACTCCCTTCTTCCAATGTCCTTATATTGTCTCCAGCAGAAGGTGTAGCCCAAATTAAAGGTGTGTTCCACCACACCTTTAATCCCAGATGAAAGGTGTAGCCCAGATTAAAGGTGTGTTCCTTAAACTCGGAGATTTAATCTTCTGGAATCCATAGCCATTATGGCTCAAGATCTCCATACCAAGATCCAGATCAGAAACTTCTATCTCCAAGTCTCCAGATAAGGGTCACTAGTAAGCCTTCCAATTCTGGATTGTAGTTCATTCCAAGTATAGTCAAGTTGACAACCAGGAATAGCCACTACCGTGGTTTAGTCCCTGGAAGCTCTGGGTTAGTCCACTTAGTTGATATTATTCTTCCTATATAGGGTTGCAATCTCCTTCAGTCCTTCAGTCCTTCCCATAGCTCTTCCATTGGAGTCTGTGGGCTCAGTCCAATAGGTGGCTGTGAGTATCCACATCTGTCTTAGTCAGGTGTTGGCAGAAGTTCTCAGAGGACAACCATGCTAGGCTCCTGTCTGCAAGCACATCTTGGCATCAGCAATAATGTCAGGATTTAGTGTCTTTGCATGGGAAGGATCCTGAGTTGGGGCAGTCTCTGGATGACCTCTACTTCAGTCTCTGTTCCAATTTTTGTCTCTGCATTTCCTTTGTATAGGAAATAATCTGGGTTAAAAATTTTGAGATAGATGGGTGGAACCATTCCACAAAACAAGGTCCATGCCTAGCCACTGAATATAGTCTCTACAGGTTCTCTCTCCCCTTTGTTGGGTATTTCACCTAATGTTATCCCCTTTGGGTCTTGAGAACCTCTTTCATCCTAACATCTGAGACTTTCTAGTGGCTACCCTCTGTTCCCCATCCCCACTGCTACACATTTCTATTCAATTTCCTGAACCTCTGTACTTCTCTCATATCACTTCCCATACTTGATCCTGCTCCCCCATTTTCTCACCCCATACTCTCTTTCTCCCAAGTCCCTTATTCACTCAAACTCCTGCGATTTTTTTCCATTCCCCATTCTATATAGGATTGAAGCATCTACACTTTGGTCTTCCATCTTCTTAAACCCCATATGGTTTGTGGGTTGTATCATGGGCATTCTGAGATTTGGGGCTAATATCCAGTTAACAATGAGTACATACTGTAGGAGGCTGTAGCCTCCCCCTTAGGCTGTCCAAGCCGCACCTTAAGAGATCTGCAACCCTGTAGGTGCAACAACATTATGAACTAACCAGTACCCCGGAGTTCTTCACTCTAGCTGCATATGTATCAAAAGATGGCCTAGTCGGCCATCACTGGAAAGAGAGGCCCATTGGACATGCAAACTTTATATGCCCCAGTACAGGGGAATGCCAGAGCCAAAAAATGGGAATGGGTGGGTAGGGAAGTGGGGGGGGGGGAGAGTATGGGGGACTTTTGGGATAGCATTCTAATTATGTAATTGAGGAAAATACATAATAATAAAAATATTAAAAAAAATAAAAAAAGATTGCGCCTGCTGGATGCAGAGCAGGTGGTATAAACAAGTCTATATTTGGTAGAGACATGCCCCTGCCGCCCTGATTGGCTGAAGCTACGTGCCTGGTGAGGTGACATGTCCTACCATGAGTGGATGGGGGGCTGATAGTATATAAGACTGAGAGGCTCAGGGTTTGGGGGAGAGAGATGAAGAGGGAGAGAGATGAGGGGGGAGAGAAATGAAGGGGGAGCGAGATGAAGACTGAAGATGGCTGAATAAACTGCTGATAGAAGAACTGGTGGTCGTGTCATTCTTGCTGGTCGAGGGCAGATGCGACAAATGGTGGCCCATGCAGGGAACCGACTCCCCCACCAGCGAGTTCAGAACTTTCAGCAGTCAGTATTTGAGTAAGTTCACTGTAAGTGAAACTTAAGACCCCAGGAGTTTTGGGAAGGATCCCTGGATAAAATAGAGGCAAATATAAAGTTGCCAGGAAGTAGGCACAAAGTAAAAGTGAAACCATGGGAGCCTCCTCATCGCATCCAATTTCTTCAGCTCTTCAGGAGCTCCTTAAGTCCAAAGGTTTAAAAATTCAAAGAAAAACCATAGAAAAGTTTCTTTTTTTTTTTAAATATTTTTTATTATGTATTTTCCTCAATTACATTTCCAATGCTATCCCAAAAGTCCCCCATACCCTTCCCTTCCCACTCCCCTACCCACCCATTCCCACTTTTTGGTCCTGGCATTCCCCTGTACTGGGGCATATAAAGTTTGCCTGTCCAATGGGCCTCTCTTTCCAGTGATGGCCGACTAGGCCATCTTTTGATACATATGCAGCTAGAGTCAAGAGCTCCGGGGTACTGGTTAGTTCATAATGTTGTTGCGCCTACAGGGTTGCAAATCTCTTTAGCTCCTTGGATACTTTCTCTAGCTCCTCCATTGGGGACCCTGTGCTCCATCCAATAGCTGACTGTGAGCATCCGCTTATGTATTTGCAAGGCCCCGGCCTCGTCTCACAAGAGACAGCTATATCAGGCTGAGACTGCATTAATTAGGTCATAGAAAAGTTTCTTGATGAGTGTGATACAAACTGCCACGGCTGTGAATAATTTATCCGGGGTGTTGCAGAAGCTTTGGATTGCTGAAAGCTGTCTCCCGCGCCTTGGTTTGCCATATCAGGCAACCTCACAGTCACTTGCTGGGAGAAGCTAGGTAGGGACTTAGATGTTGCCTGGGAGCAGGGGATCTTGAAGGGAGGCATGAGGCAGTTTGGAAGATTTTAAGGAGCTGTTTGGATGATAAACGCTGTTGCAGGGCAGCTAGCTGGTAAGGTTCATGTGTAAGTGGGACAATTTAAGTTCTCGGATTGAGACAATAATATTCCAGGTTTTGGGACAAGTTAAGGTTCCCGGTTTTGGGACAAATTGCACCAAGCACCATGGGGACTTGAGGTTTGCAGAGGAACAAGGGGTTTTACCAAAAGGGGTTTTGCCAGTCTGGAAGTTAGTGAGAAATTGCATAGAAGATAGAGAAAGATGTGGAGCAGAACTCCAGAGACGTAATGAGGCACTGAGTCAGGTGAGAGAGGAGCGCTCTCAGTTGGTTTGGGAGAGAGGGTCTGTTTGTGTGTTTCCCCAGGATCACCGACAACAGCTGTGGGTCCCAGAATGGCTGACCAGAGCAATTCAGGGCAAGCAGAACGATAAGGACATGGATGTTCCTGTGGCTGGGAATGTTCCCTCTAGTGAGAACTGAAGAGCTCTGTGTTCCCAAAACCCATGCCCTTGATGCATTCAAGTGTTTCCTCAATTCTTTACATCTAATGCTTCGCTACAATTGCCTTTTTTCTATGCTGCTTCAGCAAAAGGGATTGTTGTGTTTTCAGATGATTCAAAATATTTCACAGAGGAGTGACTGTGTTCAGCTATATCTACTAAAGCTAATACTATATTTGTTATTATAGTATGTGCTGGAATGCATCTGAATTTCATTTAGCTGTTGTGATTAGGATGCCTTGCTTTGTACCTTTGTATGTTCAAGTTACTTTGTTTACAAACTGCAGCGGCTGTGAATAATTTATCTGGGGTGTTGCAGAAGCTTTGGATTGCTGAAAGCTGTCTCCTGCTTGAAAGAGTGGGCCAGAATTGATGGACTTGCCCTGTGTCTGATATTAATCAGCGTCCTGGCCTTCTGTTGCATCTGTTGCATGCAGAGTCATCAGCACAGAGCACAAGCCTTGATGGTACCCTGTGTTGGGATGGGGCCTCTGGCAGTGGTTACCCGGATGCCTATCATGCAGAAGCTCTGGCTGGCCATTGTGACCTTGACTCGAGTGGATCTATCCCTTGCTTCTGGGGTGATGGGCAGGAATGGGAGCCCTGGGATGCATGCTTGTAATAGTTTGTGTTGTGTGCTTGGTGCATGTGTTGGTTGCAGTACGTGCAGGCCCACACTTCCACCATGGTGGCACAGGCCTTTGCCACAGTGGAAGTGGGACAATCTCCTCAGATTTGGCTTGCTGCCCTAAAGAAATAATGCTGTTATGCCGTGGGTTGCGAGGTTAAGCACTGCACAGAGGGTAGCTTGTGAGCTGTTGGGATCCTGTGGAAGGCACGTCTGATTGCATGAAGGTTCAGTGTCCTAGTTCCCTTCCCCCAGGAAAAACAACAGGGGAGCTGGCCAAGACCTCTCTGGGTGATGAGCCCAAGGGATGGTTTTGTGTAGGGCCCCTATGCTTGCACACTGGGGATCAGACCTCTACCTTCACCCATGAGACTTGCTTGCTGCAATAAAACAAAATAGGGGGACATGTAGGAGGCTGTAGCCTCCCCCTTAGGCTGCCTGAGCCACACCTTAAAGATGGTGCCTGCCAGATGCAGAGCTGGTGGTGTAAAAAAAGTCTATATTTGGTGGAGACACACCCCTGCCACCCTGATTGGCTGAAGCTGCGTGTCTGGTGAGGTGACATGTCCTGCTGTGAGTGGATGGGGGCTGAGAGTATATAAGAGCGAGAGGCCCAGGGTTCGGGGGAGAGAGATGAAGAGGGAGAGAGATGAAGGGGGAGAGAAATGAAGGGGGAGGGGGATGAAGACTGAAGATAGCTGAATAAACTGCTGATAGAAGAACTGGCGGTCATGTCATTCTTGCTGGTCAAGGGCAGATGCAACAACATACCATGTGTGTTCTTACATGTGTTCTTACATGTCTGGGTTACCTCACTCAGAATGATATTCTATACCATGTGTGTTCTTACATTTTCTGCGTTACCTCACTCAGAATGATATCCTCTAGTTTCTTCCATTTGCCTGTGAACTTCATGAAGTCATTGTTATTAATAGTTGAGTAGTACTCCACTGTGTAAATGTACCATATTCACTGTATCCATCCTTCTGTTGAGGAACATCTGGTTTGTTTCCAGTTTCAGGTTATTATAAATAAGGCTGCTGTAAACATAGTGGCTCATGTGTCCTCCTTATCTATTGGAGCATCTTTTGGGTTTATAACCAGGAGTGGTACAGCTGGGTCTTCAGGTAGAACTATTTCCAATTTCCAAAGGTACTGCCAGATTGTTTTGCAAAGTGGTTGTACCATCTTGCAATGCAGCCATCAATAAAAGAGTATTCCTCTTTCTTCACATCCTTGCCAGCATCTTCTGTTAAGATAGTTTTTTATCTTAGCCACTACGATTGGTGTGAGGTAGAATCTCGGGGTCTATTTTGATTTGCATTTCCCTGACTATAGTTAGTAAATATAAGCTACTCCAAAAATTCCAACAGAGAACTCATTCAACTGATAAGCAATTTCAGCAAACTGACTGGATGAAATTAACTCATACAAATAAGTATCTTTCCTCTATTGAGAGGCATTAGGGAAATGACACCTTTTACAATAGTCACAAATAATATAAATTATCTTGGTGTGATTCTAATCAATCAAGTGAAAGATCTATAAGACAAGAACTTCAAGTCTCTGAAGAAAGACATCAAGAAGACTTCTAAAGATGGAAAGATCCCCAATGCTCACAGACCAGCAGGATTAACATAGTAAAAATATCCTTCTTACCAAAAGCAATCTATACATTAAATGTAATTCCCATTAAATTTCCAACTTAATTCTTTACAGTCATAGAAGAAGCTATTCTCAAATTCATGCAGAATAACAAAAACATAGGATAATAAAATCTATCTCAACAATAAAAGAATTTCTGGGGAATCACTATCCCTGACCTCAAGCTTTACTACATAGCAGCAATAGTGATAAAAATCACATGACATTCATATAGAGACGGGCAGGTAGATCAATGGAACAGAACTGAACACTCAGAAATAAATCCACATACCTATGGTCACTTTATCTTTGAGAAAGAAGACAAAACCCAGTGGGGAAACACAACATTTTCAACCAGAGAAACTGTTTCAACTGGTGCTCAACATGCAGAAGAATGCAAATTGATCCATTTTTATCTCTTTGTACAAAGCTCAAGTCAAAGTGGATCAAGGAGCTCTACATAAATCCAGATACACTAAATCCAATAGCAGAGAACGTGGAAAAGGGCCTTGAACACATCAGTACAGGGGAAAATTTTCTGAACAGAACCAATGACTTATGCTCTAAATTCAACAGTAGACAAGTAGGACCTCATAAAATGGAAAAGCTTCTGTAAGGCAATGGACACTGTCAATAGGAACATGTGGCATTCTACAGATTGAGAAAAGATCTTTGCTAATCCTACATCAGATAAAGGGTTAATATACAAAACATAGACAGAACTCAAGAACTTGGACTCCAGAGAAACAAATAACCATATTAAAAATAGCATACAGAGCTAAACAAAGAATTATGAACTGAAAAATCTCTAGTGGTTGAAAAGAACCTAAACAGCCATCTACTCTATACCTACCTCTTTCAATGAACTGTAGGTTTCTAAAAAGTCATTGCATCTCTGTGACCTGAGTAGGAATACCAATACTATCATTGAGTCATGATTAAGACAAATAAAATTCCTTCACAATATTGTGGAATGAGTTATCATAGGACAAGGGTTTGAAGACTCAGTGTTCATTATTTCCCTAAAACTTGTGAGGCTGAAATATGATTTCTCTTTTCCTTCAGGCACAGCAAAGTCTTCATAGACTGACTTTCTTTTACAACAGTTATGTCATACAATTTAAGATATTTGAGTTGTTGATGAAATTTACAGCTTGAAGTAAGTTAATTATGTAAAGTATAAGTTAAAAACTCTAATAATGAGGCTGTTATGAACATAGTGGAACATGTGTCCCTGTTATATTTTGTAGAATCTTTTGGGTATATACCCAATAATAATATACCTGGGTCCGCTGGTAATACTATGTCCAATATTCTATGAAACTGCCAAACTGATTTCCAGAGTGTTTGTACTAGCTTGCAATCCCACCAACAATGGAGGATTGTTCCTCTTTCTCCACATTCTCACCAGCATCTGCTGTCACCTGAGTGTTTGATCTTAGCCAATTTGACTGGTATGAGGTGAAATCTCAGAGTTGTTTTGATTTGCACTTCCCTGATGACGAAGGATGTTGAACATTCTTTTAGTTAGTTCTTGGACATTTGATATTCTTCAGTTGAGAATTATTTATTTAGCTCTGTGCCCCATTTTTTAAATACAGCTATTTGATTCTCTGAAGTCTAACATCTTGAATTCTTACTATATATTGGATATTAGGCCTCTATCAAATGTAGGATTGGTAAAAATCTTTTCTTAATCTGTTGGTTGCTGTGTTCTCCTTTTGCTGGTGCCCTTTGCCTTACAGAAGCTTTGAAATTTTTGAGGTCCCATTTGTCTATTGCTGATCTTAGAGAATAAGCCATTAGTATTCTGTTCAGAAAATTTTCTTCTGTGCCCATGTGTTCAAGACTCTTCCCCACTTTCTCCTCTATTACTTTCAGTGTATGTAGTTTCATGCAGAGGTACTTGATCCACTTGGACTTGAGGTTTATACAATGAGATAAGAATGGATTGATTTGCCTTCTACATGCTGCCCTCCAGTTGAACCAGCACCATCTGTTGAAAATGCTGTTGTTGTTTTTGTTTTTGTTTTAGTTTTTGTTTTTGTTTTTGTTTTAAGCTAGAAAGTTTTATCTCCTTTGTCAAAGATCAAGTGGCCAGAGGTAGATGGGTTCATTTCTGGGTCTTCAATTTTACTCCATTCATCTTCTTCCTTGTCTCTGTACCAATAACATACATTTTTTTTTGTCAATATTGCTCTGTAATACAGCTAGAAATCAGGGATGGTGATTACCCCAGAAGTTCATTTATTGTTGAGAATAGTTTTCACTATCCTGGATTTTTTGTTATTCTAAATGAATGTGCAAATTTCTCTTTCTAACTCTATGAAAAATTGAGTTGGAATTTTAATGGGGACTGCATTGAATCTGTAGATTGCTTTCGACAAGATGGCCATTTTTACTGTATTAATCCTACCAATCCATGAGCATGGGAGACCTTTCCATCTTCTGAGATCTTCTTTGATTTCTTTCTTCAGAGACTTGAAGTTCTTGCCATATAAGATATTTTATATTATTTGTGACTACTGTGAAATGTGTTGTTTCCCTAATTTCTTTCTCAGCCTGTTTAACCTTTGAGAAGAGGAAATCCACTGATTTGTTTGAGTTAGTTTTATATCTAGCCACTTTGCTGAAATTATCAGGTTTAGTAGTTTTCTGGTGGAATTTTTGGGGTCACTCAAGTAAACTATCATATCATCTGCTAATAGTGGTATTTTGACTTCTTCCTTTCTAATTGGCATCCCTTTGACCTCCTTTCATTGTTTAATTCTTCTAGCTAGGACTTCAAGTACTAATACATAGCAGTCTTATTTATAATACCCAGAAGCTAGAAAAAAGCCATATGTCCTTGAACAGAGGAACAGATACAAAAAATATGGTACATAATGGAGTACTTCTCAGCTATTAAAAGCAATGAACACATGAAATTATTAGGCTAATGGATGGAACTAGAAAACATCATCCTGAGTGAGGCAACACAATCAAAAAAGAACACACATGGTATGCACTCACTGATAGGTAGATATTAGCCCCAATGCTTGGAATACCCAAGATACAATTTCCAAACCACAGAAAGCTCAAGAAGAAAGAAGACCAAAGTGTGGGTGCTCCAGTACTTCTTAGAAAGGGGAAGAAAAATACTCATGGGTGTAAATATGGAGAGAAAGTGTAGAGCAGAAACTGAAGGAAAAGGCATCCAGAGACTGTCCTACCTGTGGATCAATCCCAAATACTGTCACCGAGCCCATACACTATTGTGGATGCCAAGAAGTGCATGCTGACAGGAGCCTGATATAGCTGTCTTTTGAGACACTCTGCCAGAACCCAACAAGTACAGAGGCAGATGCTCATAGCCAACCATGGGACTGAGCACAGGGTCCCCAATGGAGGATTTAGAAAAAGGATTGAATGAGCTGAAGGGGGTTGCAACCCCATAGAAAGAACAACAATATCAACCATTCAGAGTCCCCACCAGAGCTACCAGGGACTAAACCACCAACCAAGGAGTATACATGGAGGTACCCATGGCTCCAGCCACATATGTAGCAGAGGATGGCCTTGTCAGGCATCATTGGGAGGCAAGGCCCTTGGTCCTATGAAGGCTCAATACCATATTGTAGAGTAATTAGTGGGTAAGAATGCAGGAGTGGGTGGGTGGGTGAGGGAACACCCTCAAGGGAAGGGGGGTGGGATATGGGGATTCTGGGGGTGAAACCAGGGAAAGGGATAATATTTGAAATGTAAATAAAGAACATATCCACTAGCAAACACATAAGTAGTTGCTCACAGTCAGCTATTGGATGGAGCACAGGGCCCCCAATGGAGGAGCTAGAGACAGTATCCAAGGAGCTAAAGAGATCTGCAACCCTGTAGGTGCAACAACATTATGAACTAACCAGTACCCCGGAGCTCTTGACTCTAGCTGCATATGTATCAAAAGATGGCCTAGTCGGCCATCACTGGAAAGAGAGGCCCATTGGACACGCAAACTATACATGCCCCAGTGCAGGGGAATGCCAGGGCCAAAAAATGGGAATGGGTGGGTAGGGAAGTGGGGGGGAGGGTATGGGGGACTTTTGGGATAGCATTCTAAATGTAATTGAGGAAAATACGTAATAATAAAAAATATTTTAAAAAATAATTTAATAATAAAGACAAACTTATGGTGTTTATATTTCTAATGGCACTAAAGGGATAAACTTAAGTTATGAGATTCCAAGTTACTTTCAGAAATAGTAATGAATTAAAAGTAATATAAAGTGGGATGATTTATGTTTATGTTATTGAATTTACATCTTACATAACCACAAATGGCTCTGAACTTACTGTATAATGGAAGAAAGACTAAAATTTTGATCATTTTACTTCTGACTTTGGAATGCTGGGATTACTGTTGTGTGCCACATATCTGGCTAAAATTAATTTTATATTTTTTTTCTACCAGTGGTTTTGATATATTCATCTCTGTACTTTTATAGGATTGTGATTTTCTGTTAGCATTGTCTTTTTTTTTCTACATAGCATGCCAAAGTAGAGCAAACCAGTAATGTGGTAATAAAGATATAATTCTCATACTGGTGATGTAACTGAAAGATAGAGCACTTGTCTAGTATGAATAATGTAATCCTGGGTACAATCTCTAGTACCATAAAAAATGTGCAAACAAAACCACACAGTTTTCTTATAACTCTAGAATCATTTTTTTTGTTAGTTTAACCACAATTCTAAATCCACATGGTTGAAATCAGCTCTCTAAGATCAAACTTGGCTATAAACTGTTGCTATAACTATGAATACACTTGTCAAAAAAGTTCATCTTCATCTAGCGAAAGAGCTGTTGCTGCCCTGCTCTCTCAGTGAATTATAATAAAGCCCTGTCCCCACAGTATATTTTCCATAAGCTTTGACTTTTAATTGTTTAAAATGTCTTCTTCTTTGTTCAATGAATGATGTCTTAAATATATCCTCAGAAATTGCATCAACAAAAAAGAATGGGAAGAGTAATGAGTGTGGGGCAATTTCGATGTATTCCCATGAGGAACACTGCATACAGAAAATAAGGCCTACTTGTGCAGCCAGTTTTCTACTCTGTATTTAGAAAACTCTTATTTATCCTTGAGTGAATAACTCAAATTTTCATGTCAGTTTTGTAGCAAAGACCCAATCAATGTAATTGCTCATCCTGTACTTTTTCCTCTGCACATCTTTTTTTGACACATTATATAATTGAGAAAAGATAATTTTTTTTCAAACTAGATGGCTAGTGTCTACTTAACAGAGTATTTTAAGTGTGGATAAATAGCTTGATTAGTTAAATATGACAACAATAAAATCTGCCACTAGTTCCCAGAATTTTGTGTATTATTTGATTAAGAACTAAAAGAAGATAAATTAAAAGACCTGGGGTATCCAGTGTAATAAACTGAAAATAGTTATTGATATTCTAGAGGAATTTCAAAGTGATGGTCTAATAATTGAGAGGAGAAATAAGGACAAGCTTCCAAAAGATAGGGATGTTAGGAAGATACTTGAATTAGCACAAAATTCTATGAATTTAGAACATTTGATAAGAAGAGCTTGTAATATCTAGTATTTTGTGTATAAATCTTCAATATTCTACAAATCTATACCTTGAGATATGCATTAGGATAAATCAAGGAAGCATATTAAGCTTCCAGTTGACAGACAACATATGATGCTAAATTAAAGAAAACAATGGAAATTTAAAAAGAATTAGATTTACTTCATCCTTGAACAAGGATAAAATGTAGGATAAACAGAGAATTCAATGTAAACAAAAGCCAAAGTTGAGGAAGAGCTAAATGATACTTCTGAGATGCTGAGATGGAATGGAGCCTTAGTTTTCCTCTGTAAGACTGCAGTTTTCAAAATGAATATTCCAAGAAAATGTAACTTTAAATAAATAGGGAACTTTGAAGTAACTAGCTAATGATCAGCACTATAGTTAATTTTGTATACATTATTATGTTCTAGGACTAGGTCTCACACCAGAAGGGAGTCTCAGAAGGATGAGCTATACATATCTGTGACAGGAAGTATAAGAAATCAGGAAATCAATGCATTTGAGAAAGTTAAGAATACCACAATTTACCATATACTTCTTATTATTTTTTTCTTTTTACAAAAAGTATGTTGCTCATGTAATGTATTCTGACTATGGTTTCTCCTCCCCTCTATTCCTCCATGTTTCTTCGCTTCTGACCAGCTATCTGTCTCTCATTAGAGACTAAACAGGCTTCTTAGTTATAATAAAACAAAACAAAACAAAACAAAAGTTAATATGTAAGAATTGGACTAAACAATTGCAATCCAAGAATCCAAGAGAAGAAACAAGAATCAGAGACCTGTGTGTCTACACACTCAGGAGGCCCATAAAAATGCTAACCTAATAGCTATACTATATATGCAGAAGATCTAATGCAAACTCATGTCAACTATGTGCTTGCATCTTCAGTCTCTGTGAATTCATATGAGTTTTTCTCAGTTGATATTTATGGCCTTATTCTCCTGGTGTGCTCCTTCCACTCTGGCTCTTCTACTCTTTCTGCCTCATCTTCCCCAGAGTTCCCTGACCCCTGAGTGGATGAATTTGATGGAAATATCTCATTTTATAGAGATACTACTTTTTCTCAGTAAATTTGGATCCATGTGGCCAAAATAGAGTTATCAGTGGTTCATAACTGGATTTGAATTTGTTGGGAATCACAAAATCTCAATATGGTTTCTGAATTGGAATCTAGGGTCTGATGAAGCTGCCCTGAGCATGGTGGGTGCCACTTAAGATATATCAATAGTTTCGTCCTCTTTAAAAATCAATATATTATTTGCAAATAGATGTGCAGATGTGTTTCTTATTTCAACATATGGTTTTGGTTTCTGTATTTGAAAGGTCATTTTACTTATGCTTTCCAAATCTTTACTATTCTATTATTTCTTTTACTGTTTCTTAGAAACAGTAATTATTTCATGAATTCACTCAAAATTGTGTAATTTTTCCAATCAATCAAAATGCTTTATTGATATTCTCTTTTTCATTTCATTTTTATTAGATATTTTCTTCATTTACATTTCAAATGCTATGCCGAAATTCCTTTATACCCGCTCCCCAACTTGCTCCCCAACTCACCCACTCCTGCTTCCTGGCCCTGGCATTCCCCTGTACTGGGGCATATGATCTTCTGATCTTCGCAAGACAAAGGGCCTCTCCTCCCATTGATGGCTAAGTAGGTAATCCTCTGCTATATATGCAACTAGAGACACAGTTCTGGGGGTGGGTGGTACTGGTTAGTTCAAATTGTTGATATTGATATTCTTTTCGGCCTAAACCTACATATGAATTGATTTCACTTAATGAATTGAAAAGATGTTAGAGAGAGACAATTCGCCTAGACTTGTCTGTTTCCTTCATAGCATAGTGTGCCTACTTCATAATTGAGTGACATTCTATGTTCAAACTGCAAAAAGTACTGCTGTGCTTCACTTATAACAAAAATTCAAAGTGCAGTGTGATTATCTTTATGATCAACTAATGGTTGCATTTCTTTTTAGTATCATTTATTCTTCTCTCATACAATAGTCTAATCATAGTTTCCCTCCTGCTACTGCTCCCATTCTCCAGCACCTCCCTTCTCCTTCAAATTAACTCCTCCTCCATTTCACTTCAGAAAACAGCAGGACTTCAAAGAATATTAATGGAACACAGCCTAACAAAATAAGGCTAGGCACAACTTTCTATGAATAAAATTAATACAGGAAACTTGGAGTGGAAAACATAATATAAAGAAAATGCCCTAGGGGAAAACATACCCATCCCAAATAATGAGATTCTCTATAGTGGAAAGGGGATAGTATTGCAAAAATGAATACATAAAAAGTAAACATAAAAAGGGGATAATGTAAATAATGTATTATAAATAATGTAAATGTAAATAATGTAATGTAAATAATGTAAATAAAGAAACAAGTAAACATAAAAAAGCAAGGAACTTCTACATACAGTACTAATGAAAGAGGCAGTCGGCATGGAAAGATTTTATTAACGTTGTTTTATAGAGCTACTAATTTGGTGTGATAGTAGTTAAGAATATGAACGGGAAGTTTTGCAAAGTTAGAGCAAGTGCACATAATAACTATTTCAAGGCATTATTGGTTACAGAAAGAAGAAATACAAAGGAATTTGTCTTGAAGTATGAATAGCAGAACTAAGAAGATACAACTGAGGACTTGTTATCTAACAAGTTACCCAAGGAGCTAAAGGGAACTGCAACCCTATAGGTGGAACAACAATATGAACTAACCAGTACCCTGGAGCTCTTGTCTCTAGCTGCATATGTATCAAAAGATGGCCTAGTCGGCCATCACTGCAAAGAGAGGCCCATTGGACTTGCAAACTTTATATGCCCCAGTACAGGGGAACGCCAGGGCCAAAAAGGGGGAGTGGGTGGGTAGGGGATTGGGGGTGGGTGGGTATGGGGGACCTTTGGGATAGCACTGAAAATGTAAATGAGGAAAATACCTAATTAAAAAATAAAAGTCATGGCACTTAGAAGCACCTGTAATATATCACATATTTCAAAACCAATAATGAAAGATATGGTATGATTATCAGTATGTTAAATTTATCAGTTAACTTTACTGTGGTAAGTAACAAAAGCTTCCTTGTATCATTTAATTTAAGTAAATCTGAAGGAGCCTAATGTGAGACATTTGATATTGATGAACTGGATATCATCTTAATATGTCTTAGCAGACAGAATGTTCTCTATGGCATGAAAATTATTGAGCCATAACATATCAGAGGCTAATTATAACAATTGACTTTTCAATTTGACTCTCATTATTATTACCCAACTAGTGTACATTATTTGCTTGTTAGCATAAAAAGATTCTCTATTATAGTAAAGGGGAGGGAGACAAAGAGAGAGTGAGGGAGAGAGAGAGAGAGAGAGAGAGAGAGAGAGAGAGAGAGAGAGAGAGAGAGAGAGAAAGAGAGAGAGAGAGAGCAATGTTAAAGCATTGATGATTTGTCACCACTTGGAGGGCCTGTGCTTTTATTATCTTTATTTCAGTACAGATACTTTTTTGGGTAATGAGATGAGAAAAAAAGGCTATATGCAAAGACAGTTGATATAGATTGCAGAAATAAAAAGCTCATAACAATACAGAAAGAAAGGTGAGCTTGTACTTCACTCCATCCAATCTGCCATTTCCTGTAGCATCAATAAATGCACAAAGACTTGATAAGGTATATATACATACAGTCATTTTATGTAATAAAGCTGAATGCCATTTACTTTTGTGAGTTGCCAACTGAGAAATCTTAGATGCAGGTTTCAAGTGTAAATCATCACTATACAGGTTTCCATGTACTTTCTAGAGCATTTGAATCCCAGCCAATTCCATATCCATTACCTCTAGCATTGGTGCAAGCATCAGGATGGAGAGAAACATTTAGCCAACTTCTCTGTGGAAACAGCATTTCTCTTTTTAAGAACTAATGCCATCAAAAGAATATACAAGTACTTTAAGTAAATAGTTCTTAGTGCAAGCTGCCTTTGAGAGGTCATTATTTTTTCTGACTGACCTTCTATAAATAAGGTCACACAGTTATTATAGTACAAAAGTATACAATGCTTAAGTATATTTAAGGTTGTGTTCTAAGCATTTTAAGATTTGTGTGTTTATAAATTATGATAGTGAATTATGTATTTAAATTTGAAAGACTTGTATACGTAAAAGAATCATGAGCTTGTAATAATGCATACCATGTCAGTTAACTTGTCCAAGACAGATAACTTTCCAGAATTGTTGAGCTAATCTTAAGAAACTGCCAAGCTTTGGAAATTTTACTGTCTCTATTGTTCTTTCAAGACAATGGGTCCTGGGAACTAATTGCTAGTTTTGCTTCTATAAAGTAAAAGTTTGCTTGCTGGAGAAAACTGAGCCATCTATAGAATATGTTTTGTAGAAGTTAGACACTGTAGGATATGACCTAATTAGACCCCTGAAAAATGCAACTTTGTAACTTTGTGATTTCTCTATATATATACTTAGGAAAAATATGGCTATGTGCTGCATCTTGAAAGTGATGTAGGATGTAGGCTGTGCAGCATGAGCATCCAGATCCAGAACTTAATAAAGCCTCTTATTTGTTACAACTGAGTCATGGTCATTCCTCAAGTGAACCTCTAAGCAATCTCAGACCCATTGCAAAATATTCTGCTTGCATAAGTATCTGTGTATCACATGCCTGCCTGGTGCCATGGAGGTTGTAAGACAGTGTTATATTGCCTAGAACTAGAGATGCATAAGATTTTGTGCTACCATGTGGGTGCTAGAAACTAAACCTATATCATCAAGAGTAGCAGCAAATGCTATTAGCTGCTGAACCATCTCTCCAGACCCTTGAGCATGAGCATGTTATCTTAATCTTTACAATAGCAATGTATGTTCATTATTTGGATTACAATGATTTTATAAATGAGGAAAGTGAAGCACAAGCAAGATAAATCATATAATCACCATGGGAAAGCTACACCAACTCTGTTTGCCAGGGACAAAATTAGAATAAAAAATGGTATATAGAATGTGTGTTCTTAGTTGCTATGTTGTAGCCTTATACCAAACCATAAATTGCATAATTTATCATAGAAATTTTGCCAGATATTTCTTTTGCACCTATTAATGTCAACTCTGTGTGCTTTGTTTTTCTCTAGTATGTAAACTTTTATATTATCTACAGTTCTTACTGGGTAAAATATACTGATCTGTAGGACTTTTCAGTATACAGAACCGTTAATTATTTTGAAGAATCTGTACTACCTCAGAAATTCACTTTCATGCATGCTTTAAGGTCCTTTAATACAAATGTAGGCAAGAAACTGTACAGCACTGGTCCTTTATCCTGATCTTTCTGAGTCCTTACCACATACAAAGAAGAATTTTGTTATGTGACTGCATAGATTAACATAAGTCTTTTTAAATTGTGGAAAAATAAAGTATGATGTTCTTGGCTTTTAAGGAACTATTCCAGTCAGCAATCCCGGCATAAATTCCACTTATAAATCCCACTCTACCAGATACACTCTTCTCTATGGAAAAAACACACACACACACACATGAATAATCAGCATCTCATTATTAATTTAAGAGGTACTATAAGAGTTTCATTCTCTTCATCAGGACCTATCTGCAGTTTGTCAAAACATCTATCCTCTCCTGAAACAGTGAGGTGCCTTCAAGACATATCCCAATGTCTCTCTGATTTCAGTCTAAGACAAGGGGCATAAATAATTTCAATTGGTTTAATATATCATGAAAATGTTTCCTGTTTAATATCTGTGCTAGGAAACAAGGAAGGAAACAAAAATGGAGATTCAATGAGTGGAACAATGATTTCCTTTCTCACAGAAACATTTTCTTCATGAGCTAATTAAACCATTTCCTAAATTGGATCCGTGGCTCTAAAATCCATTCTCCATGCAAATGCCAGAAGCTTTTAGTGTATAACTCATCGCAATGAGTTCCTCTCCAGCAGAATCATTCCATCCAAGCAAAAGTTCTGTGAATTTGAGAGATAAAATTGGTAGATAAGAATTTGTGAGAACATACTGGCAGATATATATCAGTGATAAGAATAATAGTTCCATTCCCTTTTGTTTGCTTTGCATACATGTGTGTTTGACATCAATATTCCAGTGAAATATTACAGTCTTGTTCTTCTAAGTCTTGCTATATAGTCTTGTAACCATGTAGTTATCTATGCTGGAGTACTTTTTGTGCTCTATATTCTCACATTTGTGGACTCCTAGACAATTACATTGACTAAAGTATGACATATTAACTTACAATAGAAACTAAATTTCGCCTCCCTACGTTTCAAAATTTATGGACCCACTATTTATGCAATTGCTGAAGTGTATTTATGTTCAATTCTAAAGTTCATCTCCTTAATGCTAAATGTTTTCTCCTTGCCATTATTTCTTGACCTAAGAACTTGAGAACATAAAGGTTATATTCATCATTTATTCCTTCCTCTTCACAAATGTTGGTGGCACTTTATAATAATATTTAATTTTTGAAAATTCTATGCATATAGTGTATTTTGAGTACATTCAGACACTTCCTTTCCATTCCCTCTAATGTTTTACACCTTATCTCTCTTCCAATTTTATGTCTTAATCACCCCCAGCACAATTAGTGCTGTTTGTATGTACATGGCTATAGGGCCATGGGCAACCTACCTTTAACCCAAGGGAGAATGATTCCCCTCCCTTAGCAGCTATCAACAAACAGTAGATCTTCCACTAAAAATGACACTTCTTGTGGCCTGTTATCATAAATGATAAAATTTTGACTGGCTTAATATTGTACAGGTAAACACAGATCCTGTGAGTTGATATGCACATGGTCATGTCCCAAAGTCGTATTCCACAGCATTTCTCCCCATTTTCCACCTAGGACATTCTGTCTGTCTCCTCCTTTTTGGTCTACAGGAGGACATGTGAGGGGAGATTGATATGGATGATCCATCCACTTTGAAGCATTTTGCCAAGTTATGTCTCTATATTAGCCACTAACCAATGCAAAAACAAAAACAAAACAAAAAAAAAACAAACAAAAACCAAAAAAACAAAACAAACAAACAAAAAACCCCACCCTCTCTGACCATATTTGATGGCAACACAAATTTATATATGCAAACAAAAGCAAAAATATTTAGAAGACAGTTTGGCAACATGAGAGTTTAGCAAAACAACAGCAGTAGCTTACCCTATAGGGCCTAAGCTTTCATCAGTCATGGGCTTTTGATTAGATTTACAGTACTAGTCATAAAATTCTGTTCGTGGAGCAGGCCTCATATTTTTAAAAAAAGTGGTTGGTTATCCCCATTACTGTTATGCAACTACTGAAACAATGGTTATATCTTGGCTGACAGGTCATTAATGTAGTTTACAGAGTCCAGAAGTAGGTTAAGAGAATTGATATCTTTTCTTTACCAGCAGCCTACATAGAATCAAATTTTATTACATTCTTTCTCTTCACAGCAGAACATCATATACATAAATCTCCATGCTTTGTTTGCTATGTTTAGTAGTAGTTCTTGATGACCTATTGTGCTATAGGGATGTTATTATACTTCACTCATCAATTCATGTTTCCTTTCTTCTCATATTATTTGTGTCAGCAAGATCCTTGATGCTGCAACATCAACTCCCATTCTCCCTAGAGGAGAACATCCTCCACTAAAGGAACATTCATTGTTTTCTGTTACTATGACAAAAACCATTCTGCATGGATAGAAGATAATAAAATTATTCTATAAATAATTCCAACTAATCTTCATCTATAAACATTGCTATCTATATTATTCAACTCTTGAAAGAGAACTGTAAGATTAATAGGAAATTTCTGCAGTCTCCCCTATGTATGTTATTTGTCTATTTGAACTCAAATTTTCTACCTTCTACGTATTTGTGGAAATAATATAGCCTTTCATATTCTCTTCTATATTGGACATCTATTTCTGTTTTAGTTACTAATATACTCAAATGGCACTGCATACCAATGAAGAAAAGTTTTAGTATCATAAATCTATAAACATTTTCATAGCTTATTCTTCCCCAAATGTTCAACTGAATTCAGCTTTGCGTTTTAGCAGGGCTCACTCTTATATATGCAGTCAGCTTGAAGTGCATTAGGTTCTGTTTTGGTTTGAATGTGAAATGTCCTCCATTTCCTTATGTAATTGAATAATTGTTTGCCAGCTGTTGATGTGTCTGCTGAAGGGTAGGGGATACATACAGAGGATACAACCAACCCAAGAGTGAAGTGTATGCTGTACAACTACACAAAGCTACTTAAACCCTTTGAAACTGAAACCTCCAATACAAAACATGATGTCATAACATTTGGTGTTTGTCCTGATGAATTTTAGGTATTTCTTTGGTCCAATATTAACTCATCAGCCTCCATTCCTTTCCTTTAGAATGGGAATACACATTTTGTGCCTTTGTATGTTGGATGCATATAATTCATTTCTATTTTCAGTTTTAGAGAGGGTCATGGTTGAGAGAATTTTTTTTTTAATCTTACAAGACATTCTGAGTGTTAGAGAGTAAAAAGACTATGGTACCATTTAAAGTTAGAGTAAATACATTTTGTATTCTCAGTTGGCCAAGAATCTAGAGGGATTGGGTGTAGAATATTATGACTTGAATGAAAAATGTCCCTGAAAGGCCCGTGTATTTGATCATTTGGTCTTTAGTTAGTGACAGTATTTAGTCTGATTATGGTACATTTAATAGATAGAAACTTGCTGGGGAGAAGTATGCCACTGAAGGTAGGTTTTGATGTTTTGTAATCTGATCCTCCTTGTAGCCTGTTTACTTTCCGATTCTGAATTTCAGATCCAATGTGACACACCAGCCTCAAGTTCTTGACACCCTGCACTTTTTACCATGATACCTTACTTCTAGGACTGTAACCCAAAATAAACCAGTTCTTCTGATAAATTACTTTTGCCAGGTTATTTTATCATGAAGAAGTATGTGTGTGTGTGAGAGAGAGTGTGTGTATGTGTTAAGGAATTTATTAGAATGGCTTACAGGCTGTGATCTGGGCACTCAAAAAAAAAAATGGCTATCACTTGCCTGAAAGGCTAAGAATGCGGTAGTTATTCACTTGTTAAGATTGAATGTCTGGCTAACAGGTGAGGAGGTGTGGGATGTGGAGCAATTGGAGTTTGGATGGGGGTGGGGAATGGAATATGAAGTATAAAAAATAAATTAATTTTAAAAAAGATTGAATGTCTCATTAGTTCCAATCGAGTGCTTTAATCAGGAATTCCTAGAGAGATTTTTGGCCTATGTTAGAATCTCAAGGAAGTAGGTTATAATATCAGTGAAGGAATGTTCCAGCAACAGGGTATATGGACTTGCTAACAAGAGTGAGGAAAACCATGCAAAAAGGTAAATCCTTTGATGTGACCTGCCTCTAGAATTTGTGGCCTGGATTTAAGGTGGGTCTTCCCATTTCAAGTGATTCAGTTTAGAAAACATTCACAGTCATGCCCATCGCCTTGGGTTTTGGTGGATTTCAGATATTGTCAACTTGACAAAAATATTAGCCATCAGAACCTCTTTCTGTTTTTCTTTTAAAGTACATTTAGTGGTGTGTGTGTGTGTGTGTGTGTGTGTGTGTGTGTAGACAACATTCAGGAGTAGATTAACTTTCTCCATGTTGTGGGTTCAGTGGGTGAAAATCAAATGGACAAAAGTCTTTATCACAGAGATACCCCACCTTTAAATTTGATAAGAATATCTTTGAAAATGAAAACATGGCTGCTTACAGAGTATGCTCAGCAGTTCAAAGTGATGTGGCAGGAGATGTGGAGGTGTAATAAGTACAGAAGGCTGTTGCCACCAATAAAATTAGTTTGACTCATTCTGCACACTGCATTTGAATTAATAGTGGAAATGTGGCAAGAAAAGCAATCATGCACCAAACTAAAATAGTGAGTTTTATATTCTTTGAGAGCACATGGCATTATCTATGTGTATTTCAAGTTCGGTAATGTATCTTCTCCCTTCCTCTTTTGTGACTATTATAACATCTTTGACAACTCAGAAAAATTCCATTAATACATGAAAACATTCCATAAATGACACATTTTTCTTTATTATTTACTATGTTTGTTACTTTCCAGAAGAAAAATTGGTAGATTTTAAGTTTGTTTGAGTATGTGACATTTTCCATTAGTCCTTTTCAATGAAACAGTACTAGTATTTAACTCCAGAGATAGATGTGTGATCTAAACCCAGCAGCCCTTTTGTCCTGGTTGGTTTTGTGTGTCAACTTGACACAATCTGGAGTTATCACAGAGAAAGGAGCTTCAGTTGAGGAAATGCCTCCATGAGATCCAGTTGTAAGGCATTTTCTCTATTAGTGATCAAGTGGGGAGGGCCCATTGTGTTGTCATCCTTGTGCTGATAGTCTTGGGTTCTATAAGAGAGTAGGCTGAGCAAGCCAGGAAAAACAAGCCAGTAAGATCATCCCTCCATGGCCTCTGCATCAGCTCCTGCTTCCTGACCTGCTTGAGTTCCAGTCTTGACTTCCTTGGTGATGAACAGCAATATGGAAGTGTAAGCTGAATAAACCCTTTCCTCCCCAACTTGCTTCTTGGTCATGATGTTTGTTCAGGAATAGAAACCCTGACAAAGACAACTTCCCTTGGCGATAATGACTTTTTCACATACAGATACATTAATCAGTCTTCTCCAAGTCAAACATAGTTTAAAGACTTGGACCAGAAATACGTGACACAGTTTCTCTAAAAGTTTTTAGAGTAATAGTTAGGCTGTTAGGTTAGAGTCCTGATGCTCTTGGTGGTTATCTTCCTCATAAAATGTCACCCAGTAAAGAAAACATGAAAAAATAGGGTCAACTGTTGAAAACAGGTATTTCTGTAGGCATGAATGGAACATGTAGATCACTTATTATTTTACAGCTATTTAATACTTGTGGACATTAAGTTACATAAACTGGCCAATATTACTCAGACCTGATTTTAGCTGTAAATAAAATTTGATTCTCTCTAAAAAGCAAATGCCTGACTGTGCTTTTTTTGTGGTAGTTTGGTTCACATCTTTAGAGTAATATTCCTGTATCCATTCTCTATCTGGGAAACTCTTACTATGGACATATAGTGAATAGAGTTGTGTAGAATCACCAGGTAAAAGAGTTCTTTCTTACTACTTCCTGCTGACTTGAAGATTCTACTGTGCCTTCCAGCAGTTCTTCATTCTAGAGTGAGATGCTACTGAAATAAGTTGATTGTACCTCTCAATTTTTAAATAACCCATATTTGTACACAATTTAAGAAGCACAATCAGCTGTGCTTTGCACTCTCAGTATCACACTGTACTGTTTATACATTTGCATTGTTCTTAAAACTTATTTGCAGACCTCTAAGATAGCATCCCTTTCTATTTGTCCTTCAAAGTTTCTTTTTATGCTACAACTGAAAAATTGCACCTGCAAGCTCCTAGGTAAATTTTCCCTCATTATTGTCAGGCTTCTAAGATACTATACCACAAAGTTAATATCTGACAATAAGAAGACATATGTTGTATGAATCAATGTTGAAATACATTACATGTTTTGGTCTTCTCCATAAATTGACTCTGTTAACTATTAAAGTGCAATAAAAGTAGTAATTCTATCTGCCTTAAGTCATGAGTTTATTATTTCCCAGTCCCTACCACAACTTGATTTCAACATGCATCCCAGTCTTCTATCTTCAGAGTCCCTCCTATTCATGCTTAACACTCTCATGAATTCAAAGCTTCTATTATTGTTATTAACATCCATTAACTGAAAATTGTGAATGATGCTCAATGTGACAATTATGTGCAAGCATACATACACTTCCTTTTTCTAGACTCCCACTGTCATTTCTAAAATATAGTAACCACTAGTCTTAGAGCTTTTGATGTGTTTGTCCTTGATTGTATGCCTTTCTCTATATTTTCTTCCAAAGTCCTTTTTAAATTAGAGATGTTCATGTAAAGCTTCATTTGTTTTATTTAATGCATTCTATTTTGCTTATTCAGTGAAATAATTTGTCATTGATAGCCTAAACCACATTGCTCTGGGCTTCTATTACTTTAGCTTTATTCCCTTTGAGAGTTTCAGATCATTGAATTATAACTGCCTTTGCTATGCCTTTTGTGATTTTGGTTGTCAAGGGTAAGCAGCATCTTTAACCTGTATCTGTACCTCCATCTTCATGTCTCAAGAAGAAACCCCAGAGATATTATTCTAAGGAATAAGGAATTAGGAATTATCTCTCATTAATGTTTTTTTTTAATTTTTTATTAGATATTTCCTTCATTTATATTTCCAGTGCTATCCTGAAAGTCCCCCATACCCTCCCCCCCCCATTCCCCTACCCACCCACTCCCACTTCTTGACCCTGGCATTCCCCTGTACTGGGGCATATAAAGTTTGCAAGACCAAGGGCCTCTTTTTCCAATGATGGCCAAATAGGCCATCTTCTGATACATATGCAGCTAGAGACACGAGCTCTGGGGGTACTAGTTAGTTCATATTGTTGTTCCACCTATAGGATTTCAGATCCCTTTAGCTCCTTGGGTACTTTCTCTAGCTCCTCCATTGGGGGCCCTGTGATCCATCCAATAGCTGACTGTGAGCATCCACTTTTGTGTTTGCCAGGCACCAGCATAGCCTCACAATAATGTTTATTTTTAAGGAGCTCTGATACTCTGTGTGCTCTGGAGATCCCTATACCCAATCTTACTTACAAATGTATAAGAGAAAAAGAAAAAAAAATGCAACTTGTTTCTGCAAGCTTATATTGCCACTCACCATACTTGTAGTTCAACATTCTGCCTCTAGAATACCATGGCTATGCTTTTCATTTATTTATACCTGTTTCTATTAACAGCCATTTATCACCGGACATGCTATATTCACCGAATACTAATATTGCCATAAATGGCACATCCCTTTTCTGATACAATCTCTTATTTGATTGGGTCCCAGGGGCCATTCTACTCATCATGATGAATGTCGTAATATATTTTCAGTGAGAACTCTTATTTTCTACCAATTTTCTCATAAGTGTTTTGGTTTTACAGGAAAACAGTAATCTTCTGTGGTCATCTCTTCACCTACCATCTTCTTTCTGGTGATGCTATTATCTTTGAACTAGATTTAGAAAATTAGTAAGTCCATAACTTTTATCATTATCAGGCAAATAATCTTTTTAATTTATTCAATATTGAGTACAGTTTGTCAATCAATAAAACCTTATCTTTGCTATATAACAGAGATCAAATAAGATTACAACAAAATCCCTTATTCTTAGAAGAACTGGCTCTTGATCTATGAATTGCAGTGTTATATATGTGAAATTTACTGATTTCAATACTCAATATACTATCATCCAAACAAACAATTCAATTCAATTTGTTTCCCCTTTTTCCAATACTCTTCCACTAAGTGCATTTAATGGGTGGTGATGGTGCATGCCTTTAAGCCAAGCACTCAGGAGACAGAGGCAGGTGGATCTTTGTATGTTCAGGTCTAGCCTGGTCTTCAGAGTGAGATCCTTGACAGCCAAGGTTACACAGATAAAGCCTGTCTCAAAGTACCTCCCACCAAAGGGAATATTCATGATAGTACTATAAACAATCACATTATCAATAAATATAACTAAATAATTACATCAATGTCAATCAAAATATTCTTTATTTAATACATGCCATTTTACAATTTTATTCTTCCTATTTTTTAACTTAAATAACACTTTGATCTCACTAGTTTCTAATTGATTGGTGCAAATGTGCTTTTACTGCCTTTCCCTTTTGATTTCTTCTCTTCTTTCCTTATTTTGTAGCATATCCGTATGGTCACTCAGCATTTTGTAGAGTCTCAGGGATAATCTGTCAGCCATACTTTACATTTCCAATGATTGAATCTATCAAACATATAGCAAGCAAAAGTAAAAGAACAAATAGCAAATAGCATCTAAAGCAGCCAACACTGCATTGCAAAGCATTATCAAATTAGGGAATTAAAATATCCAAATGACTACTGAAATAACCAGATTATGGAGCAAAAGTAACATCTTCAAATTAAGGTTTAGAATACCCTGAAGAAATAACAGAAGCCCTGTTGAGACAGTCATATAGAGTTCCTATTTCAGAGAGGTTTTGGTCTATTTTGTTTTTCCACGGATGAGTTTCCAGATTATTGTTTCTACTTTGAGCAATTTCATACAATAGGGTAAACAATAGTAACCGAGGATGGAAATGATGTTCTTTCTAATGGTTCTAAAGAACCTAATGTTTTACTATTTAGCAGTTTTCCTTTTTCCTTGTCATAGTGTCAGGGAGCTAAAGGTTATCTTGGAGGACACTTTAAACAGTTATGGTAGAGTCTTGCATAATGTAGGATCTCCTGGTTGCCAGAATAGGCTTTCAGTAAGCTTGAGAGATGGCAATTTTTCAATGTAATGTATATTAGAATCACTTATATAGACAAACAACCCCCTTACCATTATCTTGCTTTATTGTAGTTATGGCAAAGTTGCAGCCTCAGTAAACCAGATCAAGGGTCTCTACTTAAAACATGCATAATAGTATTTAACTTGAGAAAAATGTGAAACTGCTCAGTTACTTCAATTCAAATGTGTGGATTCTTACTTCAAAGGAATCTATAAGTACCACATTGTAATTATATCATATTTGTGATTCACTCATTTTCTTATCTCTGCAAACAATCCTGTTACACTTATTTATCTATCCTTATGATGAACAAATGGGAAAATATTTTGTTTGTTTTAGGAGCAAACAGCCTTAGTTAGAATAGGCATAATAATCTTTATTGGCACATCCTCCTAATAGAATGCCTCTGAAGCTGTATATTAGATCTTCCCTCCTTTTGACATTGTGTAAAAGCATCATGTTTTCTTTATCAATTTTTACATTGAAGAACACCTAGTGTGTTGCCCAATTTATGGCTATTATGAATAGAGCAGCAAAAAAAAGGTTGAACAAGTGTCTTTGTAGTAGGGTATAGCAACCTTTGAGTATATGCCCAAGAGTGGTATAGCTGGATCTTGAGGTAAATCAAGTCTCCTCTTTCTGAGGAACTATCACACTGATTTCCACAGTGGCTGTGTATGTTTGCACTCTGGCAGCAAAGGATATGTTTGTCTTCTGCTCGACCTCTTTGCAAGTGTGAGCTGTCACTTTTTTATTTATCGTAGCCTGTCTAACAGGTCTAAGATTAAATCTTGGGCCTCCAATTTGCATTTCCCTGATGACTAAGTATGCTGAATTTTAAGATTTTTCATCAGTCTGAGTTTTCTCTTTTGATAATTATCTGTTTATATCTATACTCCATACTTTAATTGTTTTTCTTGTTATTTGTTTTATTGAGGGCTTTGTTGTTTTTAGTTCTATGTATATTTTTTTTTATATAAGCTCTCTGTCATGTGTCTGGTAAAAATCTTTTTTTTTTCATTTTGTAGGCTATTGCTTTCTTCTAATGATGTTGTCTCTTTCTGTACAGAAGAAAAGGTTTTTAGTTTCTTGAGGTCCCATTTACTAATTGTTCATCTTAGTGTCTCTGCTGGCAGTGTTCTCTTCAGAAAATATTTTCTTGTGTCAATGGGTTAAAAGGTATTCCCAACTTCTCAGGTTCAGTGTATCTGGTTTTATGGTGATGTCTTTGATCCATTTACAGTTGATTTTTGAGCAGGGCAATAAGTATGGATCTATTTGGATTCTTTTGCATGTAGCCATCCAATTTGGCCAGCACCATTTATTGAAGATGCTGTCTTTCTATCTAATGTGAATTGGACCTTTATCAATTTTTCCCAAATGAAATCATGTCTTATTATAATAATAAATCTGTTATATTCTAGTGTCTTTGCTATTTATATTTTGATCTTTATTCTCTTTTTTTGCAATTTTAATATCTTCTGCTCCTTTTCTAAGACCTTATTGTATAAAAATTAATGTTTTAATTTTCCTTTGAGAATTTTGGAGGGACAGGTGATCAGAAAGACAAAATCTCCCTATGTAACCCTAGATGGCTTCAAATTCAGCATCCTCCTGCCTTCATTACTAATGTGTTAGAATTACATATCACCCAACTGCTTTTATTTTATTGATATAGAAGTTCATAACAACATACTAACTATTGTGTTTTGTTATTTTCCATAAGTTTTAAAATATATTTCCATGTATCTTTCTTCTGTCATTATTTTGAAATATTTTACTTTTGTGGTTTTCGTTTGGGTTTTGTTGTTTGTTTGATTGTTTGTTTGTTTTTGCTTTAGGACAGAAGACATGACTATTTCAATGTATCTGTGAGTTTTTCAGTAACATGGATTTGGATAACAATTTATATGAATTTCATTCTCCTCAAATATCTAGGTGTGTAAATTAAGATCTATTCCCAAGGTTATTCTATGTGTGCTTGAAACATGTGCTCTGTTGTTGACTAGAATGTTATATATATTTTTGCTCTATTTGACCCACAATATTGTTCAATTTTGTCATTTCCTTAATGATTTATCTGGATGCTATGTTCATTGCTGAAGTGGGAGGTTAAAATTTCTACAATAATATATTAACTGGTGATGAAAGGTTGTCTCATGGTTAGTAATTTGGATGCAATATTAAAGACTAAGGGACACTACTAAACTTGATTGTAACTTATTGTATGCTCTTATATATCCACAAGCTTATATATCCCATAAGCTCAAAGTAGCATCTTAGTATAAAAACACAGAATTTGAAATTTTTGTGTCCACACATTAAAATAAAAAGTAGTTCATTGAGTGACATGTAAGACACTGGATGATCTCTGCTGCAGGGCACTGTAATCTGAATATTCAATGGATATTGTGAAAGTCCTATGGACAATATTTAAAGTCAATACACTAACCTGATGTGTTTAGCCATACAAGCTCTGCAGCTAGGCAAAACAAACAGAATTAGCTTAAGTTCTCATATAGACATCAAAGCTCTTTGAGTAAAGCAGAGCTTTTTTGCTTGCCAGAGAATTCCTTCACTCCAAGAATGAAGTTTTGAAAATCATATGTATCATCATCTCGTCTTAAAATTACTTTGGTGTGAAGGAAGTTATGCATGTTAATATGCTAGATTTTTTTAATGGATGAAAGTGTCTCAAATATAAATAATTAACCTCTTCTCAAAACTTGAGTTTTAAAATTTTGACAGTAGAGGTGAACCACTGATTGTGTTATGTAGTCAGTTAAAATGCCTTCTTGGTATGCAAAGTTCAGACTTTGAATTGTTTTAATTTTTCATAATTTTTGCTGTATTTGCACAAAAACAAAATGTATATCAGCATCATCTTGAATGATATATTTATAATTCTTAAATATAAATGACAACTTGAATTTGATTAAAATAGCAGTGCATGAAGTATTAAAAGGTTCTTCTCCCCATGGCATCTAGTGCCAATTTCTTTCTGTCCATAAAAATCATCCTATTTACTGTGGCATATATAAAATATTCAGTTTTCTGATTTATTCTCTGTTGTATCTCGTTGAATGACAGCTAAAAATTAGACAGAAGGTAGGGATATCAATATCTTTCTGCACCGTGAATGCAGCTCCTGGGGAAAGGAGGAAAGTGGAACACTGCTCATTCAGGAGATAAACAACAATATCTTTCTGTTTCAGCTCTTCAGTGACTGGCATCTGCATTAGAGATGACTATCATTATCAGAGATGGCTTTGTATCTATTTTATGGAAAAATGTTTACATTTTGAACTGATGTAGCAAAGCATTCACAGCACAGTTCGTTGATAATAATCTCTCTGGATCTCAGCTCTTATCAGCCTTACCTGTCACTTTTTTCCTACTCCTTACCTTAGTTTCTAATAAATCTCATCACTGAATGTTGCATTGATCAATATGCCCACCATCATCTTCTATTGTTATGCATGCTTGTCCAGATGTGCACTTCTTTGACTTCTCTTCCTAATAGAGGTATACTTTGTTATTTAACTCAAATTACATGTTTTAGTTACCAGATCATTTACAGTGTGACAAAAACCCCTTCATTTTATGCTTTTTATTCACATAAATATGCATTCATTGCTAAAAATTCTAGTCAGCCATTTTAAACATAACTTGACAATTACCTATGAAGAGGCTAAGTAAAAACTCATCTTTTTAATTAATAAACTTCTTTATAAAAGCTTACAAATATAATCATTACATCACAAAGTCAACCAGATATAAATGTCCATATATCTCAATGAATTTTTATACAGTTATAATATCCATTCTGAAAATTTGGACTTTCACATGCATTTTATACTTTTACTATAAAATATATTTTTCTGTGTTTGTTTATGAAGAAGGTGTGACTGCAGGTAATAAAGACAAGTTATGAAAATACATATAAAGCTAATCACTTTCTTATTTCTTTCTCATGAATTTTTCTTTTTTGGGGGTGGATCAGTTATCCTTTATGACTAATTGTTTTTCATGGCACTATTAATATATACTTATTGAGTTAACTAACACAGAAAAAATACAATAATTTTCTTTATATGTATGTCTGTACTGTACTTATGATATTAGTTACTGCAAAAGTAAAAAGTAATGACAATATGATAGAATCTTGTATTAAAAATGAAAAACTCACAAGGTCTGGTAATGTAGGAGTGTAATCTCAGCAATTCAGGAGCCTGCAATAAGAAGATCAAAAGTTCAATGCCTTCCTGCCCTATAAAATATGTTCCAGAGCAGGCCTGGAAATTTAATGAGACTGTGTTTTACAGTAAAATAAAATAAACTAAAATAAGCATGTCTACATATAGTTTATTGATAGAAATCTTGACTAGCCCTTGCAAAGTCCTGGGTTTTATTCATACTACTATTTAAAAAGGGGAAAAAAGAAGAAAAATAAAGTAAGAAAATCTTTATCCTTATTTAAGCTAGAATATTTGTGTATGGGGTAGAAGGAAAAATATAGGAAGAGATCACTGGAATTGGAAGGCATTTGAAGGATAACATGAAAGCCTAGTACAGTGGAAACTGCCTGGAATATTTGAGAGTGACCTTAGAAGGATTCGAGTAATGGAGGATATGGAGCCCAATCAGGTCATATTATATAAACAGGCAAAGCTTTGAGTAGTGCACCTGGGACAGCAACCACAAATCCTTTGACCAACAATCTGTTCTTCCTACAGGATGGCTGGGGCAATAGTTGCACTGAATTTGTGGGAGTGGCCAACCAATGACTGGTCTAATTTGAGGTCTAAGGTGACCAGTAGCTGGAGGCTGGATTGCCCAGAGACCTAGGGTAGACCAATCAGGACTTGAAAAACCAAGTTTTCTATCTAGTACTCTGTGTAAGACTGGATTAGTAGAAACATATTGTTTTTTATTTTGTCATGGAATATATTGGTTTCTCCATCTGTGGTGATTGAATGTCTTTCAGGGTATCATATTCTGGGCTGGTATCTGTGGTTTCTTAGGTTTTAAAAGACCTCGGTCCTGGATCATCTAGCTTTTAGAGTCTCAGATGAGAAATTGGGTGTGATTATGATAGATGAAAGATTTTATGTTACTTGGCCTTTTCTGCTTTCTGTTTTAAAACTTCTTTCTATGTTCTGTATATACTTCTATGTTCTGTATATTTAGTGATTTGAATAATATGTCATGGGAGTTTTTACTTTTCTGGTCTAATCTTTTAGGTGTTCTGTAAGCTTCTTATACCTTTGTATATATCTCTTTTTTTAGGTTGGGGAAATTATTCTTCTATGATAAATGATATCTCAAAAAAGATGAGACAGTTATTGAGAAAGATAATTAATATCAACCTCTCTTTCCATACAACACCCCACAAGTGTATTACCTACATGTATATATTCTCTCTCTCTCTCTCACACACACACACACACACACACACACACACACACACACACATACACACCTTTCATCATCAAAGTATAAAGTTGCTATCATTATAGATTGGATGTCCATTTAAAAATTCTCACTGAAGTATAATTGACATTAGAACAAGAAGAAATCATGCAGAATATATTTAAAAGTTATTGAAACAAGTTAAGATGAATACACAACATATAAAAGGCTATAGAATAGAGAAAAACCTGTATTTTAGTAGTTTATAGCAATTAATATCTATATCCAAAGAGTACAAAACTTCCATATAAATATTTTAACTCATACTGTCTCTCAAAGAACTGGAAACAATAAAGATCAGAATAGAAAAATGAAATTGATCATAAAACAAAAAGAAAATGAGGAGAGAGAATACCCAAATAAAAATAGCAATAAAATGTACACATTGCAATTGATATGACAGAAAATATAAAATATTTTTAGAAATTGCTACAATCAATAACACACAAGCAAATTATTAACCGAAGAGAAATAGAATAAACTTCACTTTCTACCAATTTATGAATGAATATAGAAAATATAGTACACTTAAAAATAAAAGCCAGGTGGTGGGCATGCATGCCTTTAGTCCCAGCACGTGGGAGACAGAGGCAGGTGGATTTGTGAGTTCAAGGCTAGCCTGGTCTACAGAGTGAGTTTCAGGACAGCCAGGACTATACAGAGAAACTCTGTTTGGGAAAAAAATACTGTTGAGTAATAAGACACAATGGAGACTTATCACCAGGACCATCTATCAGGAGGCAGATCAACTTTAATTAATTCAAGGCTTATGAAGTTTTAGGCCACTGAACATAGGAACATCAAGGACAGGCAAAAGTCATTGGATGAAGGCTTAGGGCATTGAAGTGCCTAACTAACATGGAGAAGAATTTCAGGAATCTCAGATGCCAGTTGAACAGATTTATCAGGAGAAAGGAATTCAGTTCTGTAATCCAATTCAGTCTATGTGACATTCCTCAGGTAGAGGTGGATCTAGGAGATTAGAATTCCCCAGAGGACATCAGAGAACTAGAAGCACTGCTAACAAAGAGAAATCCCCATATTGCATCAAGCCCAGAAGCTATCTAGTCAAGATGGACTTCAACATTAGTTAGCAGAGTTTTCCCACATTAACCTTATAAGAGAAATTCTTAATGTGCTAAGTTTTGTGAAAGTCAATCTATGTAAAGAGTTTGAAATGTAAATGAAAAACTACCTAATAAAATTGTTTAAAATAAAAATAAAACAAAACACTTAAAATAAAAAATAAAATTAAAAAAATAGAATAAAATACCTCCAAGTACCAAAAAAAAAAAAAAGATTTTGGAGAACGATGAATAGTTTGTAGTAAGAAGTACTGATTAGGTTTAAAATGAGAATGAGAGAATTCTACAAATAATTCATCAAAAGCTGTCTGCTTGGTCTGTATTTTTTTCATCTTCTATTATATTAGTTATTGGACCATACAAAAGGTCTATTTAAAAAAGACAAAATGTTTATTAAATACTCTTTATTTTATTTTTTAATTTTATTATGTATGGAACTGGGTAGTACAGTGCACATTAATGTTTTTCATAATTTTATAGCAGCACATCTTCATCTGCCACCCATATTCACAAACTCAACAAAACTTTGTAATCCATTTCTAATCCCAGTTTCTTCTAATTACTTTATGCTTCCCAGGTTTAAATCTCATTTCTGAGATTCATCATAATATACATTGAATGATGCCTTTGGGGCATGTTAATGAATAGGATAGTATGTAACTAGGGAACACAGAAACATTGTGCCTGTGAATATTTTTTCTTTTTTTTTAATATTTTTTATTATTACGTATTTTCCTCAATTACATTTAGAATGCTATCCCAAAAGTCCCCCATACCCTCCCCCCCACTTCCCTACCCACCCATTTCCATTTTTTGGCCCTGGCGTTCCCCTGTACTGGGGCATATAAAGTTTGCATGACCAATGGGCCTCTTTTTCCAGTGATGGCCGACTAGGCCATCTTTTGATACATATGCAGCTAGAGTCAAGAGCTCTGGGGTACTGGTTAGTTCATAATGTTGTTGCACCTACAGGGTTGCAGATCTCTTTAGCTCCTTGGGTACTTTCTCTAGCTCCTCCATTGGGGGCCCTGTGCTCCATCCAATAGTTGACTGTGAGCATCCACTTATGTGTTTGCTAGGCCCTGGCCTAATCTCACAAGAGACAGCTATATCAAGGTCCTTTCAGCAAAATATTGCTAGTGTATGCAATGGTGTCATTGTTTGGAGGCTAATTATGGGATGGATCTCTGGATATGGCAGTCTCTAGATGGTCCATCCTTTTGTCTCAGCTCCAAACTTTGTCTCTGTAACTCCTTCCATGGGTGATTGTTTCCAATTCTAAGAAGGGGTACCGTGAATACTTTTTCAATGCTTAGTTTGAAATAATACATTTGTTCCCATAGTCATTGTCTCTTTTGTCTCTTATAAGTTATACAAGTGTGAAGGTACTTTGCACATTGAGCACATAAGGAAATTGCTACTGAACATTCCATAATATTATGCTATGTCCTTATAAGATTATTGGCCTCCAATGAACAAAAGTTCCATAAACTGTGCAATAGAGAAACAAGTTTTCATTTTGCTTCCAGCAAGGTTGAAGATGATAGGTTCCTTGGAATAACATTAACTCAAGAAAGAATTCTTCAGTGAATTAAAATAAATGTATTTATGATAAAGAAATTAGTTGATTTGATCAAGTGTGACATAATTTCCTAGGATGCTACTAGGGCTCCTTGCAAGGGGTAAGAATGAGAAGCTTAACAAATCACCTGTATCCAGGCCCTTCAACAGAGGGCCACAAACTTATTTCTCACTTGAGAAGTTCTAACCCAGTTTCTTGGGGGCACATTTGCCAGTATAGCTATTTATGAAAGCCCATGCACTTCATTTTAATACAGTGGAACCACTCATCAGATGATCTAATTGCCTGTCCCTCTGAAGCTGTCAGCCAAAAGAACTGAATTGCTGATTTTAAAGGGGGAAAAGTAAGTGATTGAAAGTATTCCATTCTTAATGGATGGGGTTGAAATGTCATCAGTGACATTACTAAAAGTCATCACTGTAGAGAGAGCACAGAGTGCCCTACTTATAAATGTAGAGCTTCATTAGGGCATCCACCCACTGCTATCACATTTTCCTTTTCAAAAAGCTTTCTGCCATTTGTCATAATCAGACCTATAGGTCGGATTTTGGCAAGCCCAAGAAATCTGCAGAGTAGATGAAGGTTCAGTAACAAAAAGTCAATCAAAACAACATCATAGTTTTATTAAAAGGCGCATTTAAGATCACCTATTATACCTCCTACATTTTTAACACTATAAAATAATGACAACCTACAATGAAAATGGTGTTCTCCACTATTCCATAATAATTCCATGTCAATCTGATGCAAAATTACCTGGAAAATAAGCAGAAAAAGAAGATGGATCCAAGAACAGGTTAGGATTAAACAAAATTAAGTGAGGACACTGCATTATGAAATGTGTGTCATGTGCAGCATCAGTAGATCTGACTTTGAAGCATAGCTAGGATAGTGTCATTTCTAGAATGACAAAGAAAAGATGATTAAAGTTTAGCTCTTCTCAAAAATTAGTGAAAATACTTTCAAAAAGAAGAAAAGACAAAAAAGTAACATGTTAATAAAAGGCTTTCTGAAACACGGAAAGATTACTGGCTCAATCTTACTGGTACTAAATCTTAATCTTATTTATAATACATCTCAGTAAAACCAAGGAACTCTGTGCTAGTTCCATTGTCACAGGCTCTATAGGATAAAGATTGGGTTTTAGATCCTTCAGAATATTACATCTCCAGTTAGCTGTTAATCTTTGACCCATCTGGAAACTCTGAGAAACGACTCTGGGAGAGGCATGCCAGTGGACCCATTTGATCTGACTTAGTTTTCTGAACTGAAAATGTTAGCCACAGGTTGTTAAAGCACCCATAAGCAATTCAGAATTGCAACCTTATGAAGAGGGAATTTCAGTGGTCCTAAATGACAGATTAGTAAAAAATAATATAAAGTTCTAGAAAATGAGATAATAGTGATGTTGAAATTTTTCCTAATTTTCCAAGCATCTAACGGGGGTAGGATCAGCTATGGGGGCAAAGAGGCAGTAGGGAAGCCCAGAGGTCCCGAAGATTTAATGGAAATGTGCAGCTTCTAGGAATGTGGGATAGGGGGACCTTCTAGAACTGCAGGAAGAGAAATGGAGAAGATACTGAAGGAAAGGAGGTTCAGTGACCAGCCCAAATTGGGATTCATCCCATGGGTGGGCACGAAGGCCTGACACTATCATTGAAGCTATAATATGCTTACAGACAGGAGCCTAGCATGGCTGTCCTTTGAGAGTCCCTATGATCATCTGATTGAGACAGATGTAGATACTTACACCCAACCATTGGAATTAAGCCGGGGACCCCTGTGGTGAAATTAGGGGAAGAATTGAAGGGGCAGAAGGGAAGGGCAACCCCATAAGAATTCCAACTGTCTCAACTATTCCCAGAGACTGAACCATCATCCAGGCAGCATACATAGGCTGGTCTGAGGCCACCAGTACATATGTAGCAGATGACTGCCTGGTCTGGACTCAGTGGGAGAAGATGTGCCTAATCCTGTAGGCACTTAGAAACAGGGAGGGAGAATTTGGGGGTAGGGAGAGGAGAAGCACCCTCTTGGAGTCAAGGTGGGGAGTTGGATGGGGAACTATGGGAGGGGGAATGAACCAAGAGCAATCACTGGAATGTAAATAAATAAAATAATTATTTGAAAAAAAGTCAAATATGATGGCATGTACTGTTGTCTAAAAAGTATCTGAATCAAATCAAAGCTTTCATTTCTAATTAACTTCATAATTTTACACTAGCAGAAAATGAAAGCTAAGATACTAAGACCTAACAATTATGTGGATTGATAATATTTTGACATAGTCACTTGATATGGCTTATGCTGCTTTGTGGTAGAGTTGTTACTCCCTGGGATGTCATAGGTCATTAGGTAGCAATAGTATAAGCATGTATGTGTATAGATCAGAGTAAACATCACTAATTGTGCTTGTCATTTGCTTGACTCAGAACTCCAGTCACCTCAATAGAGGTCTTGGCAGTAAGGCCTTTGTTGCATATTAACAGCTTAGTCATATTTAAGGACAGATTAAATATGCTCTATGAGTCATTTATTGGCTGTGATGTTGTTTGAATCCCACTTAGAGGGGGAACAGAATAGTCAGTCATAAGAAGCAGAGGAAAAGACAGATCTGGGTGTGAGAGCAGAGGGATAGGAGAATGTGGGGGTAGGATCAAGCACTGGGAAAGACAGAAGAGAGACCCAAAGGGCTGGGAGAATGAATGGCAAAATGCAGCTTCCTGGAATAGGGGGTAAAGAGATTCTCTAGGAATTCCCAGAGACACAGGATGAGGGAGGCTTCCCATAAGCCAATACAGGTAACCTTAGCTGAAATGCTGAACAGAGAGGGATATGGAAGCTGAAGAGACCATTTCCAATAGCCAGATAGGGCCCCAAGTGTAGGGACTGGGACACCAATCCACCTATAAAACTTTTGACCCCAAATTGGTCCCATCTAAAGGAAATTCAGAGACAAAGATGGCACAGAGACTGAAGGAGAGTCTGACCAGTGACTGGTCCATTTTGAGACATATCACATTGGAAGACACCAATTCCTCACATTATTTTTTTTTAATTGGATATTTTATTTTTTACATTTCAAATATTATCCCTGTTCCTGGTTCCCCCTCCATCCTTTGCTACATCTGCAGCTGGAGACACGATGATGCTATGTTGTGCTTGCAGACTAGACCCTACCATAGCAGCCCACTGCAAAGCTCTATCCAGCAGCTGAAACAGATGCAGATGGCTACAGATAAACAATGGACAAAGATTGGGGACCTCCATGGAAGAGTTAGAGGGAGGCCTGGAAGCCCTCAGTGAGATGGCAAACCCACAGTAAAAGCATCAGTATCAAGTATCCTGGACGGCTGGGAGCTCCCAGAGACTGAGCCACCAACCAGAAAGCATACACAGGCTGGTCTAAGGCCCTGAACACATATGTAGCTGAGGGCTGCCATGTGTGACCTCAGTGGGAGAGGATGCATCTAATCCTGCAGAGACTTGAGGCACCAGGGTAAGGAGAATACTGATAGGGCTGCTCTCTCAGAGGAAGGGAGGGGAATAGGAGTATGAACTCTGTGAGGTGGGACATGGAAGAAGGACAACATTGGGGATGTAAATAAATAAGTAAATAAATAGTTTTAAAAAATCACTTGCTGCTATGTAGAGGACCTGGATTCAGTCCCTACCACTCATATGGAACCTTATAACTATCCATAACTCCACATCCAGGACACCTGACTCCATCTTCTGACATCTGTGGGTATCAGACATGCTTGCAAATGCTTTACATACATATACACATGCAAGTAAAAAAATCACAATAGTGTATATACATTGCTTTAAAAGTAAATAAATAAATAAATAAATAAATAAAATATGTACAGCCACATCAATTTTGAAAAGAGTACTGAGAAGACATCACAGAGGAAGGACAGCTTCTCCAACAAATGCTATTGCAAAAACTGCCAGAAAATAAATTGAATCTCTACCTTACACCATGAACAAGATTTAACCTGAGATGAGTTGTATGTATACATAACATTGAGGCATAGCACACATAATGGATGAGCAAATAAGGAGCTAAGAAGAAAAAAGTAAGTAATAAGAAAAGCAGAAGATAATAATTTTAGAAGCCAAGAGGCAGAAAAGCACTAAATCTGTTGTGGTATAGAAGATTAATATGAGAAGAAAATGATTGATGCAGGCAAATATTAAAAGGTTATTGTGCCACTCTAGGCAAGATAATAAGAATATAGGCTTCATGTCCATGTTATATAAGAGACAAGGAGTAAATATTGAAGAAATAATATTTGTAGAACAGTCAGGCAGCTCATGCGTGTTTCAATAAACAGTGAATTACATATTCAGCAGTAGCTCCATGAAAATGGAGCTGAACATTTCTTTCCACCCTATGACATCACAGCACAACACATCCCTCACATGTAATTGATAATGTTGATATAAACAAACCTACTTGTCTGGAGAGATGACATTCTGTGTAAATATGCTTGCTGTGCTTACATGAAGAACTGAGTTCAAATCCCTGGCATCAACATAAAAATCAGGGCATAAATCAGGGATGAAGGTAGAGAGATTGTTGAGGCTTTCTGGCTACAAACCAAGCTCCAGGTTCAAAAGAATAAGGTGGTGAGTAATTGAACCCAATGCTCTCCTCTAATCATTGCCAGCAAGTGCACAGGCACACACCAGCATTCACCAGCCCATGTGTGCACATGCACACACACACACACACACACACACACACATAGAGAGAGAGAGAGAGAGAGAGAGAGAGAGAGACTTTACTGACAGTATATGAAGGTTTAACATATACAGTTATGTGCTGTACTTAGTATTTAATATGTGATAATTAAATAATAGCATATCTTTAGAATTTAAGTATTGATTGGAACATACTGTGATATTTTCCTCATAGTTCTACTTATTAAAAGCCATAAATGCACATTATAAACCACAAATGCTATGTTATTGACAGTGGTTGTAGATATGCCATGTTTACAGCTCTAGATCTTATCACTTATCATTTCACATCCCTTAACACCATGTAGTATTATTTACCATGAACCAAAATAATATGCCATATTAGAGATGAACATATGTTATAACTCAGGTGTGTAGTTGAATATAGTATCAACATCTGTACAGATATACTCTCTCATAATTATACAATAATATCACTAAGACAAAAATAACATTTAACAGGAGACATTCTCATCATTATGAAACAGGTTTATATTTGGTAAATGATTGCATTGAAAATGTGTCTATATGAATATACACATATAATACCTATTGTATAAATCATGTACATACTTGTGTATAACAATAGTGAGAAGTGGTGCCATGAGTTTAAAAATAGACAAAGAGGGATATATGAAAATGTTTGGTAGGAGGTAAGGGAATGGAAAAACAATATACATATAATCTTGAAAATAAGAGCAATAATAAGGATTAAAGTCATGGGTATTACTCAGACTTCTAGATAGAAGTAAGTGAATGTTTAGTGTCATCCATGGTTTCTAGAAACACAGAAAATGTATATGAAGAAGAAAATTTTGAGTTAAGTTTTGGATATAATGACCTTCAAGTGTCTATTCAAAGTTCTGGTGTAAAGTAAAAGAAATGTATTAGAAATACAAAGTTATTATTAGGAGCCAATTGATTATAAATAAATTAAGAAAGTGTATCACAAAATGAGTTTGAAGAATTTGAAGATTCCCCAACTTTTAAGAGTTGCCTATGTCATGAGTTAATTAAAAAGAACTAGGAGAAAAAAAGAAAAGAAAAAAAAAAACAAAAGAAAAATAGAAAGCAAGGAAAGTAGGAGAAATATATGACTTATCAGAAGACAAAGAAATGTCTATGACGGAATATTCAATACTGTCAAATGTAATAGATGTGTCTATAATAAGGGTAAAATTATATAAATAGACTCATTGGGACTAATCCTTTAAGCTATTTTGAGAAACATTAATGTTGGGGCAAGAGAAACGTATTGTAATACTGTAAGAAGTTCATATGTTTATCTTAGCTCTATTTTTTGTTGCAGAAGTAACAATTTAAAAGAAATACACAGAATTAAAATGAACAAACAATACTTTCTAAATCCCTATAAAGCAAAGGAAACAATGAAAAGTGAAAAATCCATAACTATAAAGAGAATGGGAGGAATAATTATATGCATTAATACAAGGTATCTAAGAACAATATAAATATGTATATACAGCATGCAAATAATTCAGTACCTCAAACATAACTAAAAAGACCAAATAATTCACTTAAAATGGAGAAACTTTTCTTTTAAATATGCATTTGTCAGAAGAATGTGCATGAATGATGAACAGTATTGGAAAAAATGGTCACCATCATCACTGGAATGAAGTATAATCTCAAGGCACTAAGAGTAGAAATTAATTAAAACAAACAAACAACAACATAATCTTGTAAGGATATAGCAAAAGTGAATCTTTAATTGTTACTGAGAATGTAAAATAATGACGCCATAGTGGAAAACAGTATGAATTTTACTCAAAATATCAATAAAATTAGATCTAGTGTATTACCATTACTGTACTGTTATGAAATGTACTTTAGTTTCTACAGTGTACTATTTATACTTTTGTCAATATGAGTATAATATGACTAAGAACCATAGCAAATTCTAATAAAGGCTTTACTACACTGAATTTAACAGTTTACTGCTATTGTTCCTACAATGCAACTTTGTATATAATTAATCACCAGGCTTGCCTTTGATCTTCGAAGATGATCCACATTTCTGTTTCCATTTTAAATATTAAATTTATTAAAGCTCAGAATTTTCATACCAGCCATATCTCATTGATGCAATACCATTGGTGCATTATTGATTTAATCTGTAAGCCAACACCCTATTGTATTTGTTAATCATTTTACATGATTATATAGATAAAACCACATTGTCTATAGTAAGTTGTCCTTCTAATATAAAAATCTATGAAAGTTACAAATAATTCCTAGGTATGATCAAAAGCCTACAGTTTCATAGCTAAAGAAGCTCATTCATCAAACTTAGGATAGACAAGTTAGTCATTAAAGGATACACATTATACGAATAGGTATAATTATACTTTTTAAAGGCAAAGAGAAAAATGAGAAAATTTAAAAAGTGATAGCATCCCCTAGGAAGGTTGGCAGAAGCAGCAGTGGGTCAATGTTATAACAATTTGAAAGAAGAAATGAATGATTATTCAAATAATTGTATGACAAAAATTTAGTAAGATTATATTGTAGATATTATGACAGAAACTCAGTACTCAGCGGGCAATACAAACTTTGTAAAACAGACTTTTCCTCCAATTCCATGTATCTCATTAGTTTACTTCCAAAGGGAGTAAAACTTTAGCTAAAGCCACCTAGAATCTGTGCATAATGTAATTCGCAAGAAAGAATAGTTTTGCCTATAATTTTCAATTTGATAAAATTGGATAATTTTATAGATTTGTATACAAAATGTTGTGACCTTGCTAAAAATGTGTTCTATTAGTTATGTTAAAACATATAAAAGACATTAAAAAGAAAGGTGAGGTCAATGGAAATTATGAACATTTTCTTTCCATAGATGAATTCCAAAGCCTTTAAAATATTAATAACAATAATCCTTACTGATTTTTATAACATTTCAATTATTACTTCTTAAAACATTAAAATAATGCCTACTGTGTTTGATATTTTGAAGCTATAAGTGAGGATTTTTAGCTTGTTTATATATTTGTTTTGCCTCAGCTCTGATAAAACAAAAAGTTCTAGTTGGATGAATATAACAATATTTTTATTTCACAAAATCCTTTGTGTGCACCAGATTCTCTTAGGTATTATAAGTGAGCACAAAGAAATATCAAAGAAAAAAATCTGTCCTAAACTAGGGAAGAATATGTATTGAAAAAGTACTAGATAAAGAACAGAAATGGTAGACAAAAAAATTAAAAAAAAATCATACAGAAAAGAAGCAATCAGTTTTGTAATAAGATATTACCTCCATAAATCCTGACTCTTTTGTTCTCTACTTAGTGGGCTCTGAAATGGAGATAGATTTTGTTTTCTTATTTTAAAATAATTATGGAATCATAGGAAGATGCAGTACAGACAGACTCTCTATATTTTTTATCAAGTTTCTCTAAGCCTTATAACATATAATTAAACCCTCAGAAATACAACTCAAAATTGGTAAATTGGATGGGTATGGGGTCTCTTTTGAAGAATATCTGTATCCCAGTATAATTGTCACAATATCAAAGATATAGGCAATTCCATCATGATGATTTCTTCCTATTATCATAAACATTTACTCTGACTCTGAAGGAAGAAGCATGAACTTTTGGAAAACAGTTACAATTTTGTAATAGCAGGAGAAGAAAACAGGCCTGGAGATGACATACTAAGATGGTGGTAGATCAGCCAGCATGAGAAAGTCAGCTTTCAAGCAATAATCTCAGTTTCTTATGTCTCCACTAAGTTCTCCCTATTTCCTAGAGTTATTTATTATTGTTTATATAATATAGGAAAGGTGAACATGGTCTCCTAATGTTCATGCTTTTTATTTCTCTCTTCCCCTTGCCCTTCCTCCCCCAACTCCTGCTTCTTCTGTCTCCTTCTTCTGTCTCCTTCTTCTCCTTCTCCTTCTCCCTCTCTCCTCTCCTCCTCCTCCTCCTCCTCCTCCTCCTCCTCCTCCTTCTTCTTCTTCTTCTTCTTCTTCCTTCCTTCCTGTCTCTGACCCCATATGAATTCCTCTTCCAAGTTCAGACACTGATCTTTTTTAAAATATCTAATTTTGCCTTTAAAGAGTAACAACAGCATCTTTTGTTTTGTTTTGTTTTGTTTTGTTGTTTTGTTTTTCGAGACAGGGTTTCTCTGTATAGCTCTGGCTGTCCTGGAACTCACTTTGTAGACCAGGCTGGCCTTGAACTCAGATATCTGCCTGCCTTTGCCTCCTGAGTGCTGGAATTAAAGGCATGTGCCACCACTCCCAGCTAACAACAACATCTTAACCAAAGATGTAAACCTAGAATGACAGTTCCCAGCACAACAACACAAATAACAGGAAAAACTAAGATGACCATTTTTTTCCAAAAAATATCAATATTCACTTAAAATGACTTGGATGGAATTCCAGATGAAGAATTCAGAAGATTGATTATAAATATGATAAAAATGACACAAAGAAGACATATTTTCCAATAAAACATGAACATCAGAAAGTAACAGGGAAGACAATTCATGACATAAAAATAAACTTTAATAAAGAGATAGAAACACTGAAGAAACCCCAAACCAAAATGACAACAGAAGTAAAAATAAAATACTTCAATTTCAGTGGAAAAATCTCACTATTACAAAAGCTCATGTAAGAGATAGGATATCAAAGTATGAAAACAAATTAGAGGAAGTGACCAATGAAAAAATTTAGATGTTTTCTTAAAACTAAACAAATATAGGACTTCATAAGAAGATAAAACTTTATTTTCAGCACACAAGATAGAGAAGAATTGTATGTAAATGGTATATAAAATAGTTTTTATTTATAGAAGAAGAAAGTCCAACTCTAGGGAAGAGGAGCCTGTCCATGTATAAGAGGTACACATAAAACAAAACTAAAGAGAGAAGAGTAGAGGATAAACTTTCTAGATCATATTATCACTAAAACACTAAATACACAGAACAAAAGAGCATATTGAAAGATACAAAAAAAAAAAAAAAAAGATCTGTCGGAATAACTACTGAGTGTACAATTCACACCATGAGAAAGCAAGAAGGACTTGGACTGACTTTTCTTTAATTCCAGAAAATAACAATTTCCAGTGTAGTTTACTCTATTCAGCAATGTCACAATAGATAGTGTAAGCAACAACAACAACAACAACAACAACAATAACAACAACAACAACAAAACAGCTTTTCAGGATATAAACATCTGCGGTCTTGTGACCATCAAGTCCACTCTACAGAGAATATTAGATCATAAATTCCTATCTGAAGAGAAAGATTAGCACACTTGACTGAATATTAAAGGGAAAATAATTAATAATAATTTTAAGTCTGGTTGTTTCAATTAACCCATGAAAAGTCATTTACTAGGAGAATGGATTAAAAAAAAGAGACAGAATTGCCATGGAAGGCAACAAACCCTGACACTATAACTGATGCCATGTTCCTTTTTGCAGACAGAAGTCTAGCATGGCTATCCTCTGAGAGGCTCTATCAGCATCTGACTGAGACAGATGCAGGTACATTGGATTGAGGTCAGGGACTCCTTTGGAAGAGATAGGGGAGGACTGAAGGAGCTTAAGGGAATTGCAATCCCATAGGAAAAATAATAATATCAACTAATCCAATAATATCAACTAATCCAGACCCCTGGGAGCTACCAGAGACCAAGCCTTCAACCAAAGAGCATACATAGGCTGGACCATGGCATGGACCCTGGCACATATGAAGGAGAGGAGTATTTTGTCTGGCCTGAGTGGAAGGGGACACAGCTTGGTCCTGTGGAGGCTTGATGCCCCAAGAAATGGGCATGCTGGCTGGGGTGAGGTGGGCTGAGAGGATGGTTGGGAGCATTCTTTCAAAAACAAAGGTGAGGGGAGGGAGTAAAGAAGTCTGGGAAAGGGATCAGGAAAGGGGGTCAAAACTTGGAATGAAATTAAATAAAATAATTTAATAATAATAAAAAAACATCATTGTTAGAGGATCACCAAAAAAGAGAATTGCTTTTTTTCTGTCCCCAACAAAAATATCTTGAAATGAAAGATAAACACTGTCTTAAGAAGAAACACCTGACAAATACAGAAATGAATGCTCACAGCCATCCATTGGACTGAGCACAGGGTACCCAGTGGAGGAGCTAGAGAAAGGATATAAGGAACTGAAAGGGTTTGCAGTCCCATAGGAGGAACAACAATATGATCCAACCAGTTCCCCCAGAGCTCCCAGGGACTAAACCATCAACCAAAGGGTACACATGGAGGGTCTCATGGCTCCAGCGGCATATGTAGCATAGCACGGCCTTGTGGGACATCAATGAGAGGAGAGGTCCTTGGTCTTGTGACAGCTCTATGCCCCAGTGTAGGGGAATGCCAGGTCAGGGAAGCAGGAAATGGGTGTGTTAGTGAAGAGGGGGATGGGGGAAAGGAATAAGGGGCTTTAGGAGGGGAAATGAGGAAAGGGGATAAATTTTGCAATATAAATAAAGAAAACATCTAATAAAAAATTAAAAAATAACTTTAAAAAGAAAGTAAATTTCTTATTTTTCTCTATAAAAACCAAGTAATCAGAAATAATTGTAAAGATGTTCGTATTATGTAAAACTATTAAATAATTTGTTCACATTTTAAAAAAAACAAGAAATGATGAAATATCAATTCCAATGGAACTAATTATATCAGTGTCAGAAATGAAACTCTAAAATTTCTAGAAAAACAAGGGTAGGGAATAAACTTCCAAATATTGATTTAGGTGAAGACTTTCTGAATAGGATGCTATTTACCAAAAACACATAAAAATTCACTAATAAAGGCAGCATACAATTAGAAGGGTTTTGTAAAGCAAAGAAAACTGTTAATTGACTAAAAAGGATGACAACAGAATGGGAAAATATTTGTCAGTTACACACTGTCAGTTACACTTATCTACAATAAGTAGCTCAAAATACCAAAACCAAGAAAACAATACTGTAAAACTGAACAGAGTTCTCAGACAAAATAAAAAAGGCTAAGACTATTATTGTTATAAGTGTATGTATATGCATGCACAAATAGAGAAATGCATCCTGCTATGTCAATTTGTGTTATTTGTATGTATATGGTTTCAAGGATAACCAGTCTGTATTGGACAAGCTAATTCTCTTCTGAGAAGTTCTTTGTGTGGGAGTGGGACACTGTAAAATTTCCCTTTCCTTCCTAACATATCCATTGACACTGACATTGTTCTTGTCTTGTTTATGCAGATATTTCTAGAATAGTCTGGTTCACAACAGACTTCCTGATATTCTTGCTCTTAAACTATTTGACTTTTCTTATGCATGTTGCCTGAGCCATAGATGAAGGAGCTGTGTTGTACATATATCTAACCTCTGCATTGCTGGAGAGCTGGCTAGATTTCCAGTACCAAGAATGATTTTCATCCTGTTGATTGAAACATATCTCTAAGTAGACAGCTGATAGTTGGCTTTGGCATGGGAGTGCCACTTATTGCACCTTTACTAATATATTCCTATGCTTGTTGTTGTAACACACAGGTGAATATGTGGTTGAAGAGCTCTGGATGATAACAATAACTGAGCAAATCATTCTTCAACCTGATACAACTCTAGACCCTGCTCTACAACTCTAACATACATCAGCACACTCTATTCAATAAACAGAGTATACAGAGTGTTTTTTCCCAATGAAACACAACATTGTTCTAGAGACACAGTGAAAAGAAGCAACAGATATGGTAGGGTAATGGCTGATAAAATGACAGTGTGGTGGGGGAAAAATGTGTCAGATTAGGTATTGAATTGTATGTCTACTTTCTTCAGGAAATATTTCTCTATAGTACATGAGCATTGAATTACATTTCAATTTGTCCTTGACATGACATTGATGAAATTATTTATACTGGTTACTACAATTAACTTGTTTTGAATTCTATGTCCTCTACATAATTTCACTGTGTCATTCTTGGACATAATGATCTGTATGCATTCTAACTCTCCTTTTCCTATTCACCCTTTTGCATGCATATGCTTCAAAAGTGTTGAGATTCTTAGGTGTGCATCAGTATGGCATGTTTTTCATGTCCATTACTCTGAGGAACCTTGTTTCTTATACAATTTCTTCAATTTTTGTTCTTCATGTTTTCTTTTTATTTTTACTTTAATTTCATTTTTTGACTTATTCATTTTATATCCTGCTCACTACCCCGTCCCAGAGAAGCCCTCCCACAATCCTTCCTCCATTGCCCCCTTCTTCTCTTCTGAGCATGTGTGTGGGGGTGCTGGTTATTCCCGCACCCTGACACTTCAAGTCACTTTGAGGCTAGGTGTGTTCTCTCCCACTGAGGCCAGAAAAGGCAGCCCAACTAGTAGAACATATCCCACTTACAGGCAGCAGCTTTTGGGATACTACCTGTTCTAGTTGTCCAGAACTCACTTGAAGACCAAGCTACACATCTGCTGCATATGTGTGGAGAGACCTAGGTCCAGCCCATGTTTGTTCTTTGGTTGGGGGTTCATTCTGGAGAACTCCAATGGTCCAAGTTTGTTGACTCTGATGGTCTTCCTGTGGGGTTCTTATCCTCTTCAAAATCTGCAATCTTTCCTCCTATTCTTACATAAGAGTTCCCAAGTCCCACCACTGTTTGGCTGTGGGTGTCTATATCTGTGTGTCAGTTGGTAGGTCAAACATCTAAGAGGGAAACATGCTGTCTGCTAGCAGTATAGAGTATCATAATTGTCAGGGATTGGTGCTTGTTAACAGGATAGGTCTCAAATTGGGCTGGTTATTGATTTCATTTCAAATCATTTCAAATCTCTAAAAAGTTGATTCCAAAAACTACCCTTCAGATATCATAATCAATTCCTTTTCTATGCTTCTCCTTTATTTTTAGACATATTTAATGTTAAACTTAATTGTTAATCTTAATTATTTATGTGCCTTCATGGTGTTTTACTTTCTATCTAAAGTGCTGTGTTGTTGGCTTGCTTTACTTTTTCTATATCTTAAATATCTGTGAAATTTTTAATTTTATGTACACACAAATATATTTATCTGCTTTCAAGTAGTGTATGTATGATATGACTATGGCTTCTTAGATATTTGGATGATTTCTCTATTAAAAAAAAACACCATGATGAAGGTCTTTATAGCTAAATATTTGAACATCTGAATACTTTCTCTGGAAAATTCCTCTGAAAATCTTCTCTATCTGATTCAAATTGGAAAAAAAAAGAACCTACTCTGGAAAAATATAACAGCTGGCCTCTTAAAAGCATTGTTGGGAGTGGTGGTTCTGAAGAAATAGCTTAGTTGTCATGATCACCGGTCATTTTTCTGGAGGGCCTGGATTCAATCCATAGTACTCATATAGTGGCTCATAACCATCTATATCTCAATTCAAAGGGATCTGACATCCTATTCTGGCCCCGTCTGACACAATATCTACACAAATATACATGCAGGCTAAACACCCATACACATAGAAAAAGAATGCAGCCCTGTGGTATGTCTCTTCATGGTCACTAATATTCATGAGGCCCTGTTCTTATATATTGACAAATTTACCACTCTTTATATAATTTAGTATCATATTCTTAAACATAATATACTGTTCATGGTTCATAAACCTATGGCTGGCATTGACTTTCCTTTAGAACTCTAAACTTATCAAAGTGCCTTTTTAACATGCATATGTGAATTCATTAAAATGTATCTTAAAAACTAAGTATGATGGTACTCACAAGTAATCCCCAAATTCAGAAGACAGAGACAGGTTGATGGTGACTCTGACGTCGGATTGTACATACTGAGATCTCAATGAACCTCCCCATGCCCAAACCATATAATTTTTACCCAGAAAATTTGATATAGTCAAAAGTACTCAGTCATCCTGCCAAACTTTGCATTTTCCTAGTTCTTCCTTCTCAGTAAAGGATATATTCTTATAACAATTATTATAAAATTGTTCAATTTCATTTGCATTCTTATTATTCATATCCTAACAGCCAATAGTTATGGTGTTCTATATTACCTCCAAAATCTCTTCTATATCTGTCCACATATCTCAATTTTATCAACTACTATCAAAGTTTCAGCCATTACCTCTCAGTGAAACATATTTTTCATATATTTAGAGGCCACTTATGGGACTGTAACTAGTGCATCTTTATACATTATTTATAACTATATGTATTTTATGTTTTTCCTATTTAGTTTTAATACCTGTCAGTGTTTTGGTTTATAAAGATAATTAAATATTAAATACAATATTTGTTTTTCTCTAGTTTGTCTATTCATCTTTGATATTGATGAATGAAATGCATAATATGTAATACACTTAACCTTTCTTGGTTCTATATACTTTATGTTTTTGATATTCTGTTATATTAACTTCAGACTCCATATTACAGATAAAAATTCCCAAAGAATTGATCAATATTAACTAATAAATTCAAACTCTTTAGAAATATTTTGACTTTCTACATTATTCTACTTAACTGAGATTAATGTTACTAAAAGTTTTAGCTATCTACATTTATACTTAAATATTTTATTACTTGTGGAATAGTTATTTTTGAAGTTTCTCCCTGCCCTGCATAGCAGGTGTGAAGGTTCTGCCCTGACCTGCATAGCATCAATTGCTGCATCAGCTATTTTTGTTATCACAGCACTTGGAATTTCCCTGTTGGAGTTGGGAGTTCTGCTTTTGGCCTGATAAGAGAGACCTGTGCTGAGAAATGGATACCTATGTCATTGGCTGTCAGCATGAGGTGATTTACATCATCAGTCATGTCTAGGGGTTGGGCTTATGGTATTGACCTTTATAAGCCTGTTGCTTTGCAATAAAGTTAAGCCTTGATCAGAACTTTGTCATGGCTCCATTCTTCTCTTGTACTTGTCCTTTAATTTCCAGAAACCCATTAAAGGTAACTATGTTAACTGGTAGATGTGGGTCGACTACAGTTATTATATCATGTATTAATTGATATTTCATTCTTATAAATTTTATGCAGACACATGTACGAACATGTAGTGGTAGTAGTAATGGATATAGTAGTGGTAATAGTGGTGATGTGAATCGAATCTACAGTAATTAAACTGAATCCCATTGATAGGTCAAACACTTAACATCTGGGTGTGTTTGAGCATGTTCTCTAAACCTTATTTTGCTGTGGAAAAAATATAAATAACAATAGTACTGGATCATAATATTGCATATGGGTTAAAAGACACTTGGTACATATATCAAAACTAGTTATGGTCTGCTTGTTTACACCAATTTGACATGTCTCTCTTCCATTGGGATGAAAAAAAAAATGGCTTCTGAGTCATAGACAGAAGTCAGGGAGTTAACTTTAGTTGTACTCTCCTAAGAGTAACTGGATTTTAGGATCTGATATCATACATGATTTTTGCTAATGAAAAATATAACTAATTCCTTTCTCAAAATGCTATCCAGTGTAAAAGAGAGCCAACCTTGCAGCCCTTATCTCAAACACCAATATGTTATAGGTATTCTTGATTAAGCTGTGAAGATGCATCAGATGTTGTCCTAAGAAGGTTATAAAGTTAGAATGAGACATTAATATAATTAACATTGGGACTTTACTAAATCCTAGGCAAAGTACATTCTCTTTATTCCAATACCTCATTTACACTGTTTAATATGACACACAGGGGATTTGCAGTTAGCTCACACGTTTACAGTATGAAAGGTGGCCCAATTTGAACAATGTGAATGAAACTTCCTCAGATAATTAATAAAGGAGAAATTATGGGACAATAATGGCATTTCAAATTCAAAGTAAACAATGGTAAATATAATGATGCTGTCTGTCTTGATTTCCTATTCTGAGAGGTCATAATTAGGAGAATCTTCTGTGAGAAATTTTAGAATACTGGATTTCATTCTCCAATTTCTGATACTGAGACTGAGTCTGTCCTCTGTTGGAAATACCTGAGTACAATAGATACATCAACAGTTAAAACAATCAGACTTCAAATTTCTAATGTGGCTTGCTTTTCCAATGTAACAAAGTGCCAGCCTCATACTGAGAAAAAACAAAAACAAAAACAAGACAGAACAGAACAGAACAAAACAAAGCAAACAACTAGATTTTAATCCAGCCACAAAGAATTTATCTCAAGAAGAGTCTGAATACCGTTTCATTTTCCCAAAGTACACTCCTGACATTTTAAAATAAACTGAGAGGTAAATGCTCTTCGTCTCACCTGGATAATCTGGCCATTATCACCTGAAACTCAGTCTGATTCTCTATGGGTTACAGAAAACATGTACTTGATCTTTGAGGCTTGAATTACTGGTCCTCATGTAACTGTCAACAATTTCTAATGTTATTGCCATGGCTGTACCTTATTGAAAATTCTGAAGTTCCTTGAGTATAACCACCTTCAATGAATCAAGGAAAAATGTCATTTTAGGTAGTTCAAGAAGAGAGATTTTATGGCCATGGTCCAGATCTATTGATTGATAATGCTCTAGAATGTATCTGATATTTTTTAGCAAATAAACAAACCTCCATTTGAGTGTAAAACCACTATTACTGTGTGTTAAAAGAAGAAACTTTTGAGATAGGTAGCATACTTACTCTGTCTTCATTTCAATCTCTTCATAACTTATTGTAATTATCTCATCACATAGGAACTAATAATTTATGAGTTCATTGTTTGGCTAATAGGCCATTTAAGTTGCTTTATTTTTAAATACTGCATAAGTATCTTGTGAGTTATGATCTTGTATAAAGCTTTGATAAACTAAATAAAGGGTTAATATAGTTATTAGATGGAGATATAAAACTTTTCACTGTTACACTGCTAATATATAATTTCTCTAGTATGTTTACATTTAATGGGTATAAAATGAAAATTACAAGTTTATACTAAACAAGTATGGGTAAATTTTGGTAATTTCTTCAGTGATCTGGCCATTTGGAATTTTTTGTAAGGTGTTATTGTCAGAACATTTTATGCTCAAATAACGTATTTTCATATAAAATTGCAATATAGACATTACAAATATTTGTTTCCACTTTCATTTTTACTTATTCAGTTTACCTCCTGCTCACTGCCACACTTACAGTCAACACCTCCCACAATCCTTCCCATCCCCTTCCCCTTCTCCTCTGAGAGGGTGGAGGCCCCCAGAGTAACACCCCAACCTGGTGCATCAAGTCTGGGTGAGGCTAAGCACATCCTCTCCCACTGAGGACAGCCAATTCACTTCAGGACTCTACTAAATCCTAGGCAACGTACATTCTCTTTATTCCATTTGCACTGTTTAATAAGACTCACCAGGGATTTGCAGTTAGCTCAAATTTTTACAGCATAAAAGGTGGCCTAGGTCCAGCCCATGTATGTTCTTTAGTTGGTGGTTCAGTCTTTGAGAACCCCAAGAGTTCAGGTTAGTTGACTCTGTTGGTTTTCCTGTAGAGTTCCTATCCCCTCCAGGCCCTGCAATCCTTCCTCCTATTCTTCCATAAGAATTCACAAGCTCAATCTATTGTTTGGATATGGTTGTTTGCATCTCTCTGAGTCAGATGCTGGGTGGAACCTTTCAGAGTACAGCCATGGTAGGTTCCTGTCTACAAGCATAACAGTGTATCATTGATAGTATCAGGAATTGGTGCTTGTCCATGGGATGGGTCCCAAGTTGGACCAGTTATTGGTTGGTCATTCCTTCAGTCTATGCTCCATCTTTATCCCTGCATTTCTTATGGTCAGGATACATTTTGGGTTGAAAATTTTGTGGGTTGATTGTTGTAGCCTCCCCCAGCCTTGAGCGGGCTGGCTCAGACCTTGCTGCCACTGAGAATGAGACCACCTGGGGTGGAGCCTTACCACCTAGAGGGTTCTATTGTTCTGTTTTTTTCTAAGACACTGCTACCTGCTGAGAGGCTGTGAGATTCCTGAGAGATTCCTGAGACAGCAGGCAACCCAGTGATTGACACCTTCTTGCCAAACTAGTGTTGTCAAACAAATTGCTTACAGGCTGGCAACAGGCATCAAAAGTGGATCTGAGGGTGATGGGCTTTTCCCCTTTATAAGCACAGATTTTCAGTAAACATTGGGGTTTGATCAGCAGTTGTCTTGGCCTGGGTTCTTTCTCAATGATTATTCTCTTTTAGCCCAGCCTGCTTTTCAGGAGAACCTGGTTCATGTGGCCTGGGGTGGCCACAGATTGTCCCTATAGCTCCACTGGGGTACCTGCCTGGCTATAGGGACTGTCCTATTCAGGTTTCATATCCCCAATGTGGTAAGTCACAGCTATGGTCACCTCCATTGATTCTTGGACACCTTCCTTATCCCAGGTCTCTCTCTCTCTCTTGTCCTGGAGATGCCTCTTAACACCTCCCAACTCCTATCATTTGCAGATTGTCAATCATTTTCATGGCCATCTGGCCATCTCTCCTGTCCCTCGTCATACTTGATCCTGAGCCCACCCTTTATTCCCCTTCCAATCCCCTCTCCCAACCACTTCCTTCCCTTCATCTGCCTCCTATAATTATGTTATTCCTTCTACTAAGTGAGATTCAAGCATCCTCCTTGGGCCTTCTTTCTTGTTGAGCTTCTTTTGAGAGGGGATTGTTTCTACTTCTTTTTTATTAGGTATTTTCCTCGTTTACATTTTCAATGCTATCCCAAAAGTCCCCCATACCCACCCACCCCCAATCCCCTACCCACACACTCCCCCTTTTTGGCCCTGGGGTTCCCCTGTACTGGAGCATATAAAGTTTGCAAGTCCAATGGGCCTCTCTTTGCAGTGATGGCCAACTAGGCCATCTTTTGATACATATGCAGCTAGAGACAAGAGCTCCGGGGTACTGGTTAGTTCATATTGTTGTTCCACCTATAGGGTTGCAGTTCCCTTTAGCTCCTTGGGTAATTTCTCTAGCTCCTCCATTGGGGGCCCTGTGATCCATCCAATAGCTGACTGTGATCATCCACTTCTGTGTTTGCTAGGCCCCGGCATAGTCTCACAAGACACAGCTATATCTGGGTCCTTTCAGCAAAATCTTGCTAGTGTATGCAATGGTGTCAGCGTTTGGAAGCTGATTATAGGATGGATCCCTGCATATGGCAATCACTAGATGGTCCATCCTTTTGTCACAGCTCCAAATTTTGTCTCTGTAACTCCTTCCATGGCTGTTTTGTTCCCATTTCTAAGAAGGGGCAAAGTGTCCACACTTTGGTCTTCGTTCTTCTTGAATTTCATGCATTTATCAAATTTTATCTTATAACTTGGGTTTCCACTTCATTCATTGGTCTGTGAATATTGTGAGGGACTCATGATATTTAATTTTTATCAAATATATTTATTATTTGGTGATGGTCTTTGGGCTTCCATTCTTTATTTCTACAAACTCCACATTATATATTTAGATTGTGGGAATATTATATGCATTAATTATGTAAGCATTATGACAGTCATAGAGCTCTGTAACCAATATTTTCCCCAGAGTTTCCAGTTATATGTGAACTGTTTAGAAACAATTACATCTGAAAAAAAAAAAAACTAAATTTTTTGCCACATAATTGAAATATCAGATGCACTGACAAACTTCATATTCCTAGTAAGTAGTAATTACCTGTCTGGCCTTTACCCAAAACACAATTCTTCCAATACAGGAGTTGTATAATATATATATATATATATATATATATATATATATATATATATATATGCTCATACAATAATTTCATTTTTTCCATTTTCTCAATTATTTTAGAGTGTAAAAATTTAATAACATTTATTATGTTTTCCAAAGTAAATCGTTGGGTATCTTAATTGCAATTGAAATAAATTTGCAGATTAATTTCACAAATTAACATATGGTTATTTGGTTTATTATAGCTAAAAAGGACAAAGAGTCTCATTACCGATTAATCTAACTAGTTATGCTTCAAATTGGATAAAGCCTACAAAAATATGTTTAGAATGAAATGATTTTTTATGCAAAAGCATGCATTAAGCACGTTTTAAAATTTATAAATACAAAACAATAATCTATCATTTTTATTATTTATTACTGCATATACAACATTTCATGTAAAAAAAAAAAACATATAGATTAACCAAAATAAGGGATTGCCTTAATACAAACCAAGAAGCTACTAGAGTAATTTCAATCATGTTAAGTATATATATCTTAGATTTAAAGTATATTTGAATCATATAGTGAGCAAATATAAATATTTGTTCAATATATTTGAGGGTAAATAAGTATCATCTTCCTCAAATTTGAAGTAAGTTTAAAATATCACATACTTTATATATATATATATATATATATATATATATATATATATATACTTATTTACTTAAATTTTATTCACTATTTATATCAAATGCTGTCCTCTCCCTTTCACCTTCTTTGAGAAGATGGGGGCCCCTGGTCATGCCCCATCTTGGTATATCAAGACTCTGCCAAGGTAAGCTCATTCTCTCTCACTGAGACTAGAAAGGGCAGTCCTGTTAAGAAACAGATACCATAGTCAGGCTTCAGCTTTAGGAAAGGCCTCCATTCCAGTTGTTGGGAGGCCCACATGGAGACTAAGCTGGGCATCTGCTACATATGTGCAATGGGCCTTGTTCAAGACTATATGTGTTCATTGGTTGCTGGTGGTACTATCTCTGAGAGCTCCCAGAGCTCCAGGTTAGTTGACACTTTTGGTCCCCCTGATGGATTTCTATCGTATTCAGAGACTTCAATCCTTCCCCTAATTCTTCCATAAGAGTCTCTGGCCTCCATCCATTGATTGGTTGTGAGTATCTGAATTTGTTTAATAGGACATGTATGTTAGGGTCCCATCTGTAAGCATATCAGAGTGTCACTAAAGTCAGGAATTGATGTTTACCCATGTAATGGGTTTTACTTTGGGCTAGTTATTGGTTGGCCTTTCCTTCAGTTTCTGCTCCATATTTGTCCCTGCATTGTTTTTAGACAGAACAAGTTTGGTTAGAATGTTTTGTGGGTGGGTTTGTGTCCTACCTGCCTATAAGAGGTGTCCGCTTCAAGTTCTACATCTCCACTGCTTGGCATCCTGAATAATGTCACCTGCATTGACTCCTGGGAGCCTCTGCCATCTTAAGTGTCTTGGACTCCTTAAATACCCCCACCACCACCACCACCACATCCCAACTCCCATCAGCTGCAGATTTCCATTCATTCTCATGGACCTCTGAGTCTCTCTCCTGTCTCTCTGCATACCTGCTCCTGCTCCTACCCCTCTTTACCCCTCCATTTTCCCCTTGTGTTTATTTCTCCCTCCCACATTCATGACATCTTAATTAATAAATTTATTAGTTAATAATTATTAACTAATATGTTGATAAGAATAGGATAAGGCAAAGAACAAAAGACAGAAGTACAGAAGGATAAAAGAAGGAAGGAAAAAGAGGAAGAAAGGAAGAACATGAACATGAATAAGAACAAGAAATGTAAGTGCTATAAAATAAAGAACCTTTCCTGTTGTATGCCACCAACTAGGAAACTTCACATGGTATATAATTTACTGAACATGAACTTAATAAAAAGTGAGATAAATTTATAAGTGAAATAAGTTTTCTCTGAAGCTGAATATATTCATTTAATTGTTTTTTTTTTTGCTTGCTGAATAAATATTTATTAAATATAGTTTGTGGCAGACACATGTCATGTGAGGAAGAGACTGTTCCTTTAGGTCCTTCCAAACACACTCTGAAAGTCTTATGTGCACAAGGAATACAGCCAAAACTGAGCTGGCTTTTTTATATCCTGTGCAGTGTTTTTGGTAGTGATGTCACATGGAGGGATCGTTTGGCAGATTCGGGGACATCTGGCGGAACAGGTGACGTTCCGTTTCCGTTTTCTGTTTATGAGACTTACACTCAGATCATTTGTCACTTACCCTGTGATACTGAAAGCTCTCTGGCCTCCCAGACAACTGCCATCCCTTGTCAGGACGGTGCTCTCTCTTTCTCCTTTGCTCTCTGATTTTCATTTTTTTTCCTTTTCCATTTTTTATTAGGTATTTAGCTCATTTACATTTCCAATGCTATACCAAAAGTCCCCCATATGCACCCACCCCACTCCCCTACCCACCCACTCCCCCTTTTTGGCCCTGGCGTTCCCCTGTACTGGGGCATATAAAGTTTGTGTGTCCAATGGGCCTCTCTTTCCAGTGATGGCCGACTAGGCCATCTTTTGATACATATGCAGCTAGAGTCAAGAGTTCTGGGGTACTGGTTAGTTCATATTGTTGTTCCACCTATAGGGTTGCAGTTCCCTTTAGCTCCTTGGATACTTTCTCTAGCTCCTCCATTGGGAGCCCTGTGATCCATCCATTAGCTGACTGTGAGCATCCACTTCTGTGTTTGCTAGGCCCTGGCATGAAAGCACTAGACATGGTTTTTGTATCTTTTTTAACTTTAAAAGTGTGATTTTGGTTTCAAATGTTATGTAAAAATTAACAATTATTAGCAAGCTTTTGAGAATCTGGTCATAGTTCTCCAAATTATTACATTGGTCTATAAAATTTTAAATATTGAAAAATTATTAACATAAGAATAATAATGATGCCAGACATAGTAGCACATGGCATTGATTTTAGTACTAAGGAGGCAGAGGCAGGCAAATCCATGTGAGATAGAGGTGACTCTGGTCTGAAGAGTCAGGAAAAGAAGATGAGTGTATCAGTATTTATCTTTTTTCCCAGTAAACAGCACACAGAACATAGCCACACTATAATGCCTCTTAGATTTTCATGCTGTGAAAGTATGGAGAGATGTCATTCTTTAATCCAGGCAGTGCTATATCAATGGATGTGAATTTCATTATGATGAATTCTCTCTAGATAAGATTTTTAGCACTCAGTAGGAATCAGTAGGAAGAAAAGGATGGAAAACTTGATATCCATATGATGCAGTGACAGTCACTGTCATGACTTACACAAGTTGCAATTGTATGTGTGCTAGTTTTATTTCAGAACTATGAGAAATAATTGATGATAATCTAGAGTTGAAATGGTGTATTTTTTTCTGAAATGACTAAAATATTAAATCAATATTTAGTTGGGCGGTCTGATAATGATGAAACACAATTTTTACAAGGTGGTTTTTGTGCCAAAATCTGTATCAAACACCCCTTCTTAATTTGCTTTAATCATCTCACTTACTCTATGAAACTTTTAGTATTATCACTCCTGATTTTACAGCTGAGTAAGCTTAGATATTCAAGTGTTCCATTGCCAGCCAAATGCAAGTCTCAAAAATATGTTCACTCAGCTGGGCATGGTGACACACGCCTTTAATCTCAGCACTCAGGAGGCAGAGGCAGGCAGATTTCTGAGTTCGAGGCCAGCCTGGTCTACAGAGTGAGTTCCAGGAAAGCCAGGGCTATACAGAGAAACCCTGTCTCGAAAACCAAAAAAAAAAAAAAAAAAAAAAGTTCACTCTTAGTCTCTATGCTTTATATACTGTATTTATTAGACCCAAACCAATGACACTAGGAAAATAATGATGCTTATAATAATACTTTGCTATAAATATATAAGCAGTGAAAATAATTTAAAAGAATCTTCTTCTTACCATATCTAGTAGGGAGAAAGTTGAAGCAATAAAAGACTAACTCCCTTAAAAGCTAATCAGATACCACCAGGAGGGACAGATGTGTGTAACATTTATTTGTAATTCAATGGTAAACATGACTGAAAACACACTCATCTTAGGATTATTAAAGGAACTTCTTGCTCAATATGATTAAATGATGTGCAAGTTGTACTCAACTTGCCTCCAACAATCGCGTGATATATGCTCATGCTTTTACCAAACTTACATTGGTAAATCAACAGAAGTGAAGCAGAAGGGGAGTAGGGACTAGTGGGAAGCAGAGATCAACTGGAAGTAATGGGCTCATGACTCTGTTTTCAAAGGTTTAGTTGTGAGGAGACAGGGACACTTTCATAAGAAATGAAGTTATGGTCTTGTCACCTCACTTTGTAAGATGGTGAAAGGAACATTCAAAAATGTTTAGTTTGAGCAACATAAGGCAAATGAATTTCAGGATTTACCTTTTTGAATTGTTTGGCATCTTCCCAAGTGTCTGAAACAAATAGCCAATTGAGCTTTGCACAAAATTCTTAAGAAAGGTAAGTGTGGAGCTCTCAGTGTTCACAGGAATCTTAACTGCAATGTTTGCCAGACAAACTGAACAGAAATCATGTTACTTAGTTTTCCTCATGAATGCATATGTAAATAGTGTTTCTGAAATGGCCTATTTCTATAGAAATAATCAAAGGAAAATTGTCTACCCTTACCTGTTCTTTGTTGAGATTTAATGTCTTTAATAAGTGGCGATAATAATTTATCTAAAATATTATTAATATACTTCACTGCATATTTTTTTTAAAAATTATAGTATTCAAACAGTAGTCATTTAATAAAAACAGCTGTGAAAGTAAGAATTTAACATTGGTTTCCAGTGTTTTGCCAAACATTAAAACTAATAAACCAAAGTCCATTTATATGTTCATTTACTTAATGAATCTCTTCCATGCAACACAACAAGAATTCTCTGAAGAAAATAACTTCCTATTTTTATTTGGAAGATGTAGTTTCACACCAACTTCCTGAGAACACTATTGTTATAAACACCCACATAACATGTCAAAACTAGTAGTTATTATGTAAAAAATGCAGATAGTATATATTTTCAGCTTTGATGATTCCAGGCTTTTTGATAAAATGATTGATTTTCTTTTGTTAATCTTTATGTGAATGATCATAACTATGTGCTTATATAATTATTTACAAAATTAGGTGGTAAACTGGATTTGATACATATCCACCAGTATTTTGACACAACTTTGTGCTGATTTTCAGTGTTAAAGGGGAAAATCCTTAGTTTGTGCCACGAGAATTTTCAAAGAAAGTGAATTAATTTTACAGTTAAATCGTACACTCTTGAGTTAAAATACAAAATTGCAATTGCTTGAAATCTATGCATATATCAATCATGCTGTATGTACATGAAGATTTTGAGTGGAGCTGCCAGAAAAATCTATTTTCACATGAAGGTCATTTTGGAAGTTACTTGTTCCTTCAACAGGGTATAAATATTACCTCCATTTACCAGATTCAGAGAATGTTGGTGACAGAGAGAACAGTGAATTCAGTTATTGAGCATAATAATCTGTTTAAAAATATATAGCTTCAAAACTGTGAATCCAAAGACAGAATTAGGTCTTTTGTATTAAAGATAAAGACTCAAAGTATAAAAGTTATTATGAATTACCTAATAGAAATTAAGGCAGCAATAAAATCTAGAAAACACATTTCTGTGGGAGCAGTTGAGCCCACAGACTGGGACCCAAATGAAGCTAGAATTCTTCTGATGTATTCAATAGTTAGGAACTATAAATAATCCCCTACTGAGGAAAAAAAACAAGTGACTAGAATAAGAATCACCCTACCTAGAGTGCTAGTTATTCCATAATATGCCATTAGCCATTCTAAAGAAACATTTTTGTTAGCCCCATAAACTCTGAGTAAAAATGTAATTTAATAGATAAACTTTCGTATTTAAAGTGTTCACTAGGAGGGATGGGGTTGCCATCCCACAGTCAAAAACTGTGACTCAGAGTTGTTCCTGTCTAAAGGAGCTGCAGGGACAAAAATGGAAAAAAGACTAAAGGGATAGGAGGTCCACTGACCAGACCAATTTGGGTTCCATCTCAAGGGGAGGATCCAAGGCCTGACACTATTACTGATGCTATGGTGTTCATACAGATAAGGCTGTCCTTTTAGAGGCTGAACAAGCAGCTGACTGAAATAGAAACAAATATTTATAACAAACAAATGGACAGAATCAGGTGACCCCTGTAGTGGAATTAGGGTAAGGGTAGAAGCAGCTGAGGAGAGTTGAAAGCCCATAGGAAGACCAGCAGTCTCAACTAACCTGGATCCATGAGATCTCTCGGACACTGAGCTACCAACAAGGCAAAATACATGAGCTGGTCAGAGGCCAAGGACACATATACAGCAGAAGTCTGCCTGGCCTGACCTCAGTAAGATGTGCCTAGTCCTTAAGAGGCTTGAGACCCCAGAGAGTGGGGAGACATGGTAGGGGTGGGGATGGGGGTGTGGTAGGGACATCCTCTTGGTGATAGTGGGGAGGAAGAATAGGATTAGGAACTGTGAGAAGGCATTGACTGGGAGAGGAGTAATGACTGTACTGTAAAATAATAAAAGTAATGATAATAATAAACTAAAAAGAGGCATAAATAAATAAAAGTAGTAATACAACTTTAAAAATTCAAATACTATCTGACTGCTAACATTAAAATCCTGGTGTTATAGAAGACACCATTAATTGAACAATGTAATGATCATCAAACTTGCTAAAAACCAACAGATAGAATATTGATTGCAAGTTCAAAATAGAGTGTTCAGGCTGATAAGCCTGAATCTATTGAAAAAATGTAGACATCAATGGAAATGGAACAATGGGATACTAAATATCTTACCATTTGTTACAAGAAAAAGTATATCAAACCATACCGGAAGTATTCTTACACAAAATGCAAATCATGCTTCCAGGTTTAATTCCCAGCTTTCAGAAAATCCATGATAAACACCCAGCAGTGGGTACCAGTAAAATTCAGGATGTGAGGCTTTTTGTAAAACAAAGTAGTGATTTTGTTTCCCAATTTAGAGATGGGAAAACTGGACACTGGGATCATTTTTAAAAATTAGTTTAGAGTGACAATTATGAACCAAAATTTTTTGGCAACCATAGAATTCTACCTATGAATTGAGTTTTATATGACATTTAGTAATTACTAATTTTAAAATGTGACCACAATACTGTTAATATATTTTAAAACATCCTCATAAGTTAGAGATGCATTCAGAATTATTGTTTAGTTAACACGATGAAGAATAACATTAACTTAAACTTTTCCATTAAAAGGTAAAACAAATGAAATCAGAGGTAAATAACAAAAGTTCCTTTTTTAAATATTGAAACTGGCTATGCAGAAAATATTTAAAGTAACACAGACACACAGACACACACAGACACACTCAGACACACAGGCACAGACACACACACACACACACACACACACATATATATATATATATATATATATATATATATATATATATATATATATATATTTCTCTGGAAAATAAGATGTGTTGGATGGTGTTTTGCTGGGTCAAACATGTGAAAGAATGCTTTCCTGAAGTGGACACAGGTGGAAGGCTAAGGCAGACTCTTGAAGGATCATTTCATTAAAACATGTGAAAATATGTACTACTTAAGCAAGTATGTGGTGAAAGGACAGGTGATGAAGGATTCTTCCTTTACAACATTCATGTATTGGTCTGCCTTACATTGCATAGTTGAGCTACATTTGTCAGGACTCTGTAGAAAGAAACACACAAAAACCTTCTGTTGGTGAGCTGCAGTTTCTTGCTGCCTCCCTACACTCTGATTGACAGAGTGATGTTAGCTGAGAGAGGCACACAAGCTGAAGCAAGATAAGTAAGTGGTGAGACAAGTACCATGGAGAACACATGATGTTTGGAGGAAGTTGATGTACAGTGTCAGAGGCTGAGCTTGGCTTGTTTGTACTGCTAGCTTTTCAATGCTTGCTGGTTGCTGAGAAAGATACACAGCCAGGAACTTCTGTCATTTCATTGAGTCCCTCCTGCTGACTACTCCAGAGACTGATGCCTGGCTGTCTCTGCTAGGTAGTGCTACCACAACTGATTCCTGTTTGCTATCCCAACTCAACATACTGGACTGCTGATTTATCACTGAAGTGTTTGAATGTCTCAGGGTGCTGCTGCTGCTGACCTGTCAACTGAACTGCCATTTTCCAGGCAACATAGATGGGAGTTGTTCTAAAGAACAATTTCTAAGCAGATCTACTTTCCTCATATCCTTTCTTTCCCACTCTGGTGGGTGGTGGGCTAAAAGAGAGATCAAAGCATTATAAGAATCATCATTAAAAAGTAGACTTTTTAAAAAATAAAGTTACAGTACATTTTTGATAGTTTTCAAGAAAAAATGATAAAAGATGTTCATGTCCAGACATTTAAGATAAAGTACACTACATTTGACATAGGAAATCAACATAATAAAATTAATTCAGAGAAATAGATTATATACTTTGTATTCATACAAGCAAAGTATGCTGATTTTTGCATAGTATTTAGGCACATTTTTGTTTTTATTAATTACATAGTAGTCAATAATCAAGTCTTTTATATCATGATGCTATTTCCTGCCTCCTTAGGAAATTCATTTCATTTTGTGAGTAGACATTATGTTAATCAAATTAGCAATTATCTATTCCAATTTCAAATACTAATATCATATAAAAACAAAGAACTGTTTCATTATCAAGAAGTCATAGACAGGTCAATGAGTTTAAGAGAGTGTTCATGCTGACATAAATCAGCCACATATGCATTCTAAGAATCTAAGAAATGTTAATGATGTTTGTAGATAGTGACAACTAGGAAAGAATGTAGTGAGATTATAAAACACATGCCAAAAGAGGTGCTATTCAATAGATAATGAGAATATACACCAAATTCCATGATATTATCTCTTCATAGAATAATATTTACAAGTATTAAAAGGGTAGAAACACTTTATTTTCTTTGATTTTTTTTATTCTAAATTTTCTTTCACACAGATATGACATTTGTGAAATTAAAATTAAACATAACAGTGTATGTACTGTATGACATCTGTATAGCATAGATTGAATGAAACTTGAATTGGCATATAAATGAAGTGTAAAGAAAATATAATCAATATCACTAAAGATGACAGTGTATTAGTTACTTATCTGTTACTGTCATAAAATGTCATGAGCAAAGAGAACTTATGGAAGAAGTTTATTTTGATGCAGAGTTGCAGATGAAGAGGTTATTAGGGAAATGCACAGCAGCAGGTGACTGCAGTAGGAATCTGGCTAATCACATCAGGAAACAGAATCCTGCAAAGGCCTGGAAGGAAGAGGACCTGGAAGTTGGTCAAGAGTATAAACTCTGTTTTTGTTTTTGTTTTTTTGTTGTTGTTGCTTTGTTTTGTTTGAGAGTCTTTTTCTTACCTTTATTTCTTTTTTTGTGAGATAATTTCTTCATTTATATTTCAAATGTTATCCCCTTTCCTACTTTCCCCTCTAAAAACTATTATCCCTTTTCCTACTTTCCCCTCTGAAAACGCCCTCACATCCCCCCCCCCCTTGCTCACCAACCCACCCACTCCTGATTCATGGCCCTGGCATTCCCCTACACTGGGGAATAGCACCTTCACGGGACCAAGGGCCCCTCCTCCCATCTTAAAGGACCTGCTCCCACTCTACTACCTCCAGAGAGTCCATGCCTCCTAATGATTCCAATTCTCCCCTAAAGGGTACCACTAACTGTGGACCAAGTGTTCAAATATGTGAGCCTATGGCAGAATTTCAATATTAAAACCCCCAAATGTGTAAAACAAAATGAGTTTCAAGGTAGTTTATAGAAAGGGAAAGAGATTAAGGAGATTCAGATAGAATACATGAAAAAAAAAGAGAGAGAGAAAGAAGCTTGTTTTCCAAGACATTTCAAAATTCCAAATGTTCTCTTTTCCTCCACTTGTCAAACAGCTATAAAATTAACATAGTTATCTAGAACAAAAGTCCTATATAATAAAATGAAAATTTAAAGTTATTTTTCACTTTAATTTCCTCCAATGACATGTTTTATTGTCTATATCTTAAATAGTATGTATATAACACTGACCAAATGTATATAGCTAATGATGTCAGGGATTTCTATTTTTAGTTTGATTATCACTCCTGAAATATTCCTTGACATAATCCATATTGAAATTATAATGTGTGCACATATAAATTCTGGAAAAAGTGGCAATAGTCTTTTCCACATGGACTGTAAAATAAATAAAAATAAATAAATAAATAAATAAATAAGAGCTTGGGCAAGGTGTGAATCATGTACTGAAGTACCCTTACAAAAAAATTCCCAGATCAAAGAAGTGTTCCTAAATAATATTTTGAATTAATAAAAGAGTGAATGAGACAAGATAATTATAACAACCATGCCGATTATTCCAAAATGACCTATAGGATGAAGCTGGAAAGGTAAAACATAGTGCATGTAACATAGTATTAGAAGTTGTAGTGGGTTTCTTTAAACACAGAAAAACAAACATACAAAAGTAGCTGGATTTTTGGATACTTTGTGGGTTTTTGTTTCTTCTACATTTCTCCACCCCATTTCTTCCACTCTTTCAAACCCCTAAACACTACATAGGGGAGTGAAAAGAATATAAAGAAAAGGAGATATAGATTTAATTTTCTAAAAGCCTATGTTTAATGATGGTTCTTAAAAGCTTTATCCTCCTTTCTAGCCCATCACCCACCAGAGGTAGTAGAAAATAAAGGGTAATGGGGAAATGGTTCTTTAGAACCAATTCCATCTGCACTGTTAGGAAATCAGCAGTTCAGTTCATAGTTCAACAGTGACAGCTTGATCTGCTTGCAAACACTTCACAGATATACCAGCAGTCCAATTCAGTAGTGTCTGGAAAGCATCAGTGGTGGTGCAGCCTAGCAGAGACAGCCAGGTCTAAGCCAAATCAACTGGAGTCGGCAAGTGGAATTTGGATCAGAAGAGACACCAGAAGTTCTCTGCCATGCCTCTCTCAATGAAGCAAACATCAGCAAAGAAGGGAGACCAAGAATTGTTTAGCTATGTAAGCAAGCCAATCTCTGATCACTGTCCGTAGAGTCCTATTTATACTTCCTCCTAACACCACATTTCCTCCATGGGCCTTGCCTCAGCATGTGATTCTGACTTAGCAAAACTCCATGTGAGTCTGTACCAACTGACATAACTCTGGCAATGGGCCCAAGACTAAGGAAACCTCTGTATACAACCAGACAGTTGTAGGAAAAATGGAGCACAACTACACGTGTCCTTTCTCATGCTTGCATTAGCAAAATATGCTTTCACCTGTGTCTGCTTGAATTAATTGTTCCTTCACATGTTTGCCCCAGCAAAACACCATCCAACACAACTAACTTTACAAAGTACCCTTAAGTTTCCACTTTAAGTGGATGATGTTATCAATAGACAACTTATTGCTGTTTAGGGGTATCAAGTTCTTAGGGGCAAGTTTGCTCTTTGCTATCAGAATATCTGATTTCTTCTTTCTTCTTTGCGCATGAACACTTAACAAACACTGACCAACAGCAACCAACTAGTAATCAACAACCAGTACAACAACTAACAGCTCCCCACCTCTTAGGGCCTATCAATTATATATCCTCTGAAAAAAATCCCATAATTCCAAACATCGTACATTTACAAAAAATGTCTGCAGCTGGCAAAATCATGTCCTGTAGTAGAGGCAAATCACAGTCAGCTGCTGTGGAAAATCTGAAGCAGCCCCATACCCACATCTGGGATTAAATTTTCTCATAATATTTCTGCATTTTAAGGAAAGCAAAATATCCACTACATACAGACTGTGCTGGTTAATTTTTGTCACCTTGACATGAAACTAGACAAAACTAGGAAGATGAAATCTCAGTTGAGAAATTCCCTTTATTAGATTGACCTGTAGATAAATTTGTGGGACACTTCCTTTATTAATGATTGATGTGGGAGGGATCAGCCTACTAATTTAGTGTTACCATGGGCCAGGTAGTCAAGGGTGGTATAAGGATGCAAGCTAATAAAGCTATGGCGATGAAGCTAATAAAGAGCATTCCTCTATAATCTCTGTTTCAGTTCTTACATCTACCTTGAATGATTACCCTGACTTCTGTCAGTGGTGGACTACAATAATAAAATGAAATGAACCTCTTCCTCCCCAAGTTGCTTATAATCTGAGGGTTTCTATTAGTAGTAGAAAGAAAATGAGTGTGGAAACACACGTTGTATTGTACAATATACTTTAATATATTCCCCTCTGTCCATTTTTATCCATTTTTATCCAGCATAGTTTTGGTAGACAGATCTATATGGATTATACACATAGATATTTCAGTCCTCTGTGTTCCAATTGTGTTTGCAGTGAGGAGCCCAGGCAGAAGTATGTCCCTGTTTGCTCATATTGGGGATTCCTTGCACTTGCTTCATTCCCCCACTCCGGGCCTAGCAAACACAGAAGTGGATGCTCACAATCAGCTATTGGATGGGTCACAGGGCCCCCAATGGAGGAGCTAGAGAAAGTACCCAAGGAGCTTAAGGGTTCTGCAACCCTATAGGTAGAACAACAATATGAACTAACCAGTACCCCCCGGAGCTCGTGTCTCTAGCTGCATATGAATCAGAAGATGGCCTAGTAGGCCATCAGTGGAAAGAGAGGCCCATTGGTCTTGCAAACTTTATATGCCTCAGTACAGGGGAACACCAGGGTCAAGAAGTGGGAGTGGGTGGGTAGGGGAGGGGGGCATATAGGGGAATTTTGGGATAGCATTTGAAATGTAAATGAAGAAAATACCTAATTAAAATAAAATTAAATTAAAAATTAAAAAAAGAAATTTAAATGACAAGATTTCCTAGATATTTTATAAACTCATTTTATCAAATCATTCAAAACCCAAGGATAATACATTATGAGTCAAATCACACCAAAACATGCATCATCCAAAAGGAGAAAAACCCTAAGAGTAATTACAGAGAAATTGGGATATTTAATTAATAAATTAGGAAAAAATAAAGAAAAAGAAATGTTCTTTAGAGGAACCTAATATATGTAATTCATCCTCTTTCAAATTCTCTTTTTTTTTTCCCCCTTACTGGTGTGACAGCTAGATTTAGGTTCCTGCATTATTCCTTGTGATTAGCCAATGCTATGTTTTGAAAGTGTCCTTCCAAAACCTGCACTGAAAATTAATTATCAATCTTGTAGTATTAAAGGAGGAGTTGCAAAGCAATTAAGACTGTTCTACCTTTATGAAAGAGATTACAAAAGAAGGTTGAAAAGAGATGCCTTGTTCTTTCAACAATGTGTGGATGGCAGCAAAACAATGAATGACATTTTGAATTAATCGTCATGAGACCCTGAACCTACCAACACTTTGATAGTGAGCTTTCTAGTCTCCATAGTTTTAAATGGTGAAGTTCTGCTGTGTATAAATTATCCAATCTATCATGTTTTGGTTATTATTGCCCAAATAGATTGAAAAACCTTCCATGGTCCCGTCATAACTTTGTAAATTAATGCTTTATAAAGAACCCCCTTCTGAGCTTCCTAATTTTTGTAGAAAATCATATCCTGTATGGGATCCCATTTATCAGTGTGTAAAAAGGAGAGAACATATATATCAGAAGATGGCCTAGTGGGCCATCAGTGGAAAGAGAGGCCCATTGGTCATGCAAACTTTATATGCCTCAGTACAGGGGAACGCCAGGGCCAAGAAGTAGGAGTGGGAGGGTGGGGGAGTGGGTAGGGGAGTATGTGGGGGACTTTTGGGATAGCATTGAAAATGTAACTGAAATAAATACCCAATTTTTTTTAAAAAAAATGAGAGAACACAGATAGTTTTCTGGAAAGGAGATTTTGTTGAAAGAATTCTCAGATACAAGGCAAAGATGAATAAAACGCCAAGTTTGGTTATGTAACAGGATTGTGGTTCCATACACTGAAAGAACCAGGGCCCCCAAGTGGAATCAGTTTATACAATAGTTACCTACAAAATCCCACTGAGTACTTAGAGGGGAAACATCAGGTCTACTGTTATACTGGGCAGTTTAGTCTGTTCAAATGACATCTAATGCATATATCACTCAGTTTAAATATATCAGCTCAATATTGTAGATGGGCAGATGTCTAATCTTAGGTGACAGTGCCAATGTGGTCAGTGGCTTCTTTTTCAGACGCCGCCTTATTTCTGTGGTGGTAAGAAATGGGAAAGAAGGGTTGGGGAAGAAGAGAAAGACAGAGATAGAGCACTCAACAAAACTGGACTAGAACTTTACCTTAAAAATATCATCTAAGACTGAACCCAATGTCCCATTCCCAATTGTTCACATTAAGGATTTGGACTTTGTATATGAGTTTTCAATGGAAAACACAATTTCGTTCACAGCATTCTTCTTCTTCTTCTTCTTCTTCTTCTTCTTCTTCTTCTTCTTCTTCTTCTTCTTTCAGGAAGGCATAATTGTTCTATCACAATAGTTAATTAACTGACACCATTAACCATTTTAAAAATATAAAGCTTACTAGTATTGGAAAGTAAGTTACATTGAGATTCAGATAAAGACCTTGACTATAAATATAGCTCTCTAATTTATGACACAGTAAAATTATTCATTGGAAGAAGGTAAAATGACTCAAGGAGTAGAATTGGGATATATAGATCATATGTGACAGAATCCATAGAACCACAAATATTTATGAATTGTGCACAAAAGGAAAGGAGTAAAGATGACTTTGAGGCATCACCATCAACATAAGAGAAAAAAAAAACAGCAGCAAATGCAGCCTAATTCACTCAAAACTGAGTCAACTATATAAGATACATGCTGATGGAAAGAGTTTGAATTCCTTTTTAAATGGAGAAGATGAAGAAAAATTTTCAAATAAATGAGCAGTGTATCAAAGTTGAGTTAATATTAGAAAATACAGATGTTTCAAAATGAACTTAAGTGCCAAGGAGCTTCATCATAAAATGAGGAGCAACATAATGCCTGATGCTGACAGGGAGACTCTTCTAAGAAGAGAGAAACTAATATGTTTAAGTGGTAACCAGGAGTCAACACGGGTAGTACTTTCATTCCCATCAAAATGACTGGGAACATTTACTCTAGCTCTGAGTGAGATTGGTACATATGAAACACAGCATATTGATAGAAGCAATTACACATACCCCCTTTTTCCAATCTATTGCATTATTTCCCTCACTTCTGTGTTGAACAGATGGTACCCATTTCTAATTCACAAGAAAGACAAGTTTTTTAAAAAGTCTATCAACACAGCCAGTGACTAGAAAAGATCAGCTACAAAACAATTCCAAATGTATGTATGGATGAAATCAGTAGCACAGTCAACAAGTAAAATTGGAAATTCAAATACAGGGTTGGGTTAGTATTTTAATTCTGCAGTTCATCATCATTGAGAATGTTTCCATTCAAGGCACAACGAATCTCAGAGCAACAGACTTTGACAAAGATACAAATCTATAATAAACCCAAGTGACATCTCTGGAAAAAACAAGGATTTTCAAAATCTTACACTAGCCAAGTTCTCAAGATCCTAAATGGGAGGTTTAGGGAAGTCAGCACTTTCTGTGATAGTAACTAAGGATTGTTGAAAGCTGGTAACTTTGAGTTCTATTGGTTTATTTCTTTTAGTCACAGTTTCAAAACTGACTATAATTCCTTGATCCATAGAAATTAGACAATAAAATGTTTAGCATTTTAAAATATATGTACTATTCCAAAAGTTAGAGCATACAATGTGTATCTGCAGTTTTGTGTTTGTACGTTTGTATGTGTGAGAGAGAAAGGGATGGAGAAAGAGAGAAAGAGAGAGTGAAATGAGAGGATGAGAGAGGGAGAGAGAGGGGGAAGGGAGGGAGAGAGAGAGAGAAAGAGAGAGAGAGAGAGAGAGAGAGAGAGAGAGAGAGAGAGAGAGAGAGAGAGAGATGGTTTGGCTAGTAAAGCCGAATATTCTACTCTTCTGCCTGTCATAAAATGTCTATGGCTCTCCCTGGTGAGAGTCTCACATGAATCAGAAAAAAAAAATCAAGACTTATATGCCACTCATAGGCTTTATATCAGTATGCCTTAGTCAGGCTTCTTTTGTTTTTAAGAGACACCAAGACCAAGGGAACACTTAGAAAATAAATCATTTAACTGGGGACTTGTTGACAGTTTCAAAGGGTCAGTCCATTATCATCATGGCAGAGAGCATGGCAGTGAGCATGGTGCTGGGACACTAACTGTGAGCTACATGCTTATCTGCAAGCAAAGAGGGAGTGGGCCTGGGATGCACATCTATATTACACTCTTCTAACAATGCCACACCTAATCTTTCAAGTCCTATCAAATAGTCCCACTCCCTGATGAGTAAGCATTCAAATATATGAGCATATGGGGGTGGAAATTCTTTAAACCATCAGAATGTAACACAGACAAATCAATCAACCAAGACCCTGCTTCTTTCCTTGCTAACACAGAGCAGGAAATTGCAGGCTATTGGAAGAGAAATTCACCATTGACTTTCAGGTTTCAGGTATTCTAGCACATTTCCTGTGTGCTAGAATATCAATCTCACAGACAAGAAAGAACAGAGTAATTTGGAGTTGGGGCTAGAGGAAAAGATGATAGAGGTGGATATGTTCACAATATACTGTATGAAAATGTGAGTTCATCTATTATAAATAAAACATTAATTGTTAAGAAAGAGACTCATGCAACTTAACCAAGCTGTATTTCTCTACTTGCTTCACCTGGAATCAGCAATCAGAGTCACAGCTTTATGGCAGGCATGATATTCAAGTCATTTACAAAGAGCATTAGGGTCAGTTGAGAAAAGCCTTTACTCTTCTCAATCTAATCCGGTCAGGTGCATGTGTTAGCTTTGACCTTCAGCTAGGAGGAAAAATGTGCCTGAGGCCACATAGATAAGAAGAGAATTTAATCAATTTAGAAATTACCCCATAGCAAAATTTCAAGAATCATCAGATGACTTTTCTGACTAATCAGGTCCACTAACTGCCTGGAGCTCAATTGATGCATTTAAAAATATTACTTAAAACATAATTATTCAACAGATAAATCGTGTTCCATACTAATTAAGTCAAATACAAAAAGGCATATATGAATAGCCACACTGCTTTTATTCATTACAATTTTTAGAAATGTTTAATCATGTCATTGGTATTATCAAAATATTGGTTGAATTACAATTACAAAGGTTAAATATCATTTAGTAGGTAATTAAGATGTATTAAGTTAACCAACTAAAATATTTTGTATGATGTTGAAATTTGCAATTAGAAGTTCACATAGCAATAATTGTATGCAAAAATATAGTCACAAAAGAATAAAATATGATTCATATAAATATAACTACATATACATAAAAGGCAATGCTAAGAAACAATATAGATAACTATAAAACACACAAATGTATCCCTAAAATCTGCTATATATACTTTAAAAACACTTAAATATAAGGAATTTATTACCATGATTATGGTAGCATTATAGTCAGCTGAAAAAAGAGGAATAAATAGGTACCAAGAAGTGTCTTGAAACATTAACTCTAGAATATAATTAAGTGAAATTTCCATGCTTAATGTCAAATTACACCATAAATATTTAATACAAGTGGATTTTGAAAAAAAATCAAGGAGAATTTAATAAAAAATTTCTGATATAACAGGTAACAATAAAATAAAAGTTACTATATCAAAAATTTTGGTGGTCAATGTGCTTTCCATTGTTGTCTATGTTAAATATGGTATATTCCCCATTACCCTGTCTTGGAAAGCTTTTGTTATACTTCACCTTTCATTTCTTTTTATTTTTCAATTTACTCCAACCTTCTCTCTCTTAAAAATTATTTATGTTTATGTGTGTTTCTGTGTGTGGATATAGGAACATGTATGCAGTGGTCTGTGAAAGCTCTAGAAAAAAAAGAAGAAAATTCACCCAAGAGGAGAAGACTGCAGGAAATAATCAAACTCATGGGTGAAATCAACCAAGTGGAAACAAGAAGAACTATTCAAAGAATTAACCAAATGCAGAGTTGGTTCTTTGAGAAAATCGACAAGATAGATAAAGCCTTAGCTAGACTCACTAGAGGGCACAGGTACTGAAGAATGAAAAATTACTGGCCTCTTGTAAGAACATGAACTTTTTACCTCGGAGCCCACCCCCTCCCATCTAGAGGTTGTTCTCGGAACACTCCTAAACTTTTCACCCCAAAACTCCTCATCCTAAAGTTCGAACCCTCCCAACTAAAGACTGTTCCAAGAACATTTTTGAGATAAAGGCCTCCTGGAACAACCTCAAAATAAATGAGGAGGACATGGCTCCTTAGTTACGTAGATTCCTTTGGCAGAACTCCCTAGTGATGTAAACTTGTACTTTCTCTGCCCAGTTCTCCCCCCTTTGAGTTTTACTATATAAGCCTGTGAAAAATTTTGGCTGTCCGTCGAGACTCCTCTACCCTGTGCAAAGGTGTATGAGTTTCGACCCCAGAGCTCTGTGTGCTTTCTGTTGCTGCTTTATTTCGACCCCAGAGCTCTGGTCTGTGTGCTTTCATGTTGTTGCTACTTTATTAAATCTTGCCTTCTACATTTTATATATGGTCTCAGTGTCTTCTTGGGTACGCGGCTGTCCCGGGACTTAAGTGTCTGAGGGAGGGTCTCCCTTCGGGGGTCTTTCAGTACAACATCCTAATTAACAAAATCAGAAATAAAAAGGGAGACATAACAACAGATCCTGTAGAAATCCAAAACACCATCAGATCCTTCTACAAAAGGCTATACTCAACAAAACTTGAAAACCTGGACTAAATGGACACATTTCTAGACAGATACCAGGTACGAAAGTTAAATCAGGATCAAGTTAAAGATCTAAACAGTCCCATATCCCTTAAAGAAATAGAAGCAGTCATTAATAGTCTCCCAGCCAAAAAAAGCCCAGGACCAGATGGGTTTAGTGGAGAGTTCTACCAGACCTTCAAAGAAGATTTAATTCCAGTTCTGCATAAACTATTCCACAAAATAGAAGTAGATAGAACTCTACCCAACTCATTCTATGAAGCCACAATTACTCTGATACCTAAACCACAGAAAGATCCAACAAAGATAGAGAACTTCAGACCAATTTCCCTTATGAATATAGATGCAAAAATCCTCAATAAAATTCTTGCTAACTGAATCCAAGAACACATTAAAGCAATCATCCATCCTGACCAAGTAGGTTTTATTCCAGGGATGCAGGGATGGTTTAATATACAGAAATCCATCAATGTAATCCATTATATAAACAAACTCAAAGACAAAAACCACATGATCATCTTGTTAGATGCGGAAAAAGCATTCAACAAGATCCAACACCCATTCATGATAAAAGTCTTGGAAAGATCAGGAATTCAAGGCCCACACCTAAACATGATAAAAGCAATCTACAGCAAACCAGTAGCCAACATCAAAGTAAATGGTGAGAAGCTTGAAGCAATCCCACTAAAATTAGGGACTAGACAAGGCTGTCCACTCTATCCATACCTATTCAACATTGTTCTTGTAGTCCTAGCCAGAGCAATTCGACAACAAAAGGAGATCAAGGGGATACAATTTGGAAAAGAGGAAGTCAAAATATCAATTTTTGCAGATGATATGATAGAATATATCAATGACCCTAAAAATTCCAGCAGAGAACTCCTAAAACTGATAAACAAATTAACTCAAACAAGTCAATGGCCTTTGTCTACACAAAGAATAAACAGGCTGAGAAAGAAATTAGGGAAACAACATCCTTCTCAATAGTCACAAATAATATAAAATATCTTGGCGTGACTCTAACTAAGGAAGTGAAAGATCTGTATGAGAAAAACTTCAATCTCTGAAGAAAGAAATTAAAGAAAATCTCAGAAGATGGAAAGATCTCCCATGCTCATGGATTGGCAGGATCAACATTGTAAAAATGGCTATTTTGCCAAAAGCAAACTAGAGATTCAATGCAGTCCCCATCAAAATTACAACTCAATTCTTCAACAAATTAGAAAGAGCAATCTGCAAATTCATCTGGAATGACAAAAAACCTAGGATAGCAAAAACTCTTCTCAAGAATAAAAGAACCTCTGGTGGAATCACCATCCCTGACCTAAAGCTTTACTACAGAGCAATTGTGATAAAAACTGCATGGTACTGGTACAGGGACAGACAAGTAGACCAAGGGAATAGCATTGAAGACCCAGAAATGAACCCACACACCTATGGCCACTTGATCTTCAACAAGGGAGATAAAACCATCCAGTGGAAGAAAGACAGCATTTTCAACAAATGGTGCTGACACAACTGGTTGTTATCATGTAGAAGAATGCGAATCAATCCATTCCTATCTCCTTGTACTAAAGTCAAATCTAAGTGGATCAAGGAACTTCATATAAAACCAGAGACACTGAAACTTATAGAGGAGAAAGTGGGGAAAAGCCTCGAAGTTATGGGCATAGGGGAAAAATTCCTGAATAGAACAGCAATGGCTTGTGATGTAAGATCGAGAATCGATAAATGGGACCTCATGAAACTGCAAAGCTTCTGCAAGGCAAAAGATACTGTCAATAAGACAAAAAGGCCACCAACAGATTGGGAAAGGATCTTTATCTATCCTAAATCAGATAGGGGACTAATATCCAAAATATATAAAGAACTGAAGAGGGTGGACTCCAGAAAATCAAATAACACCATTAAAAAATGGGGCTCAGAATTGAACAAAGAATTCTCACCCGAGGAATACTGAATGTCAGAGAAGCACCTGAAAAAATGTCCAACATCCTTAATTATCAGGGAAATGCAAATCAAAACAACCCTGAGATTCCACCTCACACCAGTCAGAATAGCTAAGATCAAAAATTCAGGTGACAGCAGATGCTGGCGAGGATGTGGAGAAAGAGGAATACTCCTCCACTGTTGGTGGGATTGCAAACTTGTACAACCACTCTGGAAATCAGTCTGGAGGTTCCTTAGAAAATTGGACATAGTACTACCGGAGGATCCAGCAATACCTCTTCTGGGCATATATCCAGAAGATGTCCCAACCGGTATGAAGGACACATGCTCCACTATGTTCATAGCAGCCTTATTTATAATAGCCAGAAGCTGAAAAGAACCCAGATGCCCCTCAACAAAGGAATGGATACAGAAAATGTGGTACATTTACACAATGGAGTACTACTCAGCTATTAAAAAGAATGAATTTATGAAATTCCTAGGCAAATGGATGGACCTGGAGGGCATCATCCTGAGCGAGGTAACCCAATCACAAAGGAACTCACACAATATGTACTCAGTGATAAGTGGATACTAGCCCAAAACTTAGTATACCCAATATATAAGATACAATTTGCCAAATGCATGAAACTCTAGAAGAATGAAGACCAAAGTTTGGATACTGTGCTCCTTCTTAGAACTGGGAACAAAACACACATGGAAAGAGTTACAGAGACAAAGTTTGGAGCTGCGACAAAAGGATGGACCACCTAGAGACTGCCTTATCTAGGGATCCACCCCATAATCAGCTTCCAAACGCTGACACCACTGCATACACTAGCAAGATTTTGCTGAAAGGACCCAGATATAGCTGTGTCTTGTGAGACTAGGCAGGGGCCTAGCAAACACATAAGTGGATGCTCACATTCAGCTATTGGAGGGATCACAGGGCCCCCAATGGAGGAGCTAGAGAAAGTATCCAAGGAGCTAAAGAGATCTGCAACCCTATAGGTGTGACAACATTATGAACTAACCAGTACCCCAGAGCTCTTGACTCTAGCTACATATGTATCAAAAGATGGCCTAGTCGGCCATCACTGGAAAGAGAGGACCATTGGACGCACAAACTTGCTATGCCCCAGTACAGGGGAATGCCAGGGCCAAAAAAATGAGAATGGGTGGGTAGGGAAGTGGGGGGGAGGGTATGGGGGACTTTTGGGATAGCATTGGAAATGTCATTGAGGAAAATATGTAATAAATAAAAAAATAAATAAGGAGGATAATAATTGAAAGAAACACCAGGGCTGTAGAGATGCTCAGTGGTTAAGATTAGTGGCTGCTCTTCCAGAGTTTCTGAGTTCAATTCCTAGCAACCACATGGTGGCTCACTACCATTTGCAATGGTATCTGATGCCCTCTTCTGGTGTGTCTGAAGACAGCAATAGAGGACTCATATACATAAAGTAAATAAATCTTTGAAAGAAATGAAAGAAGATGCAGGGCCATGTGCCTTCTCTAAAAGAGAGAAGAAAAGAAAAGAAAAGAAAAGAAAAGAAAAGAAAAGAAAAGAAGGAAAGGAAAGGAAAGGAAAGGAAAGGAAAGAAAAACCAATGTTGAGCATGGCCTCTATCTTCTCATGAACACACACGCAACACACACACACACAACACACACACACATATGTATATATATATATATATAAAACAGGACATATACACCAAAATAAATAAGGCAGTCATCAATCTATATTGAAAGATACATAGCTTGATGCTTTCAGAAATGTACATATATATGTAACAATTTTGCAGAAAAATGATTTTTTTTGTCATTTGGTGGTTTATTTAAAAGACCTGAATATATATAATATAGTAGTCAAAACCCAAAAACATTACAATGAAATGCATACAACTTACACATGTCAAAGGGTGATTAAATTATTTTCATAGGGAGTAATAAGATAGATAACTTGATTTTATAGCATTTATTCAAATAGGAATTTATAAAGAAAAGGGATAGCTTATAACTATCAATTAGTTAAGAATTAGACCAAAACTGGGCAGTGTCTTATGATCAGACACAATGATCCAGCAATTGTATGCAATGAGCTTAGATAAGGGAAGTTGTTTTAGAATAAGGTCCATAAACCAATCGGAACTCTACAGGATGGCTTTGTTTTCTGTTTGTTTGTTTTTTTTTATTTTATTTTCTTATTTATTTATTTATTCACGTTACATCCCAATCACAGGCCCTCTTCCTCCTCTTTTCACAGTCCCACCTTCTTCCTCCTTTTCCCATTTCCAGAGTACCTCTCCACTTTACCAAAACGCCCTGAAATATCAAGTCGCAGAAGAATTTTAGTGCACTTGTATACAATACTGTTGTAAACTACAATTAAAATTTTAAAACAGCCACAGGTATCAATGTACAATGGCAAATACAAATGGCACATTTACAAGAGAAATTAGTGAAATAATTTGCAGTATGCCTTCAAGAACTTTTAGAAGCATGTATGTGAAATGCTGACTTCTTCATGATATTTCACATTTTTAGAAATAAAAGTAAGAGTAAATACTAAATTAAAAATAAAACTTCAGGTTCGATAAAATGAACTAAATCAATATTTTCTAGTTACATTGATAATAGACAACTAGTAAAATGTATAGGAAAGAGGAAGACAATGGAAGAATACAAATATTTTTTGAATAGTGAATTTAAATATTAAAAATATGTAAGGTATCTATTCACATTTCAAATTGATTATTTTAGTAAATTGATGGGCTCAATGTCATTAAGTTCTGTGTCTCTGTGTCTTCTAGGGAAGTTCATCTAGACCCCTAGATCCTGCAGAATAAGGGTTCTGAAGTTGTCTCCATCACCAGTGCCTGACTCTCATAGCCTCAGGGGAATCACTGGTTTCAGTTAGCCCAGAGACTTGAAAGCTTTTAGATGTTAACTTCCATGGGGGGAAAATGCAATCTTGTTATTCTATTAATTATCTTCTAACTAAAAATCAGCATTTCCATTTATTAGGAAGGGAAGCAAGCCAACAGTAAGAAGTCTCAAGTATTTCATAATGTATCAGTTGTTGAGCATGACCTTTAAATGATATTCTTATTTTGACCAACCTCTAGATCTCACCAAAATTTACTGAAAAATGAAATCCCATTCTATTTATCCACTGAATAGTTGTTTTCTTCTCTGAGAAATTTCATGGCTGAAGACTTAAATATTTCTTTGTAGTTACTTCACTTATGAAGGAAAAATAGTCCTTTTAGTATGCATTTCCTTCATTGGTTCATCAAGTGTCCTACTGTCTTGAATAGAGTAAAATTGTATCAATAATATGGTCATCATTACATAAGCTACAATGTAGAATTGAGTGCCTTCTACAGTAAAAAACATGTCATCCTTTAAACTGAGTTATTTCTTCTTTTAAATGTATTTATTTTTATTCTTTAATCCTTTTTTACCTTCCAGACATCATCCCCATCCAGGTCTGCCCCCTGACTGCTCAATATCCCATAATTCCTCCCCCCAATTCTCCAAGAGGATGTACCCACCCTACCTCCCATCCCACTAGGCCTCTCCACTCCCTGGGGCCTCCAGTCTCTTGAGGGTTAGGTGTATCTTCTCTTACTGAGGCCAGACCAGGCAGTTCTCTGCTGTAAATGTGTTAGGGGCCCCATATCAGCTGGTGTATGCTCTCTGGTAGGTGGTTTCACTGTCTAAGAGATCTCAGGGGTCTGGGTTACTTGAGACTGCTGTTCTTCCCTTGGGGCTGCCCTCCTCCTCAGTTTCTTCCAGGTTTTCCCCAATTGAACTTCAAGGGTCCCCAGCTTCCATCCATTGGTTGGGTAAATTATATCAAAAACATTTAACCTGTAAAATGAACAATGTTTCAGACTATCTCTGTTAGCTAAATCACATAATATAAAACCAGGATTATACTTAACAAAAATTATAAACCAAATGTGGCAGCTATTAGTAAGAAGACCATTATAATACTATAATACATGTATTGAAAATTAAGAGTAATTCTTAACCTCCTTAGATTTGTACAACTGCATTTGTTTAAAGCTAGGGATCATATTGAATTTATAATTTGTAAAACTCCAAAGTTTTAAAAGGGTTCAAGAGGAAAATCTTCCAAAATTTTAAAAGCAAACAAAAATAATAATCTACTTATGAGAAGAACATTAGGAAAGATATATATTAGCTTATAGTTAAAATTCAGGGGATATCTTAGTAAATAATTAAAATTCAGACCCTCTGAAATTTACTATTTGAATCATACTCCAAATTCCAACTAAATAAATTCTTACATTTTTTTTTTTGCAAAGAAAATTTGTTCTGAATTTTTCAAAGTATGTTCAGGAATCCAGTGGCTATATTTTGGTATAATTAAAGAAGAAACTCTCAAGTCCATTGGCGAAGGAAATATACAATGGGTAATAGAGGAAGGTAGTTATAAATATCATCTAAGGCCATGTAACCAGTTGCAGAAATTAGGATTATAAAGTAATATTAATAATTCTGTTTCATTTTTTTTAAGAATACACTTATCTTTCTTCCAATTTCTTTAACATCAATTGTTATTTAAGTTGAGACACTAAAAGAATGTTCTCAAGGGACAATGCCCCATTGTAAATTTACAAATGTGTTTGTGATTGTATTTATATCACATTAGGGTTATTTATGACCTTGTTATTGTTTCATGTGGACATGAGATATTTTACTTGTGTAAAGTTGACAAGGGGTGGATTATAGTGGCTATTCCTGGATGTCAACTTGACTATAGCTGGAATGAACTACAATCAAAATTGGAAGGCTTATTAGTGATCCTAATCTGGAGGCTGGGAGGTACAATTTTCTGATATGGATCTTGGCCTGGAGATCTTGAAGCATAGTGGCTATGAATTCCAGAAGATTAAGACAGGGAGATCTTTCTGGGTTTAGTGGCACATGCCTTTAATTCCAGCACTCAGAAGGCAGAGGCAGGCAGATTTCTGAGTTCCAGGCCAGCCTGGTCTACAAAGTGAGTTCCAGGACAGCCAGGGCTTTACAGAGAAATCTTGTCTCGGGAAATATAATAAAATAAAAAACAAAAACAAAACAAAACAAAAACAAAAACAAAAGACAGGGAGATCTCTCAGTTCAAAATCATCTGGGATTAAAGGTGTGTTGGCCCACACCTTTAATCTGGGCCACACCTTCTGCTGGAGACCTACATAAGGACATTGGGAGAAGGAAGATACACCCTCTTCTTTGCCTGCTTGCCTTGTGGGACTGAGCAACTGCTAGATCCTTGGACTTTCAATCACAGCTGCTGCTGACCATTGTAGGAGAGTTGGACTACAGACTGTAAGTCATCAACAAATTCCCTTACTATATAGAGACTACCCATAAGTTCTGTGACTTTAGAAAACCATGACAGTAATTTTCAGAAAAAAAGGAAAGAATAAAGCAAAGAAAGAAAGAGAGAGAGAGAGAGAGAGAGAGAGGGAGGGAGGGAAGGAGGGAGGGAGGGAGGGAGAGAGAGACAGACAGACAGAGAGACAGAAAGAAAGGAAGAAAGGAAGTAAAAAAGAAGGAAGGAAGGAAGGAAGGAAGGAAGGAAGGAAGGAAGGAAGGAAGGAAGGAAGGAAGACTGATTCAAGTCACAATAAGATAATTAAAATCATGGTTATGCCCATTGTACAAAAATAAATCATGTTCTCCAGAGGTAATATTGAAAGTGAGTTTATTTAAACTTACACAGGACACAGATCCCTGTTGGAAAGGATACAATTTATTCTTCATTAAATTCTCAGCTTCTAGAACAATGTATGCCACAGACTACCCACTTAACAAGTGCATTGAACAGTTAACAAATGAAATGTTAATTATTACAGAAGAGAAGAAAGTTGTAAATTCAGAACAAGCTAATGTGGGAGAATGCATTTTCAGAAGAAAATCCAGGCCTGCAGAGTACTTTTCACAAGAAATTGTATTTCAGTTCACATATATAATATCTTGATTTGATCTGCTACATCAGGCAAAATGAGATGGAAGAAGACATAAGAGGAGGCACTGAGAACTGATAATGCAGTAAACAGGTAGAAAACTAATAATTTCAAGTGCCTGCTTTACTTTGGATGCTGTCTTGTAGACTCTTCAAATTTCCATTTCCTGAAGTAACTCTTAATTAGAAAGGACAGAAGCAAGGAAGAAAAAAGGGAGGGGAGAAGGGGTAGAGGGATGGAGGAAACAAAGGAGGCAGGGAGGAATAAATGAAAGGAGAAAATGAGACCTACAATACCAAATGATGCATTAGAAGAGTAATTCAAAATGGCAAGACAAAGCTGAAGTGGACACAAGGGTGCGTCTTTTTTATTTTCAATTATGCTCTTGCATAGTTCTTAGTGCCCCTACGTTTTATGTCATCAGGAAGGTAAAGCACTGAAATGCTTCACCTTTGTCTCTAGCACCTATTCTTATGTTTTTCTTTTTGTGCAGCACACCCATTCTCCACCAAGCACTGACAAATATGGGGACTTGTGTTCAATTTTGTCAGTGTATCTTCAAGTTTTTTTCTTAATTGGAAGAATAGAAACTGTTCCCTTAAGAATACATCTTCTTTTCCTATTTCAGGCACATTCTGTAAAATATAGAATTGGAAAGACTAATTTTCACTTGCATTGGCAGAGTTAGCTTAGTTCCTATCTCAGTTGCTACTATTCTATCATGTTATTTTCTATTAGGTTTCTTTAGGAAAATTACTAATGTCTTTTAAGATGAAATTTTTGGTACCCATCCAGGCAAGTTGCAATATCTGAAAAAATGGGAAGGACTTTCTCCTTTCTGCAACATTCTCTTAGGAAATAGCTATTTTTAAAACAATCTCGACATGGTGAATATATTGCAGGAAGGTTCTCTAGAAGAACAGATATGATGGAGTGAATATACATTACAAAAAATATTTACCAGATCAGCTTCTATAATAAAGGATGGGTAGTCTAAAAATGTATGCCATGTAGTCTGGAGATGTTGATATTTAACTGATGTATTCTCAGTTCACAAAGCTAGATAAGTCAATAGTCACGATTTGGCATGGAAGGCAGAGTACATCTGGAGAGTTAATGGTCTTCCTTCCTATCTTTGTCAGGGTTTCATTCCAATAAAGAGATGTCATGACCAAGAAAATTCTTATAAAGGACAACATTTAATTGAGACTGGCTTACAGCTTCAGAGGTTGAGTCCATTTTCATTTTGATGGGAAGCATAGCAGCATCCATGGTGCTGCAGAAGGAACTCATAGTTCCACATCCTAAGCCTAATGCAGGCAGAAATGTACTCTCTTATATAGGTAATATGGAGGAAGATCTCTTTTTTCTTTTTAATATTTTATTAGATATTTTCTTCATTTACATTTCAAATGCTATCCCCTTTCCTACTTTCCTCTCTGAAAATCCTCTATTTCCTCCCCTCCTCCTGCTCTCCAACCCACCTATTCCCTTTTTTAAATGGCAGAGTTTGAGCACTAGGAAAACTCAAAGTCTGCCTCCTCTATGAAATATATTCTCTAACAAGGACACACCTATTCCAACAAGGCCATACCTGCTAATAGTGACACTTCATATGTGCCAAGCTTATTCAAAAAGTACATCCTACTCATTCCCTGGAACTTATAACCTTGTTCAAATGAATGAGTCTATGCGGGCTATACCTAGCCACAACATAATGCAAAATACATTTAGTCCAACTTCAAAAGTCCCCATAGACTACCACAATCTCAACAAGGCTTAAAAGTCCAAAGTTCAAAGTCTCTTTTGAGATTTCTTCACTTTCTTATCTGTAGTCTCCAATACAATCAAAACCACCTACTTCCCTCAACACAGAATGTACATTGCCATTCTGAAATGTGATAGTGAGGCAATAGCAAACCAAAGCAAGACTAAAAATGATCTGGGAAAATTCCAAATTCTGAATCTCCATGTCTGATGTTCATCTCCTTTCACCTTTGTTGGCTTCAGAATAATTCTGTCTCTTGTGCTGGTTCCAGTCCCTGTTAGCAGCTTTTTTGTTTTACTGGCATCTCCAATATGTTGGTATCTTCTACTGCAACTAGGTTGAATTTTCACCAATAGCTTTCCACAGGATCTCTTTGTGGTGCCATTTCTCATATTCTTTGCATGACTCCTTCTGTCCTGGGCCTTCAATTGACACTAAGGCTGTACACCTTCACCAATGGGCTTTTCTAGGCTCTCATAGTGCCAAGAAATCTTCTTTGCCTAAATATCAGAATTGTTTTTAGTCCATTTGCTAATATTGTTCCTTTCTGAATCGCTCTATCTGGACCTCTACAGTCCATACGGCTCTCAGCATTATTGTCTTTCAAGCTCCTATGATAATAACCCTTTAAGACCTGTTGCCCTCCTTTCACTGGCATTCCTGCTTGGTTCTAGGAGGTGGCCACTTCAATTTCCATATGACCCACTGGTAGGAGTCTCAGCTAGGGTCACCCCCATAAATTCCCCACACCTTACCGACCCTATATCTCCATCTAGTCCAAGAGATGACCCACCCCCCACTCCCCCATATATCAGGAGCCACCTAGGAGAGAAAAATACAAATGAACTTTCCTGGGGATGATACATCATTTTTCGAGGATGCAATAGATACTCTGAATTACAGGTCTTTCAGAAATCTAATCCCAGGATTGAGTCCTTTTGCTGATATGCCTTTACTGTCACTATTATCTAATGTAATAACACCTAGGCATTTGCCCACCCCATTAATCAGTTATTCTGAAAATCAAGAAAATTTTCTACATAGTGCCACTATAGTGGTGCTATATAGAAAAATTGATGATTTCATAGTCCCCAACAATGACTCTACAGAATTCTGAAACTTATACAGGTAATTTTGAGCCCTCTATAAGAAATGCTATAATTAGGGCTTTGTAAACTGTCATGTATCACAAGCTAATTCCTATAGGAAAAAAGCAGATTTTGAAATGAATTTATAATCAGAGAAAACATTTCTTCTAGGAAAGCTGTAAAACCATTATCTGATAACTAAATGTCATAAAAGAGAATGAATAATTTATTGTAGGTTCAAGAACAATAAATAAAATATAACCTGGTTAATCTATACAAAACGTTAATACTAATGAGGCATAAGGCAGGTGTTTTGCCTCTTGACAAAACAATGCTAACTTAGACATAAGAATTATTGTTTTAAACTCTTGATTCTGTGGAGCTAGTGGCAGATAATTAATGTTTAATTAGATTACTAGTCTTAATGCATACACATGTAAACATCTGTGTTGTAAAATCTTATTCAAATATGATTTCAATTTATGTTTGTACTTGTGAACTTCTGAACAAAGATGCTTGGAATAATATGTAATCATATATCCTGAGAAAGAATAATGAGAATAATGACAATAGATGAATGGGTTTTATCTTAAGGAATAGAGATGAATAGAAACAGGCAGTTTTTTCTTAATGGCAATAGAAAGTATCCTCTCTTTTTATCTTAAAAATAAAGATTAGATTCCCTTTTCAAAGGGAGTGTTTCTTTCTGTGATTTTCTCCCTGACAAGGAGTTAATAAACACCCAGTCTAGGGCCACAGGGCATCAGAAACCTGTGGAGAAAATAGCAAGGAACTCCTTTACTTAATCCTCTGCTATTTAACAATTGGGTGTCAATCTTCTGAAAACAGTTGAAAGAGTCAGATGCAGATATTTGCACACAACCAATGGACCGAAGCTGCTGACCCCATTGGTTGAATTAGTGACTGACTGCTGGGTCTGTGTTCATTCAGAGATGATGCACCTAAATCTCAAGAGACTGGAGGCTCCAGGGAGTTTAGAGGTCAGTTGGGGCGGGGGTTGGGGTGTGTGAATATCCTCATGGAGACAGGGGTTGGGGAGAAGGTATGGGATGTGGAACAGTTAGAGGGTGGACTGGGAGGGAATAAAATCTGGAGTGTAAAATATTAATTAATTAATTAAAAAATTAATCTTCTGAAGCCACCTTATTCTGGACACAGAATAACTTGGAGTCAAGAAAGGTAAATATTGTTTAATAATAAGTAATATTTGCTCTTGAAAACCCAAGTTTTGCCCTGACTAATGCTTCTGCAGGGTACCTACCCAAAGAGAATCAGGGTTCAGGCAGGCTCCTGGAACCCTACTGATTTCCATAATCACTCCCAGCCCTATCTTGTCCCCCATATCTGTTCCTCATCCTCATTTCCCTCCTGTCTTCCTCACCCAGGTCCCTACTGCCCTTCACATCCAATAACTATTTTGTGTTCTCTTCTGAGAGAGAGTCACACATCCTCCCTGGACTATTCTTCTTACTTAGTTTCTTTGGGTCTGTGGATGCCCATCCAGGCCTATCCAGTTTTTTTGTGGATAATGTCTACTTGTAAGTGACTATTTATAATAGGTGTCTTTCTGGGTCTAGGTTACCTCACCCAGATATTTTCTAGTTCCATCCATTTGCTTAGAATTTTATGATGCAATTATTTGTAATAGCTGAATAGTATTCCATTGTGTATACTTACATTTTTTTTTATTAATTCTATAGTTGAGGAACATCTATGCTGTTTGCAATTTTTGGTTATTATGAATAAAGCTGTTATAACATAGTGGAATACACGCCCTTGTTGTATAGTGGAATATCTTTTGGGTACATGGCCAGGAGTAGTATATCTGAGTCTTCAGGTAGAACTATTTCCAATTTTCTGAGAAATCTGTGAGATTGATTTACAGAATCTTTGAAAGATTTACCACTCCCATTAGGAATGGAGGAGTGTTTCCCTTGATCCATATCCTCAACAACATATGCTGTCACTTGAGTTTTTTATTTCAGCCATTCTGACAGATGTAAGATAGAATATCAGGGTTGTTTTTGATTTGTATTTCCCTTATGGCTAATGACCTTGAACATTTCATTAAGAGCTTCTCTGCCATTAGAAATTCTTCTGTTGGAAGTTCTCTTTTTAACTTCATCTATCAGTTTTTAAATTGAGTTATTTGGTTTGTTGGTGTCTAACTTTTTGCATTCTTTATGCTTATGGCTATTATAATAGGTATTGTTTCTGTAATTTGTTTCTCAGCCCATTTATGGTTGTGTAAAGGAGGACTACTACTTTTTTATTGTTTTGGAGTTGGGTATAGTTTTTTGTTTGTTTTAGTTAATTTTTTTTTATCCACACATTTTGCTGAAGGTGTTTATCACCTATAGGAGTTGTCTAGTAGAAATTTTGGGGTCACTGATGTATATTATCTTATTACCTGCAAATAGTGATACTTGATTTCTTCCTTTCCAATTTGAATTTCCCTGATCTCTTTTAGATGTCTTATTGGTGTTGTGATTATAAAAAGATAGATATAAGAATATGCTCTATGGGGCTATGGTGATTTGCAGGAAAGGGATGCCTTGGAGGACCCATGCCAAGGCATCTCTGCCTCCTGATGGAGCAGCCACATGATGGTATATTATAGAATACAGTTTATTCAGGCATGGTGATGGGAGTTAAGAGCATAGTAGAGGCAGAGAAAAGCAGAGAGATGGAGAGATTAGAGAGAGAGGCTGGGCATGACCACATGGAGAGAGGGGAGAAGAAAAGGGGAAGGAAAGAGCCCAAGAGGGCAAAAGAAAAGCAAACAGGAAGCAAGGGTAAGAGAGGGAGGAGGGGGCAAGCAGCCCCTTTTATAGTAGGCCAGGTCTACCTGGTTGTTGCCAGGTAACTATGGGGAGGAACATACCTGACTTGCCAGTTAACTGTGGGGATGGAGTTTAGACAGAATTCTAACAAATTGGTCCAGTTAGAAATTCAATACCATGTGGAATAGATAGGGAGAGAATGGGTAGCCTTGTCTTGTCCCTAATTCGGTGAAATTTCTTTAAGTTTCTTTCCATTTAATTTGATGGTGGTTATCTGCTTCCTCTATAGTGTTTTTGCTATGATTTAAGTATGCACCATGTATCCCAGATTTCTGCAAGACTATTAACATGAAGGGGTGCTGGTTTTTGTCAAAGGCTTTATCAGCATTTAGTGAAATGCTCATGTGATTTTTTTTCTTTCAATTTGTTTATATAGTGGTTTACACTGATGGATTTTCATATATTGACCTATCCTTGCATCCCTGGGAGGAAGCCTACTTGATCATGTTGTACAATGTTTTTGATGTGTTCTTGGATTCAGTTTGCTAGTGTTTTATTGAGTGTTTTTGCATCAATATTCATAAGGGAAATTTGTCTCAAATTCTCTCTTTGATAAGCCTTTTTGTGTGGTTTAGGAATTAAGTGTGATTGTGGCCTCATAAAATGAGTTTGGCAGTATTCCTTCTGTTTCTATTTTGGGGAATAGTTTTTAGGAATAATGGTATTAACTCTTCTTTGAAAATCTGGTGGAATTCTCTAAAACCATCTGGTACTGGCCTGTTTTTGGAGGGAGGAGATTTTAATGACTGCTTCTATTTCCTTAGGGGTTATAGGGCTCTTTACATCTGTTACCTGATCATGATTTAACTTTAGTCCCTGTGGTGGTGGTGGTGGGGGGGTCTTCTTTCTTTTCTTTCTTGTTGGTTCTTCTTGAGGCAGCAGAGTGGGAAGAGCTTTGGCAGAGGGTAAGGCTTTGTCTTACTAGATTTGGGGGTAAGTTTACTTATCTAAGTTACTATGCTATCTTGGCTGACCTGCCTTCTGTGTTCCTCTGAGGCCAGAGACCAAAGTCTCAGGCACTTAGCACCTCATCCTAAAACAGCAGGAGAGTAAGTAAAGAATTAATTGCTGAGCCTTTTTCCTATTGTCCAGATGCTTCTTGCTTGTTGGGCTAGGGGAAAGCTTGGAGCAATAAACTTCTATTGAACCAGGAAAAGAAAATAACATTCCCAGAAGGTAAAACTTTTACATAAATGAATATGCATAATCTTATATAAGTTCATATACAGATTCATACATGCTCATTTATTCATTTAGACATTTCCATTCATACCCAGTTGGACCCGACTTGTGTGCATTCTCACAATTACATACTCACACACACACATACATACATTCTTACAATTACAGACTTACACACACATCCATATTTACATATGCTCTGGTGTAACAATAATGTTCTTACCCTCAATGTCTTTTCTCTGAAAGCTATACCTATACTTCTAAGTTTTCCTTGAGCTCAGTTTTGTATAAAAAGTGTATTGTCTAAAAAGTTCTCCTCAGCTCAATTCCCTCTCATGCTAAATTCTTCTCAGCTCAGTTCTTCTCACCTCAGTTCCTCTCAGCTCAGTCCCTCAGTTCTGACTTTTCTCTTTGTCCACAGCCCTTAAACATCTTTCAGTTTACGTGATAACTTGTTAAAAAGTTCAGTACCTGAGGAATACCGAAAGGCTGAGAAACACCTGAAAAAATGTTCAACATCCTTAATCATCAGAGAAATGCAAATCAAAACAACCCTGAGATTCCATCTCACACCAGTCAGAATGGCTAAGATCAAAAATTCAGGTGACAGCAGATGCTGGCGAGGATGTGGAGAAAGAGGAACACTCCTCCATTGTTGGTGGGATTGCAAGCTTGTACAACCACTCTGGAAATCAGTCTGGCGGTTCCTTAGAAAATTGGACATAGTACTACTGGAGGATCCCGCAATACCTCTCCTGGGCATATATCCAGAAGATGTCCCAACCGGTAAGAAGGACACATGCTCCACTATGTTCATAGCAGCCTTATTTATAATAGCCAGAAGCTGGAAAGAACGCAGATGTCCCTCAACAGAGGAATGGATACAAAAAATGTGGTATATTTACACAATGGAGTACTACTCAGCTATTAAAAAGAATGAATTCACGAAATTCCTAGGCAAATGGTTGGACCTGGAGGGCATCATCCTGAGTGAGGTAACCCAATCACAAAAGAACTCAAATGAAATGTACTCACTGATAAGTGGATATTAACCCAGAAACTTAGTATAGCGAGATATAAGGTACAATATGTAAAACATATGAAACTGAAGAAGAACGAAGACCAAAGTGTGGACACTTTGCTCATTTTTAGAATTGGAAACAATCACCCATGGAAGGAGTTACAGAGACAAAGTTTGGAGCTGAGACAAAAGGATGGTCCATCTAGAGACTGCCATATCCAGAGATCCATCCCATAATTAGCCTCCAAGCGATGACACCATGGCATACACTAGCAAGCCTTTGTTGCAAGGACCGTGATATAGCTGTCCCTTGTGAGACTAGGCCGGGGCCTAGCAAACACAGAAGTGGATGCTCACAGTCAACTATTGGATGGATCACAGGGCCCCCAATGGAGGAGCTAGAGAAAGTATCCAAGGAGCTAAAGAGATCTGCAACCCAATCAGAGGAACAACATTGTGAACTAACCAGTACCCCAGAGCTCTTGACTCTAGCTGCATATGTATCAAAAGATGACCTAGTCAGCCATCACTGGAAAGAGAGGCCCATTGGTCAGGCAAACGTTATATGCCCCAGTACAGGGGAATGCCAGGGCCAAAAAATGGGAATGGGAGGGTAGGGGAGTGGGTGAGGGGCGAGGGGGGGACTTTTGGGATAGCATTGGAAATGTAATTGAAGAAAATACGTAATAAAAAAAAGTTCATTACAAGTTCACACAGAAAATCAAATCATAACTTGAAATAGAAGTTTACAACAGAGAATGTTTACATGCAAATATACTAGGAGTAATTATCTGGCTAACATCCATCACCTGTCTCATCTCCACAGGTTCACTGTAGGTTTAAAACCATAACTAAGTTTTTAGTGAAGTTTTGTATAGATAAACCCAGTCAATATTTTATCTTCTGTCCTACCAGCTACAATAAATCATTAGATCCCTTTGTATGACCTTTGGTTAATTATTTTACAACCTCTTGAAGTGTGCTCTGGGTAGGAGAACATCTGGTTACCATCTAAGAGCAATTAACTGATGACAACTGGGAGACTGGCAGATTTCTCATTGCAGTTTTGAATATCAGAAACAGGATTAATATCAGTCCCACTATAAAAGAGCTTAGTAACCACAGATATAATTTTCGGAATTCTTATAGGATCATCATTAAAACTTAAGTAATCTATTTGTCTATATAGCAACACTGCAAGAGAATACATCTTCATGGATCTGCAGCAATCTGCTCCAACATGGTGTGTTATAACTTAGTGGTTGCTATATATGTTTAATAACAGCAGTAAAAGGGTATTAATAGCAGGAATCTATCCTAAAATGAATCTCTTACAGTCTTTCTTAATAAGGGTGCACCTGTCACAGATTATATAATAATCTGAAGCAGGCCATTTCAGAATGATCACCTGCTAGTTATTAGCTTGTCCCATTATGGCTCCTGACAGGTAAGTGATATCTGTGGAGAAAATCATCCATTTTGAGTAGATTTTCCAATTTGGTGGAATAAAGCCTTTTGAAGTAAGACCTAATGAACTTTAAATTTTCTCAATGTCTGTTTATGTCTCTTTGTTTCAGATTCTGTTAATTTGGATTCTGACTGTCTGCATTTTTATTTTATTTTTTATTATTGGATATTTTCTTTATTTATATTTCAAATGTTATCCCCTTTCCTGGTTTCCCCTCTGAAAACCTACTGTACCATACTGCCTCCCCCTGCTCACCAACCCACTCCCTCCTGCTTCCCTGACCTGGCATTCTCCTACACTGGAGCATCGAGGCTTCATAGGACAAAGGGCCTGTCCTCCCATTGATGTTTATCTAGGCCATTCTCTGCTACATTTGAAGCTGGAGCCATGAGTCCTGCCTTGTGTGCTCTTTGGTTGGTGATTTAGTCCCTGGGAGCTTTGGAGGTACTGGTTAATTCATATTGTTGTTCCTCCTATGGGGCTACAAACACCTTCAGCTCTTAAATCTTTCTCTAACTCTTTTATTGGGGACCGTGTGCTCAGTCCTGTGGATGACTGTAAGCATCCACTTCTGTATTTGTCAGGCACTGGCAGAGCCTCTCAGGAGATAGCTATATCAGGCTCCTGTCATCAAGCATTTGTTGGAATCCACAACAGTGTCTGGGTTTGGTGATAGTAAATGGGATAGATCCCCAAGTGAGTCAGTCTCTAGATGTTCATTTTTTCAGTTTCTACTCCACACTTTGTCCCTATAACTACATCCATGGGTGTTTTGTTCCCCCCTTCTAAGATGGATAGAAGTGTCCATACTTCGGTCCTCCTTTTTCTTGCGTTTCATGTTGTTTGTGAATTGTATCTTGGATATTGGGAGCTTCTGGGCTTCTGGGCTAATACCCACTTATCAGTGAGTGCATATCATGTGTGTTCTGTTGTGACTGGGTTACCTCACTCAGGATGATATACTGAAGAACCATTCATTTGCCTACAAATTTCATGAATCCATTGTTTTTTAATAGCTGAGTAGTACTCAGTTGTGTAAATGTACCACATTTTCCGTATCCATTCCACTGTAGAGGGACATCTGGGTGATTTCCACTTTCTAGATATTATAAATGAGGCTGCTATGAACATAGTGGAGAATGTGTTGTTATTACATGTTGGAGCACCTTCTGGGTATATGCCCAGTAGTGGTATTGTTGGGTCCTCAAATAGTATTATGTTCAATTTTCTGAGGAACCGTCACACTGATTTCAAGAGTGGTTGTACTAGCTTGCAATCCCACCAAAAATGATTCTCTTTTTCCACATATGGCCAGCATCTGCTGTCACCTGAGTTTTTGATCTTAACCATTCTGACTGGTGTGAGGTGGAATCTCAGGATGGTTTTGATTTGCATTTCCCTGATGATTAAGGATGTTGAACATTTATTTAGGTGCTTCTCAGCCATTCAGTATTCCTCAGTTGAGAAGGCTTTGTTTAGCTCTGTACCTCATTTTTTAATAGGGTTATTTGTTTCTCTGGAGTCTAACTTCTTATGTTCTTTTTATTTATTGGATATTAGCCCTCTATCAAATGTAGGATTGGTGAAGATTGTTTCCCAATTTGTTGGTGGCCTTTTGTCTTTTTGACAGTGTCCTTTTCCTTTACAGAAGCTTTGCAATTTTAGAGGTCCCATTTGTCCATTCTTGATCCTACATCACAAGCCATTGATGTTCTGTTCAGGAATTTTTCTCCTGTGCCAATATGTTCAAGGTTCTTCCCCACTATCTCTTCTACAAGGTTCAGTGTCTCTGGTTTTATGTGGAGGTCCTTGATCCACTTGGACTTGAGCTATGTACAAGGAGATACGAATTCCAATTGCCAGTTGAGCCAGCACCATTTGTTGAAAATTCTGTCATTTTCCACTGGATGTTTTTAGGTCCTTTTTCAAAGATAAAGTGATCATAGGTGTGTGGGTTCATTTTTGGGACTTCAGTTCTAGTCCATTGATCTACCTGCCTGTCATTATACCAATACCATGCATTGTTTATCACTATTGCTCTGTAGTACAGCTTGAGGTCAGGGATGGTGATTCTACCAGAAGTTCTTTTATTGTTGAGAATAGTTTTCACTATTATGAGTTTTTCGTTATTCCAGAAAATTTAGAGATTGATCTTTCTCAAACTATGAAGAACTGAATGGAAAATTTGATAGGAACTGCACTGAATATGTAGATAGCTTTTGGCAAGATGGCCATTTTTGTTGCTATAAGCATCTTGCCAATCCATGAACATGGAAGAATTTCAGTCTTCTGAGATCCTTTTTGATTTCTTTTTTTCAGAGACTTAAAGTTCTTATCATACAAGATCTTTCACTTGATTGCTTATATTCACACCAAGGTATGTTATATTATTTGTGACTATTGTGAAGGGTGTTCTTTCCCTAATTTCTTTCTCAGCCTGTTTATTCTTTGTGTAGAGAAAGGCCATTGACTTGTTTGAGTTTATTTTATATCCAGCTACTTCACTGAAGCTGTTTATCAGGCTTAGGAATTCTCTGGTGGAATTTTTAGGGTCACTTATATATACTATCATATCATCTACAGAAAGTGATATTTTGACTTCTTCCTGTCCAATTTGTATCCCCTTGATCTCCTTTTGTTGTCGAATTGCTCTGGCTAGGACTTCAAGCACTATATTTAATAGGTAGGGAGAGAATGGGCAGCCTTTTCTAGTCCCTGATTTTAGTGGAATAGCTTCAATTTTCTCTCCATTTAGTTTGTTGTTGGCTACTGGTTTGCTATATATTGATTTTACTATGTTTAGGTATGGAACTTGAATAGCTGATCTTTCCAAGACTTTTTATCATGAATGGGTATTGGATTTTGTCAAATACTTTCTCAGCATCTAATGAGATAATCATGTGATTTTTGTCTTTGAGTTAGTTTATATAGTGGATTACATTGACGGATTTCCATATATTAAACCATCCCTGCCTCCCTGGGATGAAGCCTATTGGACCATGTTGTATGGTCATTTTAATGTGTTCTTGGATTCAGTTTGTGAGAATTTTATTGAGTATTTTGCAACGATATTCTTAAGGGAAATTGGTTTGAAGTTCTTTCTTTGTTGGGTCTTTGTGTGGTTTAGGTGTCAGAGTAATTGTGGCTTCATAGAATGAATGGGGTAGAATTCCTTCTGTTTCTATTTTGTGGGATAGTTTGAGGTGTATTGGTATTAGGTTTTCTTTGAAGGTCTGATAGAACTCTGCACTAAACCCATCTGGTCTTGGGCATTTTTTGGTTGGGAGACTATTGATGACTGCTTCTATTTCTTTAGAGCAAATGGGACTGTTTAGATCATTAATCTGATCCTGATTTAACTTTGGTACCTGGTATCTCTCTAGAAAATTGTCCATTTCATCCAGGTTTTCCAGTTTTCTTGATTATAGCTTTTTGTAGTAGGATCTGGTGATTTTTTTGGATTTCCTCATTTACTCTTGTAATAACTCCCTTTTCATTTCTGATTTTGTTAAGTAGGATATTGTCTCTGTGCCCTCTAGTTAGTCCTAAGGGTTTATCTTTTTTTTTTTTTTAAATTTATTTTCTCAAATAACCAGATCCTGTTTGGTTGATTCTGTATATGATTCTTTTTGTTTTCACTTGGTTGACTACTGTCTACTCCTCTTGGGTGAATTTGCTTGTTTTTGTTTTTTGTTTTTGTTTTTGTTTTTTGTTTTTTGTTTTTTGTTTTTTTTTTCTAGAGATTTTCTGTTTGCTGTCAAGCTGCTAGTTCATGCTCTCTCCCATATCTTTACAAGGGCACTCAGAGCTCTGAGTCTTTAATTATGTTCTTTATTTCTTCCATAACCAAGCTATCATTGAGTAGAGTGCTGTTCACCTTCCATGTGAATGTTGGCTTTCTCTTATTTATGTTGTTATTGAAGATCAACCTTAGTCCATGGTGATCTGATAGGATGCCTGGGATTATTTTAATCTTCTTGTATCTGTTGAGGCCTGTTTTGTAACCAATTATATGGTCAATTTTGGAGAAGGTATCATGAGTTGCTGAGAAGGTATATCCTTTTGTTTTAGGATGAAATGCTATATAGATATCTGTTAAACCGATTTGGTTCATAACTTCTGTTAGGTTCAATGTGTCACTGTTTAGTTTGTGCTTCCATAATCTGTCCATTGATGAGAGTAGGAGTGTTGAATTCTCCCACTATTATTGTGTGTGGTGCTATGTGTCCTTTGAGCTTTAGTAATATTTCTTTAATAAATGTGGATGCCCTTGCATGTGGAGCATAGATGTTCAGAATTGAGAATTCATCTTGGTAAATTTTACCTTTGATGAGTATGAAGTTTCTCTTATTAACTTTTTTGATAACATTAGGTTGAAGGTCAATTTTATTTGATATTATGATGGCTACTCCAGCTTTTTTCATGGGAACATTTGTTTGGAAAATTGTTTTCCAGCCTTTTACTCTGAGGTAGTGTCTCTCTTTGTCACTGAGGTGGGTTTCCTACATGCAGTGTAATGCTGGGTCCTCAGATATTGCGGTCTCTTGTGAGACTATGCCAGGGCCTGGCAAACACAGAAGTAGATGCTCACAGTCAGCTATTGGATGGATCACAGGGCCCCCAATGGAGGAGCTGAAGGAGTCTGCAATCCTATAGGTGGGACAACAATATGAACTAACCAATACCCCCCCCCCCCACATCTCATGTCTCTAGCTGCATATGAATCAGAAGATGGCCTAGTTGGCCATCAGTGGAAAGATTGGCCCATTGGTCATGCAAACTTTATATGCCCCAGTACAGGGGAACGCCAGCCCAAGAAGTGGGAGTGGGTCGGTGGGGGAGTGGGTGGGGGAGCATGTGGGGGACTTTTGGGATAGCATTGGAAATGTAAATGAAATAAATACCCAATTTAAAAAAAAAAAAAAAGAAGAGGAATGCTGGGTCCTTTTACGTAACCAGTCTGTTAGTCTATGTCTTTTTATTGGGGAATTGAATCCATTTATTTTAAGAGATATTAAGGAAGAGTGATTGTTGCTTCCTGTTATTTTCGTTAGAGTAGGAATGGCTTATGTTTATGTGGCTATCTTCTTTTAGGTTTGTTGAAAGATTACTTTCTTGTTTTTCTAGAGCATAGTTTCCCTCCTTGTATTAGATAAAAGGATGGACCATCTAGAGACTGCCATATCCAGGGATCCATCCCATAATTAGCCTCCAAACGATGACACCATTGCATACACTAGCAAGCATTTGCTGAAAGGACCCTGATATAGCTGTCTCTTGTGAGACTAGGCTGGGGCCTAGTGGATGTAAGTGGATGCTCACAGTCAGCTATTGGATGGATCACAGGGCCCCCAATGGAGGAGCTAGAGAAAGTACCCAAGGAGCTAAAGGGGTCTGTAACCCTGTAGGTGCAACAACATTTTGTACTAACCAGCACCCCGGAGCTCTTGACTCTAGCTGCATATGTATCAAAAGATGGCCTAGCCGGCCATCACTGGAAAGAGAGGCCCATTGGACACACAAACTTTATATGCCCCAGTACAGGGGAACGCCAGGGCCAAAAAGTGGGAATGGGTGGGTAGGGGAGTGGGGGGGAGGGAATGGGGGACTTTTGGGATAGCATTGGAAATGTAATTGAGGAAAATACGTAATGAAAAATAATACATAAAAAAGTTTCCCTATAATATCCTTTGAAGGGCTATATTTGTGGAATGATATTGTGTAAATTTGGTTTTGTCATGGAATACCTTGATTTCTCCATCTATGGTAATTGAGAGTTTTGTTGGGTATAGTAGCCTGGGCTGGCCTTTGTGTTCTCTTAGAGTCTGTATGACATCTGCCCAGGATTTTCTGGCTTTAATAATCTCTGGGGAGAAGTCAGGTGTAATTCTGATAGGTCTGCCTTTATATGTTAATTGACTTTTTTCCCTTACTGCTTTTAATATTTTCTTTGTTTTTTGCATTTGGTGTTTTGATTATTAGGTAGTGGGAGGAATTCCTTCTCTGGTCCAAACTATTTGGAGTTCTGTAGGCTTCTTGTATATTTATGGGCAATTTCTTTAGTTTGGGGAAGTTTTCTTCTACAATTTTGTTGAAGATATTTACTGGCCCTTTAAGTTGGAAATCTTCCTTCTTGACTATACCTATTACACTTAGGTTTGGTCTCCTCATTGTGTCCTAGATTTCCTGGATGTTTTGGGTTAGGATCTTTTTGCATTTGATTGTTGTGTCAATATTTTCTATGGCATCTTCTGCACCTGAGATTCTCTTGTCTATCTCTTGGATTCTGTTGGTGATGCTTACATCTATGGGTCCTGACTTCTTTCCTAGGATTTCTATCTCCAGAGTTGTCTTCCTTTGTGATTTTCTTATTGTTTCTCTTTCCATTTTTAGATCCTGGATGTTTTTGTTCAATTCTTTCACATGTTGGATATGTTTTCCTGTAATTCTTTAAGGGATTTTTGTGTTTCCTCTTTAAGGACTTCTACCAGGTTACCTGTGTTCTCCTGTATTTCTTTAAGGGAATTATTTATGCCCTTCTTATAGTCCTCCATCATCATAATAAGAAGTGACTTTAGATCCATATCTTGCTTTTCTGGTGTGATAGTGTATCCAGACTTTCTGTGGTGGGAGTGTTGGGTTCTGATGATGCCAAGTAACCTTTGTTTCTGTTGCTACTGTTCTTATGCTTGCCTCCTACCCTCTGATAATCCCAATTGCTCCCTGCCCTCTATGTATCTGACTGGTTCCTATCCTTCCTGTAATCCTGGTTGAATCAGAACTCCTCAGTGTCCAGCTTTCTTTGTGATCCTGTGATTCCGGGAACCTGTGAACCTGAGATTCTGGATGTGTCAGAGCTCTTGGCAGTCAAGCTTCCTCTGAGACTCTGAGATCCTGGAGTGAACAAGCTCCTGGGATCCGAAGATTTTTGGCATGTTAGAGCCCCTAGGAGGGGTACCTCCTCTGGGGACCCTGGGGCTCTCCAATGAGTTCAAAACCAAGGTAGACCAACACCAAATGGAAGGAATCAGAGCCACTGGTCAGGCAGGGTTCCTGTGTCCCTGTTTCTGCTGGTCCCAGGCACTCCTGGTGGTGTTGGAACATATGTTATGTTCTACTCACCAGTGATCCTAAGATTCTGGGCATGCTAGGGCACCTGGGGTGTGGAGAGTCCTCTGGGAACCATGGAACTGTCTGCTAAGTTTGTGCCCGAGGTGGTCAGGTGCCTGCGCTGATTAGAAGGAACTGTCTGTCTGCTTTTTAGTTAGATTGGCTCAGGGTTTATCTATCTTGTTGATTTTTTTCAAAGAACCAGCTCTTGGTTTCATTGTTTTTTTTTTTTTTTTTTTTTTGAATTGTTCTCTTAGTTTCTAATTGACTTTATCCCTGAATTTGACTATTACCTGCCATCTAGTCCTCCTTGGTATGTTTGCTTCTTTTTATTCTAGAGCTTTCATGTTTGCCATTAAGTTGATAGTACAAGATCTCTTCAATTCCTTTATGAATACAAATAGTGCTATGCATAATGTCCTGTAATGTTTGGCACTCTTAGCACTCCTTTCAGTGTATCCCGTAAATTTGGGTATGTTATACCTTCATTTTCATTGAAATCTCGAAAGTCTTTAAATTCTTTCTTTGTTCTTCCCTGATCCAATGAACACTGAGTAGAGTGTTATTCACTTTCCATGAGTTTGTAGACTTTCTTTTGTTTTTGTTGTTGAAGTCCAGGTTTAATCCATAGTGGTCTGATAAAATACAAGTGGTTTTTACAAATCCCTTGTATTTGTTGCTCCTTGCTTTGTGACTACCTATATGGTTAAATTTGGAGAAGATTATATGAGGTGCTGAGAAGAATGTATATTCTTTTGAATTTGTGTGAATTGTTCTGTAGGTATCTGTTCTTGCCATTTAATCCATAGTCATTTAGTTTCATTCTTCCTCTGTTTAGTTTCTGTCTTGATGAGCTTTCCATTGGAGATAGTGGTGCAGACATCTCCCACTATTAATGTGTGTAGTTTAATATGTGATTTGAGCTTCAGTGTAGTTTCATGAATGCAAAAGAACGAGAGATTCTGTTTTCTCATTGAGTCTGTTAGCCTGTGTCATTTTAATGGGAAATTGAGTTCACTGAATTTGATATATATTAATGATCAATGAATGTTGATTCCTGTTAATTTGATATTGATGATTTTAATGTGTGTGTGTGTGTTTCTATGTGTGTCCTTCTTCATATATTTTGTTTTACCTGGTATGGATTTATGTATTTCCTTAATTTCTTGGGTGTAGTAAAACTCCATAGGTTGGAGTTTTCCTTCTATTTCATTCTGTAGGGCTGGATAGATATTTTAAAATTTTTTAAAATTAAATTTTGTCATAAAATACCTTGTTTTCTCCATATGATGTGGTTGAGAGTTTTGGTGGATATAGTAGTCTAGGTTGGCCTCTGTGGATTTTTGAAGGCTGCAAGACATTTGTTCAGGCCCTCTTGATTTTAAATTTCTGTTGAGAAGTGAGGTATAATCCTAATAGGTAGCACTTTGTATATTACTTGGCTTCATTATTCCCCATGCATCTTTTAATAATTTTCTTTGTTTGGCATATTTATTGCTTTGATTATTATGTGGCAGGAAGATTTTCTTTTCTGGTCAAATCTCACTGTTCTATGTACTTCTTGTATGCTTATTTGCATCTCTTTCTTTAGGTTGGGAAATTTTTCGTCTATGATTTTGTTGAAAATATCTTCTGGGCCTTGGAGGTAAGACTCTTTACCTCCTTCTATCCCTATTATTTTTAGGTTAGGTCTTTTCATAGTATCTCAGATTTCCTGAATATTTTGTATCAGGATTATTTTTTACATATTTAACATTTTCTTTGGCTGATATATCAATTTCTTTTATTGTAACTTCTATACCTGAGATTTTTCTTTCTGTATTCTGTCAGTGATGCTTGCCTCTTTTGTTCCTGTTTTCTTCCCTTGGTTTTCTATCTCCAGGATTTCATCATTTTGTGTTTTCTTTATTGCATCTATTTCCATTTTCAAGGTTTCAAAAGTTTTATTTATTTCCTTTATTAGTTTAATTGTATTCTCCTGTATTTCTTTCAGGAATGTGTTCATTTCTTATTTAATGGTCTCTCATATTTATAAGCTTAGATTTAAAGTCATTTTCTTGTGTTTTGCTTGGGTCAGGATATATAGGACTTGTGCTCTGAAGGAATCATATTGCCCTGGCTCCTGTTGATTGTGTTCTTATGCTGACCTTTGGCCACCTGGTCGTCCCTGGATGTTCCTAGCATAGCAGGTATCAAGATGGCAGGCCTAACCTGGATATTCCTGGTGATAGAAGGCCTCTGGTAGGGAACCTTGTGTTATCAAGAGTAGGTGTTCACAGCAATATTTTGTAATGTGGAAATTGATTTTGGTGAATATTCTTCAGTGTTTCTTAGGGTATGATCTGTGGTGACAGAAACATATACTAAACCATATCTTATTATTGATTGATACCTACATCAATATAGTAGCCCAATTGATAACAGAAATAATCTTAGATTACATTTCCTTTTTTTCTACACTTTAGTCATCAGCAATTATTTCCCCTATTGTTTTGAAAATATCCTATTTCAGTTATTTTAAAAATTTTTTCATATGTTATATTTTGGTCATAGTTTTACCTCCCAAAATTCCTCCAAAATCATATAAACAAAACAAAACTAACAAACAAAAAATCCAAAACACACAAAATAAAGACACAAAAACACATCAAAATGAAAATTAAAACAATTAAAAGAACATTAAAATAATGCCAAAACAAAGCAAAATGGAGAAAAAGGTATACAAAATACCACTGAGTCGAATTTTGTCTTGGCTAGCTATGCCAGAGCATGGGGCCTACACTGAAGTGTGGTTGACATACTCAGTGATACCCCATTAAAGATATTTTTTTTTCTTCTCTTTGCCAGAGGTTTTCGATTCAAGATAGCTTTTTTGTTAGGCAAAGATGCATTCCTGTGTCTGTCTACATGTCCCTCTCAGTGCTGAGAACTCATGTAGCTTGAATCTCTGCAGGTCTTATATGTACTGCCAAGGTCTCTGTGGGTTCATATGTGCATTTGTCCTGTTGTGACTGAAATACGTTGTTTAGAGTTATCAATTCCCTCTGGCTCTTTGAATCTCCTGTACATAGACACTTGAGCCTTGAGAGTAAACAGTTGATAAAGACATACCTTGTAGCACTGCTTACTACAAAGTCTCTCATTCTCTATAAATTGTGCAGCTGTGAATCCGTTTGTTAATTTCCACATAATGCCAAAAAAGCTTCTCTGATGCAAGATGAGTGGTCTTCTGATTTAATGGTATAGTAATATGTCACTGGGAATCATTTTATTGCAATATTTGTATAGCAGTATGATTCTAGTAGGTTTTCTCAAAATATGTGACCTATCTAGTTCAGGTTCTTGGCTATTTTAGCAGTATCAGGATGGGTTCCATTGTGGAGTGGGCCTTAAATACAATAAGGAAGTTATTTCTTATAACATGTATGCCTATATTCCACCATCATTTCTAGAGGGCAGGTAGCTCCTAAAAATTACAGAATTTGTAGCTATTGGTATTGATGATTATATTTCTCCTCCAGTATATAGAGATTATTTTCAAGTACTGTGAATGCTAGTCATTAGGTAGTGAAGTTATTTCTACTAGAATAGAAACGGCACTTCTCTGTGTTCAATGACATAAGAGGTATCTTCAGTGGTTGAGACTTACCATCAAATTAGAAAAAATATCTAGTAGCCTTAATAATATCCTGTAATGTTTGGCAAGGTTTATTGGGCCCTCTTGGAAAAATGACTGAACAAGATATAATCAATTACTGGCACAGGAGGTATAATTGATAGCATAACATGTCTAGTTGGAGCACATCTAGGCTGCTTCCAATGTCTAGCTGTTATGAATAGTGTAGCAACGAACATAATTGAACAAGTATCCTTGTGGTAGGATGAAGTATCCTTTTGATATGTATCTAAGAGTGTTATAGATTGATCTTGAGGTAGATCTATTCTCATCTTTTTTGAGGAACTGTTACACTGATTTCCATAGTGGCTGTATAAGTTTACACTCCTACAAGCAGTAGAGGAGAGTTCCCCTTATTCCACATGAACTGCCACTTGTGTTATTGATCTTAGTCATTCTGATAGTCATAAGATGAAATTGCAAAGTAATTTTGATTTGCATTTCCCTGATCATTAAAGATGTTGAACATTTTTTAAGTATCTCTCAGATGTTTAAGGTTTCTTTATTTATAATTCTCTATTTAGATCTATACTATACTTTTATTTGAATTATTTGGCTCCCCTTAGAGCTCAGGGATTCCTCTGAAGAGGAGGCAGAAAGAATAGAAGAGCCAAAGGGGATAGAGAACTCTAGAAAAAACAAGGACCTCTAAATCAACTCAACAAAGCTCATATAAGCACAGAGAGACTGAAGGAGTAGGCATAGAACCAGCTCAGGTCAGCAGAAAGTCCTCTGTGTATATATTATACCTCAATTTTTGTTGTTGTTGTTGGTGGTGGGGTTTTTTTTTTTTATGAGACTCTTGCCTATGTGAACGAAAGAGTCTCTGATTCTTGTGCCTTTGTGATCTCTTTTTCTATTGCCAGTTTGTCTTGCTCAACTTTGATATGATAGCTTTTGTTTAATTTTATTACGTATTTTATTTTGTAGGTTTGTCTCTTAGAAGTCTGCACTTTTCTAATAAGAGATAGAAAAGAAATAGGTGTACATGGTAGTGGGGTTGTGAGGATCAGGGGTTGGGCAGGAGAGGGAGGAAAAACTATAATCAGGATATATTATATGAGAAAATAATTCAATTAGATACTTTTTAAAAGTATCTAATTGGGAAATTACTTGCCTTATAATTTAGTAATTGTATTTTGATTCCTGTTATGTGTATGTATATTTTAGAAGCTTCTACAGTAGTAGGTTCCCACATGATTTTTCAAATGCCTGACATTTTGCTTATCTATTTACCCTTGTCCTTGTCCCAAGTTATTGTCCCAATTACCAACCTATTTCAACATTTCCACCAAGTGCATTATTCACATTTCAATGATGCTCTTTGTTCCAAACACAAAATTTTCTAAATTAAAATCCCTGTAATCTACTAACTTCCATTTAAAATTCACATTATATTAAAAACACATTATACTCATGATGATGTGTTTCTTTTAATGATGAAGGCAAATGCCCTTAATGGGACTAAAGCTCTTTATGTATCCAGTGCCTACCTGTCCTACTAGCTTTACTTTATACTTTGATATGCATTGTCACATGAATGTCACTCCACAATCATACCCATCCATGTGTTATTTTATAGACACACCTCATTATCTATGTCTGATTCTTCATCTTTTTGTTTGTTTGTTTGTTTTCTGTTTCCTATACCTAAGTTGTTTTCCTACCATGGCTTTTCAGATCTTTATACAGTGAACTGAACTGTAAGTTCCTTTTCTTTTGTTTTTAAACTGTGAATGAAACTTTTAATGTCAATTTCAGCCAACATGAATTAATAAATCATCTTAAAAGTGCCTTTTCTTTTATGTCCTGTTTTAGCAAGTTACTACATGCTATGAAATTTAACCTTTTAGAGTCTACCATATCTATTTTTCCTTGTACCTCCACTTACTTTGCCTTTTACTCCAGATTCACCCAGCTCTAGCAACAGCCACCTAACTGGGCTCCTAGGCTTCCCATTCTATGCTAGCACTTCCTTGTCCTATAAATAGGGAGCAGTAGGTATACTTACTTCAAAGAAACCTGGCAGGATCATCTGTAGAGCAGCTGGGATCAAAGCATCTGCACTTCAAAGATCTTTGGCTTCATCAAATGCAACCAAGAAAGCAGGCAGCAATCTTTCTAGTACTTTTATTATGATGGACCTTGCCCCTCCTGTGGGAAGTTTGCAAGTGTATTCATTTTGCTATCACTGTGATTCAGTACATCCTTTAGGATTTGGAATTGACACAAAAGAATTGAAAATCTACAGAATATAATCTATTATCACAGTTACAAAAAAGGCTCCTTGATGTGACATGAATTACAGAAGGAAAGAAAAAAAAATGGATGGAAAGAGGACATAGTAAAAGTCACCAGATCTACAAAAAAAATTAATCTGTTGTGTTTAGAGTCAGAACATTGCTGTTACTATGATGTTTTTTTTTATATTTGTTTTTCCTGTACCTAAATAGCTCTATATCTTTAAGCAAGTAATTCAGCCTCTCTTAAGGTACATATAAAACTGAGAAAATACTAAAATTTTTCATAGGATTTCTCTGATCCTTAATTGTGGTAACATAAATAACACCCAATTGGCCACATAGTATAGGAAAATAATGTATCATTCAGAAGTTATCACACCTATCCTTTGGTTTCACTTTTGGGTTTCTTTTTCCTCTCCACCAACCTCTCTAGCAAATTAGAGTCAATAGTGAGAGATGACCAGGCCATCAGACACAATATGCTTCTAATTTGTACACTCCTGAAACAGTGGTAACACATCAATATATCAGCTGGAAAACTAGTTTAATTAATTGGCTTCTGTGAGCAGTACCTGCTGTAGTAGATGAGAATTTCTTAGGATACCGATATCCATGGTTAAGCAATCAAGCACTTTGTTCAGGAACAGAGGAGATGGCAGCTCCTGCTGAAATGAATGGCTTGTCATGGCTTATTAAGGCCCTTGGGATTCCCAGGAACCCTACATCTAATCCTTTGAACCTCCCCCCATGCCTGCAGACTGTAAACAAATATGTAATTTCCTCCAAATTGTCCAGAGGATAGAAAATCAGTGATGCAATATTGAAAGATCTTGTTGTAAAGAACTTACATTGGGTTTTTTCCTCTGCTATTGTCCGTTGGCTGTAAGGATCCTCTCAGGCTGATTTGTAAAAATGATTTCCATGATTAATGAGTGTGTAAGACAAGATAACCACAAGGAAGGAAGGAAAAGGAAATAGAAAGCTACTGGAGTGGAAACTCCCAGGAGGTATGGTGGAGAGAAGTGGTAAATTTGAAGTGAGAGGCTGTAGGGAATAGTAAATTGACTGTGAAAGGAGAATGAAGGGCTAGAGTTTAAAAGCGAAAACAAAAAAAACAAAACCAGGAGCACATCAGCCAGAGCACTAGAGCTGCTCATCCCCATTACTCAAGAGAAATATAAGAAGCTCAGATAAAGTTCTCAGCAGAATTTTCAGAGCAAAAGAAAGCTACTTTTTTTCAAGGACCCACTTTTATAGCAGAAGGAAGGTCTGTCAGGTAGAAGTTTCTATAGCAATAAAACCAACCAACCAACCAACCAAACAAACAAAACAATAATCTGTACTATAAAATATGTAATACAAAATATTATATTATTTATTTACTTTGGGGAATAGACTCACACAATTGCCAAGGTGGACAGGGTGAAAGTCTCTACAACTGATTAGCTGGAAGCATAAGAAAGATAGAAAAGTCCCTGTGCTAAAATGTTGAGATATAATTTCTTCTTCAAAAAATGCCATCATTGTTTTGCTAGTAGGACCTACAACTGATTACATGAAGTTCATCCATATTACTAAGGATATACTTTACTTACCATCAGCTCCTTATACATGTTAATAATACTGCTAAATTACCTTAATAGTAATCTCTAGATGCATATTTGAGCAAAAAATAAGCCAAAGATATCATCAAATTAATAAACATATTTAAACAGCATAGAAGGGACACTTTATTAAGACATTCAAAAAATAAGCCAAATGAATAATGGTAATGAAAATACAGGTACAGAGTGGGATTTGAAAAATGATGTCTCTAAAAGTGCCTTAAAGACATATATCCAGAAGATGCCCCAACTGGTAAGAAGGACACATGCTCCACTATGTTCATAGCAGCCTTATTTATAATAGCCAGAAGCTGGAAAGAACCTAGATGCCCCTCAACAGAGGAATGGATACAGAAAATGTGGTACATCTACACAATGGAGTACTACTCAGCTATTAAAAAGAATGAATTTATGAAATTCCTAGCCAAATGGATGGACCTGGAGGGCATCATCCTGAGTGAGGTAACACATTCACAAAGAAACTCACACAATATGTACTCACTGATAAGTGGATATTAGCCCCAAACCTAGGATACCCAAGATATAAGATATAATTTGCTAAACACATGAAACTCAAGAAGAATGAAGACTGAAGTGTGGACACTATGCCCCTCCTTAGATTTGGGAACAAGACACCCATGGAAGGAGTTACAGAGACAAAGTTTGGAGCTGAGATGAAAGGATGGACCATGTAGATACTGCCATATCCAGGGATCCACCCCATAATCAGCATCCAAACGCTGACACCATTGCATACACTAGCAAGATTTTATTGAAAGGACCCAGATGTAGCTGTCTCTTGTGAGACTATGCCGGGGCCTAGCAAACACAGAAGTGGATGCTCACAGTCAGCTAATGGATGGATCATAGGGCTCCCAATGGAGGAGCTAGAGAAAGTAGCCAAGGAGCTAAAAGGATCTGCAACCCTATAGGTGGAACAACATTATGAACTAACCAGTACCCCGGAGCTCTTGACTCTAGCTGCATATATATCAAAAGATGGCCTAGTCGGCCATCACTGGAAAGAGAGGCCCATTGGACTTGCAAACTTTATATGCCCCAGTACAGGGGAACACCAGGGCCAAAAAGGGGGAGTGGGTGGGCAGGGGAGTGGGGGTGGGTGGATATGGGGGACTTTTGGTATAGCATTGGAAATGTAAATGAGCTAAATACCTAATAAAAAATGGAAAAAAAAGTGCCTTAAAGAGTCACTTGGAGACAGCATCTAAATAAAACTTGTAACTTAAAATATAATAGGTCTATTTCATTGAATGTTTATATTATGCTGAAAGATTATATAAATATCTCACTTAAGACTCCACAAATATTCACCCACAAATCAGTGAAGTAGCAACCAAACTATCTTCTTTTCAAGCAGAATTGGAAGCATGGTTTATTTGAACATTTTTCTAGAATAAAATCTTTTATAAATGACAAATTTAGTCTGTACTAACTGTCGGACTTCACACACCTTTTACTCATTAGGAAGATTTGAGAACAACAATAAAAAAGTTGACATTTCAGAAATAATAGTGATAAGAGCAAAGGTATGGACCATTATTTTCTATTTAGTATATTATTGACATTATTTTAAATATTTAACATAATCTGCACCATTAGAGATAAGGAACTATGGAATGTGTCTTGTCTCCATAGTCAGTGATAAGAACGTTCTTGCAACATGTTACATTAGGGCCACAAATTCCTTTGTGAATCAAAGACTTTTGCCTGTGTTTGATGACAGATACTGTTGTCTTTAAGATTTAGTACATTAAAAAATTGAATCCCTTGTGTTTTACTATGATGACAACATGACCATAATGAGCAGCACAGTTCCTTATTGCTAACCTCTGTCCAATCACTATATAGTTCATGTAAAGAAACCTGTCTAAGTTAAGGTTTATATTCCTGTGGTAAAACACCAGGTCCAAAAGAAATGTGAGGAATAAAAGGTTATTTTTGTTGTGGTGGTGGTTATTGTCATGTTGTTTTGTTTTGTTTGTTTGTTTTTGTTTTTTGGGATTTTCTTTTTCAGATTGGATTTTGTTTTGCTTATATTTGCACATCACAATTCATCACTGAAGAAAGTAAGAGTAGGAACCTGAGGAAGCCATGAAAGAATGTTCCCTACTGGCTTGCTGACTATAACTTGTTCATCCTGATTTTGTATACCATCAAAGATCCTGAGCTTATAGGTGCCAATGCTCACATTGGGCTAGGACTTTCCACATCGATCATTAATCAAGAAAATGCCCCCAAGAACATGCCTACAAGCAGTCCTGTGGAAACATATTCTTGTGTGAGATTCCTTTTCCCATATAATTCTAACGTGTGGCAAGTTGACAAAAAGCTAGCCAAAATACCACCCTTTCCCTCCAAGGAATTATTCATTTGTACTACGTGCAGAAAAACTATTAAAAATAGGATAAAGGGCAGAATAAGCAGAACGTTGTACTTAAGGATCCCACAAAACATTTGGGCTGAGTGATTCCTGGATGTTTGAATCCTAATATATTAGTTGCAACTGGGTTCAACTGGAAAACCTAAACCTGGCTACAATTATTTAATCAAAAATTCTTAACTAAAAATTGTGTGTGTACTATTGGCATTTAGTCTAGGCTCTGCCCCAGTTACCTGGTAACAGCCAGGTGTGCCTGACTCACTATGAAAGGGTCTACTGGCCCCCTCTTCTCTCTCTTGCTCTCCTTCCCTTGATCCCTTACCATCTTCCTCTTCTCTCCAATTCCCCTCCACCTGTCTCTCCACTCATGCTCATTGCCAGCCTCTACTACTCTTCTCTCTCTCTCTCTCTCTCTCTCTCTCTCTCTCTCTCTCTCTCTCTCTCTCACACACACACACACTCACTCTCTCTCTCTCTCTCTCTCTCTCTCTCACACACACACACACACACACTCACTCTCTCTCTCTCTCTCTCTCTCTCTCTCTCTCTCTCTCTCACACACACACACACATACACTTTCTCTGTATCTACTACCCCCTCAACTCCCCTCCCCATGCCCTGAATACACTGTAATCTATATTATCCCATCTGTGGCCTTCTTATATGGATTTTGGGAATTGAACTTTTTTTCCTGTACAAAAACATTGAAGTGCTCTTCACCAGTAAGATATCTCTCTAGCCTTACAAATTTTTTTTTTTTTTAGGGAACAATGAATCTGGACACTCATAATTCTGTGGTGGCACAGTTTCTTCACAGGAACATCTCTAAGATTTTATCTCTAATTTTAATGGTTTTGTTTGTTTATTGGTTTATTTCTAGTTATATAGATTTGTTTTTGTTGTTGCTGCTGCTGTTGTTATGTTGTTGCTGTTATTATTGTATATTTTGTACAGTTCTAAGAAGGTTTTAAAGATAGCTGTTGGACAATTGTACTTTATTTTTAGGTCCATGCATGAATGAATAAATATAGCATGACTGGTAGCTGCACATGGCCATTTTTCTTAGTTAAATTTAGCGTTCACACATATTATGCCTATTATTTTTCTCATTACACACTACTGGACATATTTTATACCAATATAACCAAAACTCAAATGATGCTTTAGAGGGTAAAATTTTAGCTAGCCACATTTTTACGCTTAGGATGGGTCATTCTTTAGTAAGGAAGTCAGGACTGATGCACATTGACGCCTTCCCTAATATCTGCTGTACCCAAATTTACTACTAACTAGCTATGCACTTTTGAGATTAACTTATCTACAAAAATATATGCACAAATCCAGTCATCTCCAAATGGTTGACCTTGCCAAGTAACTATAATTACAGAAGATTGAAATGCTCTATGCTCCCACTTTACATAGAGAAAATCTGAGACTCAGAGAAATTTAGAAAATCACTTCAAAGTCACATAGTTCAAAAATAACAGACTCATACCATGCATGTCCTTTTGGGTCTGAGTTACCTCACTGAGGATATTTGCTAGTTCTATCCATTTGCCTGCAAATTTCTCAATGTCCTTGTTTTGATAGGTGAGTAATATTCCATTATGTCAATGAACCACATTTCTGTATCTATTCTTCACTTGAGTGACATCTGTGTTGTTTTCATTGTCTAGCTATTATGAATGAAGCTGCTACAAACATAGTGAACATGTGTCCTTGTGGTATGATAGGGAATCTTTTAGTTATATGCCCAAGAGTGGTATAGCTAGGTCTTCATGTACAACTATTTCCAATTTTCTGAAGAACCACCAGGTTGATTTTCAGAGCAATTGTAACAGTTTGCAACCCCACCAGCAAAGAAGGAGTGTTTCCCTTGGTCCACATCTTCACCAGCATGTGCTTTGTATTGCGTTTTTAATCTTAACCATTTTCATGGATGTAAGGTGGAATCTCAAAGTCATTTTGATTTGCATTTTTCTGATAACTTAGGATGTTGAACATTTAAGTGCTTCTCAGCCATTCAAGATTCCTCAGTTGAGAATTCTTGGTTTAGATTTGTATCCCATTTTTAATTAGATTATTTGGTTTGCTGGTGTCTAATTTCTTGATTTCTTTGTCTATTTTGGATATTAGGACTCTGTCGGCCATAGAATCAGGGAAAATATTTTCCAATTCTTTATGCTGTAATGTCCTTGAGTTCCTTTGCCTTATGTAATATTTTCTCATTTGCTAGTTGATCCTAGTGCCTGAGCAGTTGGTGTTCTATTCAGGAAGCTACCCCCAGTACCAGGGCATTCAAAGCCGTTCTCCACTTTTTCTTCTTGTAGATTGAGTGATTTAGTTTTTTGCTGAGGCCTTTGATCTACATGTTTGAGTTTTGTGCAGGGTGATAAATATGCATGTTTTTACATTCTTAAACATGAAGTAAAGGATACCCATGCTACAATACACAAACTCAAAGTTAAGTAAAAAGCAGGGTACAATGGAAGATGTTTGAATCTCACTCAGGAAAAATAAAATAGTCATCAAATGTGGATAGTGGGAGGAAAGTGAGGGGATTAGAACAGTGCAAGGGAATGGAGATGGGATAAGATCAGGTGTAGGGAGAGCGAGGGAGAGAGAACATGGAGAATGAACAGATGTGGGCATGCAGGGCTGGTGGAGTCTATTGGATGTGCCAGGGACCTGGGATGGGGGAGGATCCAGGGTTCTATGAGGGTGACTCTAGTTGAGAAATGGCCAATATGGAGCCTAAAGTGGCTACCTCCTGTAGTCATGCAGGACTCCCAGTGGTGGGATAATGACATCAACTTGAGTGGCCCAATTTGGAACTCACCCCATGGGTTAAAACCAATCTCTGACACTATTAACGATACTTTTTTTTTATGCTTGCAGACAGGAGCCTAGGATAACTCTCCTCTGAGAAGCTCTACTCATAAGCTGACCAAAACAGATGAAGAGATCCTCAGCTAAACATTAGTGGGAGCTCTGGGAGTCTGGAAGTAGAGTTGGTGCAAGGATTGATCGAACCTCAGGGGATAGGGACTCCATAAAACTCAACTAACCTGGAGCCTTGGGGCTTCTCAGAGACTGAACCACCAACCAAAGAGCATACCTGGACAGGACCTTGGCCCCCACACATATGTAGCAGATGTACAGCTTGGTCTTCATGCACATGGAAGTTGAGACTATCCATGACTTTTTTGTTTGCCTGTTAATCATTTTCCCCTAACTGGGCTCCCTTGTGTGGCTTCAGTTGGAGAATATGTGCCTCGTGCTTCAATGACTTGGTGTGCCAGGGAGGGTTGGTACCCACAGAGGCCTCTCCATTCTCAGAGGAGTAGTGGAGGGAGGCTGGGGGGGGGGCTGTGTGAGCAGGGCATGGGAGGTGATGCTACAACTGAAATGTAAAATTAATAAATAACTTAATGGGAAATATAACTCTACTCAAAACCAGGTATGCATTATGTAGACTTGATGGAAAGCCGTCTGTATATTGCACCAATACCAGATACATTTCAGATGTATCACAGTCCTTTCTAAGGGACAACCTTTTGCTTATTGGTTTTCTTTCAAAGATGTAGATACATATTTTGTTTCTGTAATCAGGACTATGCAAATAACCAGATGCTTGTCTTTCTTTGTATCTTATAGATACTAGTTGGGATTAAAATACCTTACTTATGTTTTAATGCCCATTTAATTTTCATCCTACTTTTCTGTGTAAATCCACATTTAGGAGAAAAAAATAGCTCTATTTGTTTATTTATTTATTTATTGACATCTTTTATTTCTCTCACATTTTCTCTCCATCAGAAACAAGGTGATGCACTAAAGCTCAAGAATTTATTTATTTATTTATTTATTTATTTTTGGTTTTTCGAGACAGGGTTTCTCTGTATAGCCATGGCTGTCCTGGAACTCACTTTGTAGACCAGGCTGGCCTCGAACTCAGAAATCCACCTGCCTCTGCCTCCCAAGTGCTGGAATTAAAGGCATGCTCTACCACACCTGGCAAGAATTTATTAAAAACAGAGGGGAAACTAGCAACAATTCTTCATTTTCCCAGCACTCCAATCATCATTTTCTCTTTATTTCCAGTAGAAAAATTGGTTTATATTGACAGACATTTTATAATAATAATTTTTTTCTGTAATTTTAATTGTTGCTCATACCAATACTTTAAGAATTCTTCAATAACTCTGCTTTAATACCATTATTGAAAAAAAACTTTAATCATTATCTAAACCGTTAATATAACTTGCCTTAGGTTTAAATTGTAGGTGGAAACTATAGTATTTTGATTCATTTATCAAACCCAACATTTTTTTGTTAATTAATATATTGATTGTTATCTAAATTTATCAGATTAGAGAGGAAAGAGGACTGCTATACTATGGTTTAGAAGCATACTTTTAAAAGTTGTCTTCACCATATAAAAATATAATATCTTTGATATAGGAAATAAGGTGCCTAGAAGAGAAATATGATTTTTTAAATTTGGTCTCATATGTACAAGGTGTAACTTGCTGCATTACAATACATAACAAAGGTTACCCCTCAGCAATTGATGCAAAACGACTAAAGTATTTACTTTTCTTAGAAGATTTCAATTTTGCAGCAACACATCTGCAAGTCTGACAAGGTTTCAGAGTAGTAATGTTCTTTTCCAAAGTATTTTCCTGCATATTTAATATATAGTATTTTTCACTGCAGAGGAACAGTTGTGCTATTATCAGATTTTAATTTACCTCCTGAGAGAATGTTGTTAGAAATTTATGACTGAATAGAAAATGAAAATAAAATAATTTTTTGTGATGTCATGTGGCATTCAGCCAAATTCAAGTCCTGGAAAAAATGGCTCTACACTGCAACCATAAACTTTTAGAGAAAGACAATTCTCAATACTATGATTTATGTTCATACCATTCTAGAATTCTGTCTTTTTCTGCAAAGCTTCACAATAATTTGAGGATAGTAGCCCTGGAATGCATATTATTCTATCAGTTTGTCTGTGCCCACTTGTATACCTCTGTGAATAAAGGGGCACCTGTACTGCCTGACATGTGTGGTACCAGAGGGAAAATTACCTAAAAATTGACTTTTGTCCAATAAGATTCTAAGTTGCCAGCTACAGATGACTCAGCCTCTCTGACACTTCTAATTGCTTGTAAAACTAAACAATACCTGTGATTACTTTTATTTTTATTTTAATTATCTTCATACTTCTGAAAGTCTTCCTTTCATAGGAAAATAATTTAACTTAAATAATTTTAATAAGTTGGCTATATGACCTCAAGTGTATCATATAATCTTAAGTGAAAAAATAAGAATATTCAAATTGTCTATAAAACACTATCTGAATTGGCTAAGATGAGTCTATGAACTATTAAAGTTATGGGGTTTAGAGACAATAGCTTGGTGTGCTTTATCTTTAAGAAATAGAAATATTATGAAATTCTCATTTTTCTTTTATCATCTTTCAGGGTTTTCAAATTACTTAAGCAATAACAACTTATTATGATTTTAATGAGAAAAAAAGCCCTCAGCATCTAAAAATAATCAATTGGAAGCACTACTCCATACTACTAACTTTTATATCCAGAATTTGCTTAAATATTGAAAATTGCTAGCCTTGACCAGACATGGTGATACCTGGTTTTAATCTTAGCACTTGTGAGGAAGAATCAGGCAGATAACAGAGTTTAAACTCATCCTGGCCTACACAGTGAGTTCTAGGACAGTCAGGGTTACATGTTGAGACCATGTCTTAAAATTGCATAAAACAAAATGTGAAAATGCCAGAGTTTTACCCTTATTAAATAAACTATAAGTAGTGTTTATTATTTCCCATCTTGAAGATGTCACAATTAATTTATACAGCGTTCTTAGTCCCAAAAGTAATTCTGGCACAACTTGAAATAATTCCACAATATAAAAGACATTTAAGAAATTGGTGACAGCCTGGTCTACAAAGTGAGTTCCAGGACAGCCAGGGCTATACAGAGAAACCCTGTCTCAACAAAATAAAACAAAACAAAACAAAACAAAACAAAACAAAACAAAAATTGGTAGCAAATAATGAATGCTAGAAATAATAACCATACTAATTCCTCAGATTTTATCATTATATAAGTTTTAGACAAATATTGAATTATCACGTTACATCCCCAAATAACTAAAAAATAGCAATGTTAATTATAACTAAAATATAAAACTATATAGGAAGAACAATTTCTTTGATGTTTCATTGATGTATAATGAAATTGGGCATTACAGGTACTTTCAGAGCACAAGAAGGCAGTAGGAATTAGATACTCAGAACAGTTATTAAGAATGATGAGACAGCATTGAGAGTCCAGCAGGATTCATACCATTCCCTGCATGCTATTTTTGTGCAGTATGATCTTGTGCATTATGGATTTTAGTCTCAACCTGTTAAACTAGAATTTCTAGATGTTAGATCTAGAAATCTACAATTAAAAACAATTAATCTTGGTCATTTAAGCATATATAAGAAATTGACAAATTGACAATTAGTGATTCAAAAATGTAGAAGTGTGAGCTAGAAATGTTGCTCAGCTCGGTGGTTAAGGGCACTGGCTACTCTTCCAGAGGTCCTGAATTCAACAATCAACACCCACATGGTGGCTTATAACCATCCATAACTGTAGTCCCACAGGATCCCTTGCTGTCTTCTGATGTGTAGACATATCATATTTTATTTTATTATTATACTTTAGAAGCCTGTTTGCTTTTTAAGCAGAAAGAATCGGAGTGGATCCATATGGGAGGTAAGGTAAGGAGAACCTGGTAGGAGTAGAGGGAAGGGAAACTGTAAACAGCCTATATTATATGAGAAAGGGATCTATTTTCAATAAAGGGAAAATAAAGTAAATAGTATATGGTCTCACTTTTGTGTAGAGTCTGAAACATTGGTCACATAGAAACAAAGGAAAAGAAATGAATACAATTTCAGATGCTAGAGACTGGAATGATAATACAAGTGGCTAGATAAATAAAAATTATTTGTTTTAAAAATATGGAGTCTTATATAGATGGGAAGAATATATTTCATCAGTCTCTCTTTCAATGTGAAATTCTACTAAATAAGCATGATTTGTATCCCAGTAACCTGTTAATGGAGTTGTGTCTTTAATGAGCCGAGAGGAAATATGTTACCAATCTTTGGTCTCATTTTTGCTAAATAAAACAACAACAACAACAACAGCAACAGCAACAAGACAAATGGAAGAGGTTTTAAGGTCTTGAATCCAAGGCAAAAACTTTTTAACTGATGCAATTTGAGAATTTATAATGAAAACTGGATTAGAAGCATAAAAATAATTAAAAAGGTCATGAATAAATCCCATAAACTATTGCTAGGAGCCTCCCAGTCTAGAGAGGGTAATGGCGGCAGCACAGAGTAGGACTCTGATATGGCTTTAAAGTCTGAGGGTCTCTGGATGTTCTAGCTCTATAACTGTACTGAAATGCTGATGATAACTTCTAGAAAGTCCTAAAATCTTTCTTGCTCTTTCTGAGGATAAAAGGCTGCTGGCTTAGATGATTGACACTTGTAGGTTTGTGGCCTTTGCTCTATCTCAGCATGAACTTTGCAGCTCTGACTTCCAGCATGCTAGTAGAAGTCACTAGAATAAAAAGACACACTTTGAAAAGTGATTATCCCCAATGGAGGAGCTAGAGAAAGTACCCAAAGACTAAAGGGGTCTGCAACCCTATAGGTGGAACAATATGAACTAACCAGTACCCCCCGGAGCTCGTGTCTCTAGCTGCATATGTATCAGAAGATGGCTTAGTCAGCCATCATTGGAAAGAGAGGCCCATTGGTCTTGCAAACTTTATATGCCTCAGTATAGGGGTATGCCAGGGCCAAGAAGTGGGAGTGGGTGGGTAGGGGAGTAGGGTGGGAGGGTATGGGGGACTTTTGGGATAGCACTGGAAATGTAAATGAAGAAAGTACCTAATTAAAAAAAAAAGAAAAGTGATTATCCATCCCATAATCAGCCACCAAACACAGACACTATTTTGTACGCCAGCAAGAATTTGCTGAAAGGACCCTGATATCACTGTCTCTTGTGAGGCTATGCCAGTGCCTGACAAACACAGAAGTGGGTGCTCACAGTCAGCTATTGGATAGAACACAGGGCCCCAATGGAGGAGATAAAGTACCCAAGGAGCCGAAGGGGTCTGGAACCCTATAGGTGGAACAACAATATAAGCTAACTAGTACCTCCAGAGCTCATGTCTCTAGCTGCATATGTAGCAGAAGATGGCCTAGTCAGTCATTATTGGGAAGAGATGCCCCTTGGTCTTGCAAACTTTATATGCCCCACTACAGGGGAACACCAGGGCTAAGAAGTGGGAGTGGGTGGGTAGGGGAGCAGGGTGTGGGGAGGTTATAGGGGACTTTCAGGATAGCATTTGAAATGTAAATGAAGGAAATATCTAATAAAAATTGGGAAAAAAAGAAAAAAAGAAAAGTGATTATAGTGCTTATTACTAAGTTGTAAAATGTTTCCTATGAAAAATATCTAAGAAGGAAAGCGGAAAGATAATAAGCAGGGAAAGGCAAAAATTATTCTCTCATCTCTTTGTCCTCAGTTCTTATACATCTTTCAGAATACATGATCACATATTAAATAGTTCATCACAAGTTCACACACACAAAAATCAAATCATAAATTGAAATAGAAGTTTAAAACAGAGAATGCTTACATGCATATCAATTAGGAGTAATTATCTGGCTAAACATCCATCACCTGTCACAACTGCACAGGTTCAAAAACATTACTAAGTTATTTGTGAAGATTTGTATAGATAAACCCAGTCAGTATTTTTTTTTATCTTCTGTCCTAGCACCTATAATAAATTGCTAGTTCCCCTTTTATGACCTTGTGATAATTGTTTTACAACCTCTTGGAATGTGCCTGAGTTGTAGAAAGTCTGGTTGCTATATAGAAGCAATTACACATGGGACACTGACAGAGTCCTCATTGCAGCTTTTACTATCAGAGAAAGACCTAGTGGTAGTTGCACTATAAAATAACTTAATAATCACTGATATAATTTTAGGAACTTTTTATAGGATCATCATTAAGACTTAAGAAGTTGTATATTTTTCTATATAGGATCACTGCAATACAGTACATATTCCTAGATCTGCAGCAATCTGCCCAAAATGGGTGGTCTAATACCTAGTGATTGTTATATATGTCTAATAGTAATAGTAAAAGTATATTAGTAGCAGGAATCTTTCCTAAAATGAATTCTCTTAGGCCATGTGTATAAGAGCAACTCTGTCTCATGGATTAATACAAAGCAGACCACCTCAGGAAGACTATCTACTAGTTATTAGCTTATCCTATTATGACTCCTGACAAGCTATGAAATGTGAATACAAAAGACTTCTATCCTTCTTTTAGCTGAAGATGGCTGAGTAGAGGATGAGCTTGCAAGCTGGGTTTCATATAAAGTCTATTCCTTTAGAGTGTAAGTGACCTTAAATAATCTACTGAAGCTCAGAGCCTAACTTGTACAATCTACATAATCAAAATAACTACAGAGTCTATTTCATAGAATTATTTTAAAGAGTAAATAAAAAGCTGCAGCATTATGTCTCTGAATACTCCTAGTACAGTAAATTATCAGTATAACTCAAACTATTGGAGGAGTTTCTCTTCTTATCACAGAATGTGAGCTCTTAGAAAATTTTATTTGATAATTTATATCTCTGCTTTATATGTGATAAATAACAATTTCAGTTTTTTTTCGTTTTTTTTTTTTTTTTTTTTTTTTTTTTTTTTTTTTTTGGTTTGTTTTCGAGACAGGGTTTCTCTGTATAGCCCTGGCTGTACTGGAACTCACTTTGTAGACCACGATGGCCTGGAACTCAGAAATCCACCTGCCTCTGCCTCCCGAGTGCTGGGATTAAAGGCTTGTGCCACCATGCCCGGCTTTCATTAGTGTTCTATTACATAATTTTTTTTATTTGAACATGTGCATGAGTCTGATGGAGAAAAAAAATATGAAATAAAGTCCACCCTTATACATCTTGATCTACATAAAGTTTTAGAGAGAATAATAGCCCTGACTCCTGAAACTTGAAACTATTTCACTGTTTCTTTCTCTACCCTCCTCAGAACTGTACAGCCTAGAAGCCTGGGAGCATCTTTTCCAAAACATCATTGTCAGATTATCTTCATAACAGAACTTAGGTCCTGCCAATGGATATCATGACTTGGCACTTAGAAGGCAGAGGAGAAGTACATGCCATCCTGTTTATCACTTTAGTGTATAAGTGAGCCAATCCTTAACTCTTCCTAGATTTGATTTATTTTTTAATTAATCTGTATGCATTTATTCAAGTTTTTTTACAGTCAATACTAGTTGAACATGTTTTGTAGCAGTTATATACAGGTTAGGTTCAAACCTTCTTTCTTGGAGGGAAAGTAAAATTACAGAATAATTTAATAGAGGGTATTTGCAAGTAAATGAAATAACAGGTTGTTCTACAATGGTAGTGACACACTCTATCCTGCAGACAAGCACCATTAGGATAAGAAGTAAGCAATTCAAAATAGTTTTGGGAAGTTCCTGAAACTAACCAGATTCTAAAGGCCTGCACTTCAACAAGTATTTAAGCAGTAAAGGCTGCTGATAATTCTTCTCAAATGAGACAAGCTATAAAGAAACAGAGAATAGCCATGCAGACCCAAAGTAGCAGAGACCAATCAAATTAAAAAAAAAAACTAAAACCAGCAGAACTGCCTAGAAGCGGCTCAGACAAACTGATCTACATGTAAAGAACACCTTCTTCTAATCCACTGGGGTACCTGCAGGTTATGCAGTTGGATCCAGATTCCCAGATATTGTGAGGTCTCACCTGCACAAGGGTGGACTTTGGTGATGCAGCTGTATTTTGAGTTCCTTCTGTTTCTGTAAGAAACCCTAGTACAATTAATTGTTCAACACGTTGTAGTTTTGGTAGTATTCACAATTTGATGTGTTGTTAATTCCATTTCTGGGGTGAGCAAAAGTTTGTATATTTTATCCCCCCAGGAAAAGTCTGTTACATAACAGACTGTCAGGACTATATATATATATATTTTTAAAAATTTTAAAACTAGATATAGCTGTCTCCTGTGAGGCTATTCCAGGGCCTGACAAATGACTGTATGTTCTGGTAGTCATTTCTTCTTCTTCTTTTTCTTTTTTTCTTCTTTTTCTTCTTCTTTTTTCCTGGTCAACAATTCCTGATAAGAGAACCAAAGTACAAGAGATTGTTTGGGAGGAGGCACCAACTTCACAATCTCTGAAAGCTAAAGTGAACCAAAATGTAAAAATACTAGTCTTCTTGGTTATCTTATTTTCCACTCCTCCAACTGATATGTAAACACTTTATTTCCCATGTTAATATTATGAGTTACTTGCTTTCAATGATATCTGTTTTCTTGATTAGCTGTGCCTGATATCAGAGACACTTGTATTGACACATCATAAGAGGAAACTAATTAAGAAACATATATGCGGTATAATAGATTTTTTTTAGCTCACTGGGAACAATATTAGGAAACAAAATGTTGCTCATAAAAGAGAAATTAAAGAGACCAGATATGTGAATCTGGAGACAGTGAAATGGCAGAGCATGGGGAATAAACAGTGGTAAGACCATTAAGGGCTTTGACAGACTGAACCCGTGGATGGTAGTGGGATAATGGACCTTTCTGCACATAAATGTACTATATAGATTATAAAGCATCACCCAACAGTATGCTCATAGAATATACTGCAAGAACCAACGATGGGAACTGTTATGGGAAATATTAAATGAACAAAAAAGATTACAGCAAGTTCCCACACTACACCCTGCTACTTTCATCCCTGGTGGCCAGCCTGTTCTTATCTTGTAGAGACTCTCAGGCCCAGAGCTCTGCAAACATCTCCACCCAGTTTGCTTGGTTCCCTCTGGCTGATCATGTCCCAGTCAACCCTGTGTTTCAAATCCCCCACAAGGAAGCACATCACATTTTCATGGTATCCTGCTCCAAAAGAATTAACTCCCTCCTGCTTTCCTGCTTCCTGTCTTTCTCTGTCCAACCAGGAAGTCCCTCTTCTTCACCCAGTGATTGGCTCCTTTATTCATTAGGGAATTGGTTCACAAGAAGTCACCTGAGTACTTGTGACTCACTCCTTTTCTGTAACCCCTCCCAGGAGAGTGGAATTAACATCAAAATACAAATAACACCAGGCCCATCCACAACAAGGAGAAATGAAAATATTATGCCAAAACATGTGAGGAAAATCAGAGGTTTATCCTGCAGACACTCACTGAAATACACTCAGGAATAACTTTCATTTAGAAGTAATATTATTTATGGGTAGAGCAAAAGTCATTGATGATGGAGTGTGGGGCAATGGGCTATACACAGCCGTCTGGTCTCCAGTCTAGCTGAGGTAGAACCCCACCTACATGGGATGGAAGATGTTCCCTCATGTCTCCTGGAACCCTGGCTCCTGTCAAAGTTACTGGCCCCACAGCCCCCACAGGAGCTGTGGCTAGTAGTCACATATACAATGCCCCAAGATTCTGACCTTCAGGCTAGACTCCTCCCAGTTACCTAGCAATAGCAAGATAACACAGCCCACTATAAGTGGGGCTGATTTGCCTCATCTCACTCTCTCCCTCTTACACTCTCCTCCTTACTCTAACATTTTACTCTCTCTCTCTCTCTCTCTCTCTCTCTCTCTCTCTCTCTCTCTCTTACTCTAGCCTTTCTTCTCTCTCCTTTCCCCCCTTCTCTCTTCTTGCCAATGGTCATTCTCTATCTCTTTTACCTTCTCCTTTCCCCCTGCCTTTCTACAATAATGCTCTAAAACCATAGACTGTCTCTGATCATAAAGGCCCGGAGTAAAGTCTAATGTACTTATGATTCACCCTATTTACACAATTACTGTGGCCCTCTTTACACAACCTTAATATGTAGAATTATACAGCTTTTACCTGTGTGGGAGCCATCTCCCCCTGCCCCTTCTTCTCATATCTCTGGGATGGAGAGCGTTGCCCTGAAGCCCTTTTTCTGTTCTCAGCTACTCTGCTGTATCCAGGGTGGGATGCTGGAGAATAAGAACCTGGTACAGGTGGTGCCCCTTGTTCACCCCCCACTGTGTAAGGTCAGAGGCTTCACACAGCTAGATGCCCATCTGGGGCCGAGTGGAAAA